>NC_134537.1:92163897-92469210 GCF_050624435.1 Tenrec ecaudatus
ATTCCTAGTCGTCCTTTGGTGAATGCTTGCACATGCATGAACTGAACTGTCTGTCAGCTTTTGAAACCTATTAAATAAGAATTATGTACATCATTTAAGAAATAATGCCATTAATTTAAAGAGGCAAGTTAATAAAAATTCTCCCATATGAGATAGGCACATACTGGTAAAAACACATTGGTGTTGTACCCAGATTACCATTTTATTTTTATGGATAGAAGTTACAAATGTTAAGAATTTCATATGAAGAAATAAACTGAGTACTGACTAACTGAAATAAATATTTCATGATGTGATTTGATAAAACAGGTTTTAACTAACTTCCTGAATGATAAAACCTGAATTTAAAGGAAATAAGACAAAATTGTATCCACCAGTTTTATCAGTCAGTAGTGCTCCAAACATTCTCATTACATTTAATAGAATCCGTGTCACTAACCTGTACTGTCTCTGCTATTTCAAGGTGCTTTTCTTTCTAGATAATGACACTTCCCAGGGATGAGTATTGAGAATAACTGAACATAATTGCTTATGATTAAATTTATTGGGGAGAAAGGGCCATTTTTAGCTCTCAATATTTCTTACCAATTCTCTCTCTGCTTTGTTCTCACTCTATAGTCCCAAAAGGGCACACCACTTTTTGACAGTTGGCAGAGCTTGGGAAAGGTGGGGTCATTAAACAGAATTCTCATTCCTATTGCCTACACTGTCCTCAAAGAGGCTAACATACTCCATGTCTAACACCATGCTTCATCCTTAATAGAAAAATGTCTGCAATCAGTAAAGAGAGGAGGCCCTCCCACGAGTTTTTAATGCTTTGATTAGTAAAGGAGATTTGGCTTCCTGGAGGCAAATCTACCTCTGGATGATGAACCTGAACATAATTTGGAATGAGTAAGTGCTTTGGCTTGTAACTGGGAAAAGGGCTTTGTTCAGTGGGAAGAAGGGAGACTATCCCAAGCTTGTATGAGATGTACAGAAATGGAATCTTAATAAATTAATTTCTTTAAAACCAATAGTATAGTCACCTCACACCTAAAAGTTGCTTCTTTACCCCCACTCTTCAGAAGACAGGCTACGAGTGGTTGTGTTGAAAAGAGAGGTTGAGGAAAAGGGCAGCCATGATCCTAAGAACCCCGAGTCTTCAGGATGTGACGAAAGGCAATCACTTTCTAGCTCTTTGACCTTTGGGATGTAATGGGATAACCGAACCAAAACCCAAGGTCATGACGTCAGGGGATGGGAAGCCATGAAAGACAAATGTGGTTGTAGTTGCTTGGTGGCTTCGAGTTGGTCTCACATCATAGCAACCCTGTGCACAACAGAAGGAAACACTGCCCCATCCCGCACCATCCTCCCAATGTTCAAGCCCGTTGTTGCAGCCACTGTGTCAGTCCATCTTGTTGCGGTCCTTCCTCTTTCTCACTGCGCCTCTACTTTACCGAACGTGATGTCCTTCTTCAGGGACTAGTTTCTCCTGACAACATGTCCAAAGTACATGAGATACAGTCTCTCTTCCTTGTCTGTAAGGAGCATTCTGGTTGGACTTCCCTTCCAAGACAGATTTATTTGTTCTTTTGGCAGTCCTTGGTGATTTCAATATTCTCCTTCACCCCACAATTCAATAGCATCATTTTCTCTTCTATCTTCCTTATCTCAAGTCCAACTTTCATATGCATAGGAGGCAATTGAATAGACCATTGCTTGGGTGAGGTACACCTTAGTTCTCAAAGTAACATCCTTGCTTTTCAATACTCCAAAGGGTTTACCCAATACAATGCATTGATCTCTTGAGTGCTGCTTCCATAAGCATTGATATTTGTATCCAAGCAAAACAAAATCCTTGACAACCTCAACCCTCTCTCCCTTTAAAACAATGTTACCTACAATTGTGAGGATTTGCGTCTTCTTTATATTTATCTTATCTAATTTTCATTCAATGACAACATAACAAACCTCTCCTTTCTTCAACAAGTAATTTTCAAGGAAAACTTGGGACTGTCTCAAGTTCACTATGCCCATGCCTTCCCTTCACGAGAGTTTTGAGGCAATTCACATAATAGGCGATTGAAAGTACGATGGCTTGGCTCAAGCCCACTTTAGTTCTAAAAATAATGCCCTTGCTTTTCAAAGCTTTAAAGTGGTCTTCTATAGCAGAATTGAATAGAAGTTAGACACTGATATTTAATTACAAATCTTAATTAAAGACCGATGTTGGAAAATCACCCCCTCACGGGCATGGAGAGTATTAGCTGGGAGAGTAAGTGAAGAGGATAAGCTAAGGCTTAAAGTAGAATGATGTATTTTATTGTTATTAGGTGCCATCAACTTAGCTCCAACTCACAGGAAGCCTTGTACAACAGAACAGAAAAAGTCCGAGTTCACCACCACCTTCACACGTGCTGTCATGTTTGACCCCATTGTTGCAGCCGCTGTGCTGAGGGGCTTCCTCTCTTTGTACAGCCCCTCTACTTAATGAAACATGATGTTCTTCTTTAAAGACAAGATTCTCCTGATGTGTTCAAAGTACAAGAGGCAGGGTCTTACCATCTTTGCATCGAGAAAGAAATCTCTCTGCAGTTCTTCCTAGACAAATCTGTTCAACCTTCTGGAAGTTCTTCGTATATTAAAGATTGTTTCCCAACACCATGATGCAAACCCATCAGTTCTCTGGTCTCCCTTAGTCATTCTCCAGCTTTCCCATGCATATGAGGCAATTGAATATACCATCTGCCTTGGGTCAGGCACATCTGAATCCTCAAAGTGGCAGCTTTATCTTCTCACACTTTAAGGATGTCATTTGCAGAAGAGATGGCTGGTACAATCCATCACTCAAGTTTTAAAGTGTTGCTTTTACAGGCATCGATTTCAGATCCAAGTATAAAGAAGTTACTGACAATTTTAAAATTTTCTCCATTTATCATGATGTTGCTTATTGGTCCAGTTGCAAGGAATTTTGTGTTCTTTACATTGTGGTAAAATCCATATTGAATGCTATTTTGCTTGACTTTCATCAATAAGTGCTTTAAGTCCAGTTCAGTTTCAGCAAGAAAGGTTTTATCAACAGCATATAGAAGGCTGTTAAGAAATCCTGATACCACAGTTTTTATGCAGTCCAATTTCTCAGATTATTTCCTCAGTGTAAAATTTCCATTAAGAATAAGAAAAGGATGCCAACCTAACACACGTCTTCTTGAAGTTTAAAGCAGGTAGTATCTGCTTGCTCTGGTTGCTCTCTGTATAGATTTCAGAGAGCACTGAGCTCGAGTTCCCATTATTCACAGTAATCATTTTCCAATAGTCCAAAAGACCATTAGCCATCGTCTTTTTTATGATGCACACAGTCAAATGCTTTTTCATAGTAAATGAAACACAGGTAAACAACTTTCTAATATTCTTTGCTTTTAACTAAGATCCATCCAAAGTCAGCAAGAATATCCTTTATTTCATGTCCTCCTCTCAGTCTGGGTAGTTAGCAGCTCCCTGCCCATGTACTGCTGCAACCATATTTTTAATTCTCTTCAACAACATTTTATGTGTGTGTAAGACTAATAATATTGTTTGATCCTTTTTCTTTGGAATGGGCACAAAAATTTCTTTTCAAGGTAGCTGACTAGAGAAGTGCCTTCCAATTTTCTTGGCATACATGAGTACGCACTTTCAGCATTCTGTCTATTAGTTGAAATATTTCCATTGGTATTGCATCCACTCCGGGATCCTAGTTTTCCCCAATGTCATTAGTGTAGCTTGGACATTTTCCTTTAATATACTGCAGCTCTTGATCACATGCTGATTACTGGAGTGGAAGAATGTTGAGCAGTTCTTTTCAGTTCAGTGATTTGATGTAGTCTTTCTACCTTCTTTGGAAGCTTCTTTCTGTGTCATTCAATATTTTGTCCATAGAATCTAGTATTTCAACTTCAGGCTTGAAATTTTCTTACAGTTATTTAAGCTTACTAAACCAGAGACTACTTTTCCCTTTTGGTTATCTAACTCCAGGTCTTTACACAATTCCACATTGTAATTTACTTTGTCTTCCGAAGTTACCCTTTGATATCTTCTTTAATAGTTTTTTATTCATAACCTTGTCCATTTGCTTTAGCTACTCTAATTTCAAGAGCACGTTCTAGAATCTCTTCTGACATTCACGATGGTCTTTCATTTCTTTTAGTTTCTTCATATATGATATCCTTGATTTCATCCTATAGTTTGTCTGATGTGCAGTTTTTAGTGTTCAATACATTCAATATATTCTTGAGGTGACCTCTGACCTCGGGTGAAGGATACTCAAGGCATTGCATTGGGGTAAGCCTGCTGCACAAGACCTCTTTAAAATGTGGAAAAGCAAGGATGTTACCTTGGGGACTAAGGTGTGCATGACCCAAGCAGTGATATTTTCCATCACCTCATCTGCAGGTGAATATTGGAGGTTAAATAAAGAAGACCAAAGAAGAATCCCTGCGTTTCAATCGTGGTGCTGGAGAAGAATACTGACAGTACCATGTACCGCTGAGAGAAGAAGCCCATCTTGTGGAAGTGCAGCCATTCTGCTCCTTCGGGGCAAGGATGGTGAGACTTCATCTAGCATGTTTTGGACATGTTGTCAGAAGAAAGCAGTGCCTGGAAAGGGTCATTATGGTCAGTAAGGTAGCGGAGCAGTGAAGAAGAGGAAGGCCTTCGACATGATAGATTGACACAGTGGCTGAAACCATGGATTCAAACATATAAACATGCGTGATGGCAAAAGGATCAGGTGGTGTTTTCTTTGGTTGTACACGGGGTCACTATGAGTCAGAACTGACCCGGGGGAAACTAACATCAATACTCAAAGGGGTACTTTGACTTTCATAGACTTGTTGTAATTTCCTTGGACTTAAACTTGAACTGGTAGATGGATGGATGATATTGAGCTTCCACATATTTTTTTCTGATGGATGATATTGAGCTTCCACATATTTTTTCCACAAATGTAGTTAATTTTATTCCTTTGTATACACTATCCAGTGAGGTTTGTGTGTACTGTCACCATTGTTAAGGGAGATAAAAATGGTCTTTGTAGTGATTAAGTCATTGGTCTCGCAAAGTTCTCTCATGGGATTTCATGGGTCATGTCTGTCTATCACTAAGGCATAATTTGCAGCTCACAGGCCTTCTTTTCTGTTATCAAGTTTCACATATTGAAATATGGTAACCAATAGCTATCAATGCATATTTGATCAATTTATGACTATAGAAGTTGACTAATATCTTCAAGTTTTAAATATCTGACATTAGTGGCTGGAGTGTAAACTTTAAAGAAAGTAACTCTATTAATGGGTCTTCCTTGTCATCTTATGGATATTATCCTGCCATTGGCAGCACTGTGCTTCAGGATAGAACTTGAAATGCTCCTGAAAGTTTCACTCTATCCACATTATTCAGGTTGATTCTACTTTGAGAAGGTAACATCCCTGCTTGTATTTTGAGTTCCTTCCCAGCAGAGAGGCTCATCTTCTGACTCTATCCATGTCAAACAGTGCTTTACAACTATTCAGAGGTGTTACACTAGTAAGTTTTTCAAAATTAGATTGTCGATCCCTACCTCGTCTATTCGAAATCTCTCCACTACGGATGACGCTGCTGGTATTTCAGATACCAGTGACATAGCTACCAGGGTCTGAGCAACACTGAAGCCGCCAAAATACAGTCCACTGGCAAAGCATTGATGGAAGTAGTGCATCGAAAAATACTACAGGGAAATTTGCAGTGTGGGGAAGAGGACAGCCAAAAAGAAGACAGCACGTCGCTGTGACCAGGTCAATTCTGACTCACAGCAAGCCTATAGAACAGAGTAGAGCTGCCTCCATAGCCAGCCCCATAGAACCTCTAGGTAAACCTTGATTTCTTTCCCCCAGAGAGCAGATGGTGGCTTTGAACTGCTAATCTTGTTGTTAGCAGCCCAACACAAACCCTACTGCACCACCAAGATGCCTTTAAGAGGATAGCAGGGAAAAGATAATAGAGAAAGAGTACTGGGGGATTTATATTAGCATACAGTAAACCTGGACAGTTACCATATATTAAGAAATGAAAACAGTTCATTTGGAGATGTACAATCATAATAGAAGGTTGTATTTTTTTAAGTCTGTTCTTGACAGCTATTCTCCACTTCCATATTTGTGTCAGACCTGGGGGTGCAAGGTCAGCTGTGCTGCTCAATGGAGCTCTGGACCCAGTTTACTAGAGATGGAAATCAGTGGATACCTCCCACTGACATGTGCTCTTGAACCTCTGGTTCTAACGTAGCACACTGAGTGTTAATAAAAATAAAAACTCACTCTCCTACTTCCTCCCCCAAACTTTGAGTTTATAGGCCTAAGAACGACCTCAGGTGATGCAGATGGAGGTAGTGCATGCATTATATGTGGGGAAGTCCTGTTCTCCACCAGAGAATGGGAAGGAAGTGCCCAGTACCAGCGATTGCAATGAGATGAGGAAGAGTGGGGTTTGACTGTGGAATGGACAGCACTGGAACAAGCCAGAACTATGAAGAAGCAGGATGAGGACTGTGTTCAGAATGTGAGCCCTTGCACAGGACAAGCTGAGAGCTTGAGGAAGCTCCTGAAGGGAACAAACATTGACTTTTTATATTGACCTTGGTTCTGATAAGCTTTATGATATATTGGGTTTATCATCCCCCCTTTAAGATGAATTTTTCCCAACTGTAAAATTATAATATTCTAGGATTCTATAATCATAAGACAATTTCTTTTGTATTTTATTTTCTCTTTGTTCAAGCACCTTCTGACTTCATCTGTCTGAGGCACAGGGACTGGGAGAGAATAAGTAAAATCAAGTCTGTAACTCATTTTCCCCACTAAAGAGTCCTTCTTTCTTTAGCATGTGGTCTGATATAAAACAAATGCAAGCAGCCACATGGGTGGCCTTCAATTCAGCCTCAGGACAACTCTCAAGGAGCTGAAAGGTTGATTTACAGGATGGAGGCAATTAAAGAAGGACCTGACTTTAGTTGTAACTTTGGTTCTACACTAAGCATCAGAAACAACAGCCTCAGGTGGAAAAGGCAATTACATTTGTTGGAACCTGGAAAAGTGCCAGCAGGCCAATTCAAGAACATGTGTCTTGAAGTTCCATTGCCAGAGATAAATCTCCTTCAATGGTGCCCGCAGTTTGTTTGTTTGCTTGCTTGTTTGTTTGTTTCAGTGCAAAATGAGCCGCCTAAAATGGGCAGGCCACTTTTAATCCTGGAGACTTCCACGTTGATTACTTTATGCTTTGTATTTATTCTTTTATAATTGTCTCTTCACGTAGACCAGTGTGGATCACTGCCAAGCCAATTCCAGCTCACGAAGTGCCCATGTGTGTCAGAGTCAAACTGTGCTCCACAGGATTTTCTTTTCTTCTTTTTTTTACTTTTCTCATTTGGAAGTATAGAGGAATTTTTTCAGAAGTGTCCATAAAAGGCATTAAATCACCAACCTTTTGGTTAGGCTTCATGTGTTAGCTGTTGCCACCACCCAGGAGCTCCTCTCTTTACATAAGCTGACACAAAATGTGTGTGTGTGTGTGTGTGTGTGTGTGTGTGTGTGAGAGAGAGAGAGAGAGAGAGTGTGTGTGTGTGAGAGAGAGAGAGAGAGAGTGTGTGTGAGAGAGAGAGAGAGAGTGTGTGTGTGTGAGAGAGAGAGAGAGTGTGTGTGTGTGTGTGAGAGAGAGAGAGAGAGTGTGTGTGTGTGTGTGTGTGTGTGAGAGAGAGAGAGAGAGTGTGTGTATGTGAGAGAGAGAGAGAGAGTGTGTGTGTGTGTGTGTGTGTGTGTGAGAGAGAGAGAGAGAGTGTGTGTGTGTGTGTGTGTGTGTGTGTGTGTGAGAGAGAGAGAGAGAGAGAGAGAGAGAGAGAGAGAGAGAGAGAGAGAGAGAGAGAGAGAGAGATCTAGTGAAAGGGAAAACTACAGAAGAAGGAAAAAGAACCAGTGGTGCTGCTATGTAAAATAAAGTCTCTAGTCATGTGTAGTTGCTAGAATGGACTGTACTTTTGCCCCTAATTTTCCTTAAATGAAAAGCATAAATGGATATGAGTTCCCCTAAAATCTGATTCATTAAAGATATTAGCAGCAGTGTTCTCTAGAAATCAGGTGGCCCTTGAAACAAATGCATGTCACACATCGAGGACACCCCAGATACCCTGTGAGGCATCAAGGCACCGATACACTTGGTTGTGGAAAACATACATATATGTATGTGTATGAGTAGAGGCATAGTACCAGAGATTCCACATGGTCTTATACCATGAGGTACAGATTACTCAAAAAAGGAAGACATAGGATTACCCAGGTGGGATTTGTGAGAAAGGATTTAAGTCTGTTCCCTAGAGTCCTCAGACTTTGTTCAAGTGCTGTAACGTCAGGATGCTTACTGAGGTAGGAGGAGGTCTTTGAAGCTGAGGAAACGCCAAGTAGGTTCACACAATCTCCCTGGACTGCCCAGCTATAGAGAAGGGATTTGTAGGAGGCCCATATGCTGGTGAGAGCTTCTTGTGTCTTACTTAAACTAACCAAAGTTTTTCTGGTCTATTTTGCTGGATCAAGCAAGCACTAGAAACACAAGGGGGCTTAATCTACACATAATTTGTTGAACCAATAGTTATTGAGATGTATTTGAATTGTGGTGCTGGAGAAGAATATTGAAAGTACCATGGACTCTTAAAAGGACAAACATGTGTCTTGGAAAATGTTTGACTAGAGTGTTTCTTAGAGGTAAGCATGGCAAGACCTCATCTTACATAATGTATATATTCGAGTATAAGCCGAGTTTTTCAGCACATTTCTAATGCAGTTTTTGTGGTATAATTAGGAGCCTCAGTGGATATTCGGGCCAGCCTATATTCACATATATATGGTACTTTGAACATATTGTCAAAGAGACAACACATTGTCAGAAGAGATAAGTCCCTGGAGAATGTCATTCTTGCTAAAGTGGAAGGGCAGTGACAAAGAGGAAAGCTCTCGCTGACATGGATTGACACCATGGCTGCAACCATAAGCTCAAGCATAGGAGCAATTAGCATGCTGCAGGACTGTGCAGTGTTTCATTCTGTTGGGCCTAAAGTCACTATGGGTCAGAACCAACGCAGTGGCACCGAACAACAACCTAACATGATATGTCAGGCATTGTGTTGACACAGGGGATATGATGGTGCACAAAAGAGACTGTGTTCTGCCTACTCACACTTCCTGGGAAGACCTAATCACCCAGGAGGACAGTGGGATTCAGGACTTCCCACAAAGCTTGTGTACAAAGGGACTGTGTCCAAAGATCCTAAATCATATAGCACACCGACTTTCTTATGAATTTTCTGTGAAAATACTTGGATTTATTTTATATTTGAGCTTGGATTTCTGAACATTAAGTTTGCAAAAGCTATAGTTTACAGTGAAATCCCTAAATCCAATTACGAATTTTCACATAAATTCAGCCTTCATTGAATCCATCTGATCACAAAGTGTGACTATCCTTGTCTTCAGCAGAGTGCTCTCGAGAGTGGGTGGTTGTAACTTCCTTAACCACCCATGGAAAGAGTGACACAGCCCTTGTCTACTCACCTGGGTGTGCTTTCAATGGAATCTGGGGTAGTAGGGATCCATGGTGATGAATGAGGGTCCTGAACAAATCTTGTAAGCTCTTCCATCTAACATAATGTACCTACACCCATCATGGTTCTGTTCCCACTTTTGTAGTCTGATTTGTAACTGTAATGTATTAATCTGCCACCAATCATGCTTTGTTCAAAGCCATTCCATTGGGAATTATTACAGATATCATATCATTCCATAGTTCAATCGTTTCAAGCAGTATTATACAATTGCTACCACACTCAGTTTGAAAACAATCTTTTCCTGAACTCCTTGATATTGACGATGCTTTTATGACAGATTCCTTTGATTTCTCACAGCCTTAATAAGTCTTCGAGTATCTGTAAACTCTTATGCTTTTACATCTACTTGCTAACAGTCTCCCTCATGTGGGTGATATGTCTTTGTCTTGTCCATTTCTGCTTAAGACTTAATAAATGTCCTCCTTAATTAATATATGAGATTTGGGATGGTTTTTGTACCCTAAAATAAACAGGTTCTTATGTGAACAGATTCACATACAAGGTCAGGCAAAAAAGACATAGGTAATTACACGTTTTATAAATTCTAAAATTGAAACAGAAAAACAAAGCCACTTCTCTTACTCACAGGAAAGCACCAAATACAGTGCTGTGCTGCTGCTCTTCAATTGTCTAGCTAACTTCACGGACTTTCACCCACTCCACATATTTCAGCAAACAACAGACACACATTTGTTTATTTCTTCATTCGCGTTGAAAGTATTCTTGTGGAGGGATATATATGTGTATAGATATTCTTTCATTAGACTATAAAGTCCTCAAGAATAGCATTTTCTGTTGAGAAGGAGGGTGTAGGAGACCTGGAAGGCCTTGATCAAAGGCAATGTAACCAAGGAATTAATGAAACCCAAATGAAGGATGAACATGATAGTGGGACAAGAGGAAAGCAAAAGGAAATAGAGGAAAGAACTAGGAGGCATAGGGAATTTATAGAGATATAAATACAGACATGTACATATGTAAATATATTTATACATGATGGTGGGGAAATAGATCTATGTCCACATATTTATATGTTTAATGTTAAGATAGCAGATGGACATTAGGCCTCTACTCAAGTATCCCTCAACACAAGAACACTTTGTTCTATTAACCTGGCATTCCATGATGCTCATCTTCCTGACACAATTGATGAAGACAAAGTGAGTGCATAAGCAATTGTGGCAAAGAAAACTGATGGTGCCCGGCTATCAAAAGATATAGCATCTGTGGTCTTAAAGACTTGAAGATAAACAAGCAGTCATCTAGCTGAGAAGCAACAAAGCCCACATGGAAGAAGCATACCAACCTGTGTGATCATGAGATATCAATAGATAGGATCAGAAATCAGGCATCAAAGACCCAGAACAAAAAATCATATTATTGTGAATGAGGGGGAGTGTGGAGTGGAGACCCAAAGCCCATCTGTAGGCAATTAGACCTCCTCTTACAGGAGTGTTAGGGGGAGGAGATGAGCCAGTCAGGGTGCAATGTAGCACCAATAAAACATACAACTTTCATCTAACTTTTTGATGCTTCCTCCCCCACACTATAATGATCCCAATTCTAGCTTACAAACTGGGCTAGACCAGAGGATGTACAGATAAGAGCTGGAAACACAAGGAATCCAGGACAGATAAATCCCTCAGGACCAATAATGAGAGTAAGGATACCAGGAGGGAAAGGGAAGGTGGGGTAGAAAGGGAGAACCAATCACAAGGATCTAACTATAACCCCCTCCCAGGGAGATGGACAACAGAAAAGTGGCTGAAGACATGACAAAATAATAATAATAATTTATAAATTATCAGGGGTTCATGAGGGAGTGGAGAGTAGGAAAGGAGGGGGGGAAATGAGGAACTGATACCTAGGGCTGAAATGGAGAGTAAATATTTGGAGAATGATGAGGGCAACAAATGTGCAAATGAACTTGACACATGAATGGATGGATGTTTGGATCGTGATGAGTTGTACATTTTCGTGCTAGTGCCTTCTATTGCTGCAAGTGTCAGGAGGAAAGCTCGTTTCATTCTGGTTGTATTTTAAAGCGCTATATGACATTGGAAAGTTACTTTACATCATTTGGCTTCAATGTTTTCATCCAAACAAGATGTGAAATTAATTAACTCCACTAGTAATAACAATAATAACTGCTTGAGTTCTTCCAATGTGCCATGCACTCTACCTATGCATATTTTCCCAAGTTATCACAAGGACTCAGAGGAAAACCATATCCATTTTTTAAATGAAGGTTCTGAGATCAAAAGTTTAAGTATGTTATCCAAGATCACACAATTAGTAAGTGGATGAGTAAAGACTGCCTGAGGTCAAAAACCAAGTTGTTTCCTTTACGTCATGCAACCTGAGAGCGTTCCTCTGGTTTCACATTCCCACTATACTACCACTTTTTGGATCTATGTCTCCCTCGGAGCCCTGCTCTCCTACACAGATAAGAAGCCAAGGAAAGATCCAGAATAGAAATGTCAGGGATTGAAGGGCAGATTAGGGGGTTGAGGGGTTAAGGGAGCTCCTGGACTCTCAGGGGAAGTATGGATTTCCCCCAATGGAGGCTAGAGCATGGCCAGTATTCTCCCTGTCTCCTAAGAACATCCAGGCACCAATTTCAAAGAAAGTTCTGTCTCTGGCTGTACACTCATTCCTAATTGTTCAGGTAATTGAAGAACTGGCCTAAACATTTAGTCCCAAATTATTATATGTAAGTTTGGGGATTGAGGAAGTTTCTGATGGCCACAGGATATTTCTCATAAGAGACTTAAATCTTAATCATCATTTCTAAATAGAACCATGCTGCACACCCATATATATAAAGAGTCTCACACACACACACATACACTCACAACCACATTATAATATAGCTAGTTACCTTAATGTGGCCCTTTAAGCTGTGGTCCTCCATTTGATGATATTTGTAAATCCCTACCAGTACACCTGTGATCCTAGTTTGTGTTCAAACAAGAAATAATGTTTGGATTTAAGCTGTTCCCCTTGTAGGCAAACCCCCAGCTGTTTGCTTAATTAAGAAAAGGATGGGGTCATAGAACTGATTGAGTCTAGGCCTGGCCCACTTAAGATTTGAATAAATGATCAACACGTCCTCTACCTAACATTTGACATCAGAAAGCACTCACACCACAGCGATGTGGACAAGAGGCCATCTTTGTGACCTCCCCTTTCCAACTGAACGTATGTTGAAGATTAGTGCTTAGCCACCAGTATTGAATACCAATCAAATGCTAGTTACTGACCTAAAAGACTGCTGATCCCAGATTCAGATGGCCATCTTGATGTGAGTCTTTGTCGGGCTAAGCAAGTGAAAATGTCTCTCACTCTTGGATATTTTACATCTCTGTAGCCATACTGAACTGCTTTGGCTAAGTTTTCTCTCCTGCTCTGGATCCTAACTCTGGTTTATTTCCACCTGGCCTCTGGATTGGGGGACTTGAGCCATCTGTCCACCATCTGACCAGTTTCAACAACATTGTATGTCAACAATGCTAGTTTGATGTGAATAAGTGAATGGAGAGGATCCTCCAGTTGGATATCTGAACTTTGGATTAGGGACTTGCCTGCTTCCACAACAAAATGGGCCATTTCCTTAACAGTGTGTGATTTCTGTGAGATGTTGTAATCAATCAGAAGACCTTGGGACAGGGGGAAGATACTAAGGGGAGAAATGGTGGTTAATATCAGGGGTAATGGAATGGTCTAGCAATTTTGGAAAATGCAATATTTAGGACATCTTTAATCTCCACCTTATTGTGGCTAATCTATTTTGCCAAAATGCATACACAGAATTGTAGACATGTATTCATACATTCTGCCTTGGTTATCAAGCGCTACTATAACAAAATGTCACAATAAGTGACTTCAACAAAAAGAAATTAATTTTCTCCAAGATTAGGAGTTTAGAAGCCCAAATTTGGAGCACTGGATCTAGAGGGAAGTCTTTATTTGGAGGAAGGTCCTTGTTTCATTCCCTTGTTTGTTGGTTCCTTGAAGGTCTCCATGTGGCTTGGCATCACCTTTCCTTGTCTCTGCAATCCCTTCAGGAATAGAGATTGCTTTGGGCTTAGTATTTTCTAATGTAGAGGCAGTTTTTAGGGCTTCTACTTGACTTCTCCTACAAAAATAGCCATTATTTCCCATGTAAGGGGTTGACTATGGGGATTCTACCAGTTACTCGGTATGTCTATTCAAGTATGATTTCTGGACCTTGGTAAATCATAGCAAGATAGTTGCAGGGACCTATGGACCCACTGTGAGATGTATCAACAACTCCACTAATAACCTCACCTGTGTCCCCCTCGCTGACTATTGGGCCACAGCAACACTCTGGGTCTCCTGGAATCAGTGTCATTCAAAGCCAATAATCACAGCAAAGTCTTATTTTCTTTTCTTCAAAGGACAGTCACTCATGTGAAAGAGCATAATGAGATAACCCATTTCCAAGAAGAATTATAACTGCAGACTCAGAGTTTAGGATTTACAACACAGAATCTGGATAGATGCGATTAAACCCAAAACACATCCCACAGTGGATCATCATAAGAATGCGCAGTCTTAACACGCTTTTGACCTGCTGTTTGTGTTCTCTCCGCTATAACTATCATTCCTGAACCCAAAATAAAAATAAGTGGCCCAATTCAAGATACTCTTTCTTAGGACATATGGACAGAATTGTTTAGAATCAAGACATCCCCCAAAATGCATATGTGTGCAGTTATCCTAACAATAGAGGGGATCTTTCTCTGTGACCCTAATCAACCCCTACTCAGTGTTCAAAACCTTAAAAGGCTCATCCAACCAGCATGATTATGTAACCCGTAGGTCATCTCTGAGGGAGTTAAGGTCTTGAGAACGTGGAAATATTTGTTTGTAGAGCTGGCGTCTAGATGAGAAGTTATTTTTCAGCCTTTCCTTTCAACAACATTGTCAATTTGGTTACCGAAGAATTTTTTCCCCCCTGCGTTGGCCAAGAATGGAGGTGGTCTTGGGAAAGGAATGGATTTTCAGCTGGCAATGTGCCACTGGCATTTGACGCTGGGGTAGCTTCAGGCACAGTCCTGGCAGAAAAAGCAGCCGAGGTCCTGCTGCTGCTATGAACCGGCAAAGGACACATACACATAAGTGGCTATAATAACAGGCCAGGAAGAGCTGCAGCTGTCGACTGGAGGGGGAATGACTTCAGAAGGCAAGCACAGGAGCACACTCAGGGTACATGGAGCCCACATCGAGAACTGGGTTCAACAAAATATTCAACTACCCAGCTTCCCTTTGCAACAGTGTTATGAATTGGATTGTAACCCCTCCAAATTGCAATGTTGCTAATCCTAACCTCTATTACTATCATTGTAATCCCATTTGGGAAAGAGTTGTCTTTGTTATGTTAATAAAGCAAGATTAGTTTAATTTTGCCTTTCATCAATCTCTTGTGAGATCTAAAATAGAATGAACGCGAACAATTAAGAAGCAAGAATCCTGCATTGCTCAACGTGGTTACTTTGCCCTCCAGGTTTGGTGTGCCATGGTGGGGTCTGCATGCACACCTCTGATTCTGTGGAGACAAAAGCAACACTCTCCACCTGGGTGGGTTAGTGCCCTGCTCCCCTTGCTATTGTCTCCCCTTTCCCGTCCCCTTTTCTCCCTCCCCATCTCCCCTCCCCTTCTTTGTGTTGGAGTAGCATGCACCTCCTTGGGTTTGGCCTGCCGCCCACTTGACTGCCTGTACTTCAACCTTACAGTGTGAGGCTTTTCTTCCATACGTACCGTGCTGATTATACTTACCACAGGGGACTCAAGCTAAACTTGTCCTTTTGTGATTGGCTACCTTCGCTTAGCATAATTTTCTCCAACTCTTCCCAGGAAACAACATGTTTCATGTGATCATTCATTCTTTTTAGTGATGTGTAGGACTCCATTGTGTATGTGCCAGAGTTTACTAATCCACTCATCTATTGATGGAAATTTAGGTTGTTTCCAATTCTTTGTGATTGTGGATTGCACTGCAATAAACATTGGCGTGCGAATGACTGGTTGTGGTTTATTTCTTACCTGTTGTGGGTATTAGCCCAGTAAGCAGATAGCTGGGGCATAAGGTAGCTCAATTTCCACTCTCTGTGTGTGTCATCAGATCACTTTCCACAGAGCCTGTACATCTCTCCATGACCACCAGCGGCGGAGGAGGGTTCCTATCTCGCCACGTCCCCTTCTACAGGTGTCGCTCTCTGATTTTCTGATTTGGGCTGTCCTCAAGGGTATTACATGGCTGTTTTAATTTGCATTTCTCTGATGGCTGATGAGCAGGAGCATTTTCTCACATGTTTATTGGCCATTTGGGTCTCCTCCATAGTGAAACTTCTGTTCAGGTCTTTTGCCCACTTCCTCAGGGGCTTAACAGTTTTCCTTGTTTTGTTTTTGTTTTGCAGGCTAGGAGAGTATTATAGATTTTAGTAATAAGCTCTTTGTCTGTTGTATCAGCATTGGAAGCAGAGCCAAGCCACAAAGCCCCCGAGGAGTCCCCCCCAAACAGACCTCAGCTAGGAGCGGAAGTTCCCAGAATTCCCCCAGGACCCATAGGGAGAGAGTCATAAAGGGCAGAGGACAGACCTGGAATTACGTAAGCTTTTGTTTTGTTTGTTATTATTATCCTTCTCTCTCTCTCTCTCTCTCTCTCTCTCTCTCTCTCTCTCTCTCTCTCTCTCTCTCTCTCTATTCAATCTTTTGTTTTATTTTTCCTTGGTCTCTGCTATTGTTTGTTTGCCTTCTTATGTAAGACAGCTTGGGAAGCCAGCTTGAAGAAAAATAGTTCCGGAGGGACTTGGGGGCAGAGGGAGGTGGGGGACGGGAGAGCAGTGAGCAAACAGTACCATAGACAGGGGACAACCAGGGAACTAAAATCAACAATGTGGAGATTGTAGAGATACTGGAGGTGTTGGAGCAACAGTAATCTAGTTGAGACGAATTACTGAGAGGTGGAAGAAGGGTGAGTGTGATGGTGGGGCAGGAGGAAGGTAAAGAAAACAGGAAGCAAAGCTATGGATAGAGATATAAGCATAAGTGTGTACATATGTAATTAATACATTAATTCATAAAAATAGAGGTATTGGCCTATGCACCTATATTTATATGGCAATACACTGAAGTACTGAACAGACTTCAACCCTCTGTTCATGCCCTCTCTCAATGCAAGAACACTTTGTTCTAACAACCTGGCATTCCGTGATGCTCACCTTCCCAATGAGATATCTAAAAACAAATTGGGTACATAAGTGAATGTGTTGAAGAAAGCAAATGATGCTCGACTGTCAAAAGATAAAGTGTCTGGGGGTCTTAAAGGCTTGAGGTTAAAGAAGCAGCCATCTAGAAGAGAGGCAACAAGCCCACATGGAAGAATCACACCAACCTGTGCAATCATGACTTGTTGTTGGGACCCTGTAACAGGCATCACAAGACCCAAAACAAACAAACAAACAAGCCAAAACCATATTATTGAGAATGAGGGGTTTCAGAGCATAGACCCCAAACCCATCTATAGACAATGGGACACCTCCTCACAGAAAGGTCACAAGGAAGGCATGAGTCAGCCAGGGTGCAATAAAGCACCAATGAAACACACAATATTCCTTTGGTTCCTTGTATCATGACTCCAATCCTACCTTTCACTGAGAGCTAGACTGGAGCATGTGCACAGGTCCATATAAGAGATAATAACTCACTGCACACAGAATCCAGGAACGGGAGTGAAAATAGATAAGCCAGGAGGGTAGGGAGAAAGTGGGGAAAGGAGGGGAGAAAAGGGAAACCAATTGCAATGATTGACATATAGCCACATTCCCCCCACCTCCACCCAGGGGGATGAACAAGAGAAACCATGGGGAAAGGGAGACAATGATCAGTGTAAGATATGAAAATAATAATAATTTATCAAGGGGTCATGAGGAGGGGGGAGGGGGGCAACAGGATCTGATATCAAGGGCTCAATAAAGAGTAAATGTTTACAAAATAATGATGGCACATATGTACAAATATGTTTAATACAATTGATGTGTAGATGGTTACAAGAGTTTAAGAGCCCTCAATAAAATGATATTTTAATAAAACAAACAAATAAATAAATAACCATAGCTTTGAAAGAAGAAGAAGCAAGGATTGCAGAGGACATCCCAGGAGCAGAGTCAGCAAGGGAAGCAAGCTTCCTTTTCTGCTCCAGTGGGCACTTGGAACCCAGTCTTCTAAAGTATGAGAAAATAAAGTTCTATTTGTCCAACCTACTCCTTTGTGGTAATTCTGCTGTAACTGCAATAGATAATTAGGTAGAATTTGATTCTGGAAGTGGGATGTTGCTCTAGCAAATATATAAAATGTGGATGTTTTGTAATTGGGTTAATGAGTAAAATCTGAAATAATTTTAAGGTACAATTGTTGAAGCCTAAATTGCCTAGAAAAGAATGCTAGTAGGATTATGAGCATGAAAGATAATTTTGGTGGGAGCTCAGAAGGGAGTAAGGAGAGCTGTGATGGTCTGGGTACTTTAGAGAAACAAATCTACAGAAACTCATATATCAAAGAGAGAGTTTTATATAAAGGGTAAGTGCACATCAAAAAAACATCACAAGCCAGTGCTGCCCAAGCCCACAAGTCCCACATGAACCCATACGTCCGACACCAATCCACAAAGTCCTTCTCCATCTCACAAAACACACAAAATGATGCCGACTGCAGGAGGAAAGCTGAGTAATTGAATGTGTAAGTATCTCAGAGCTGGCAGGGGTCTCCACATGGCTACTCCATCACCCAGGATCCATGTGGCTTCTCATTGGGGATATCTTGCAGGAAGTGAGCCTTGCCACATAAAGCAGGAACTGGTTAAGGCAGCTGCACCCTGGTCTGACCATCACAAAGCAAGAGACCTGAGAACTTGAAAGGCGAGGCTCACCAAGCCATTTATGTATCTACCCTTCAATTTACCCCACATATGTTTATCGTCCAGGTTTCACAATAAAGTAACTAACTCGAGAGCTATAGCGAAAAATCTATCATTTCAGAGAATACATTTGGTACGAACAACAGAACATTGATAGAAATATAGTCCTGAAATGTGTTTCCAGTAAGGCTTTAAATTAAAATGGTAAACATGTAATTAGATGAGGCGTTCTATGTAGAGGCAAAGAACTTGTGTGGATTGTGTTCAAATGTTTGATGATGTTGAGTAGTTGGTTGAGAATGTCTACAAAAGATCGAAAAGGGGCCCAAGGGCTTATCCTTGCTGCTTCAAGTAAAACGTGAGAGGAAGAGCTAAACTTAAAAATGAACAGTGAACAATGAAAACAAAACATAAGAATTTAGAAAACTCTGTTGTACAAAATAGGGACACATGCTCTTGAATATTCACCAAGGTTGTGTCTACTCAAGCTTTTTTAAGGATATTAAGTTCATGAGTGATAACTACATCACTACCTTTGCAGGCAAGTCATGAAATTAGACTAAAGGGAACAGAGTGTGAAAGTCAAGAATCCTGCCTGTCTCTTGGAGTTCTACAGACAGAAAACAGGTCAATGGAGTTATACCTTCTATATCCCCAAAAGTGGAAAGAACCATCCTTGTTGTCAAGAGACCAGGGGCCAACAGCAGAACAGACCATCAATTACTCATAAGCAAATTTGAGTTGAAGTTGAAGAACATTAAAGCAAGCCCACAAGAACCAATATATGGCCTTGAATATATCCCATCTGAATTTAGAGACCCTCTCAAGAACAGCTTTTGGGCAATGTGATAGAAGACTTGACGAGTTCTGAGACGATCTCAAGAATTTCATACATGAAGAAAGCAAAGGGGTCATTAAAAAGACTGGAAAGAGAGAAAGGACCAAGATGGCTGTCAGAAAAGACTCTGATGGTTGCTCTTAAATCTCGAGTAGCTAAAGCAAATGGAAGCAATGATCTGAACGGAACATTTCAAAGGAAGTTTGAGAATACAAGCTAAAATATTTTAATTGGATGTTCAAAGATCTAGAGTTTAAAAACCATAAAGGAAGAACGTAGCTCAGCCTATCTCAAGTTGAAAGAAAGGAAGAAAAAGTCAAGCCTTGAATTGCAATGTTGAGAAATTCCTTTAGTAGCAAAATACTGAGTGACGGAGGAAGCATCAAAAGAAGATGGAAGAAGTACACATTGTCCCAATAAAAATGGATCGGCATGCAGCCATTTCTAGAGGTCGCATGTGATCAATAAATAACACCAATGGTCTGGAAGGAAATCCCAACTGCACTGGAGGCATTGTTGAAAAATTCAGACCATGTGTTTGATTTCAAAAAACAGAGGCAATGCAGGAAGCACTTACTGTTCAATGCCAAGCGATTTGGAAAACAAGTATCTGTCCAACCTGCTGAAAAAAGTTCCATATTTCTGCCCATTCCAAAATAGGAGAATGGACAGAATGTGGAAATTATCAAACAATATCATTAATATTAAAGGCAAGTAAAGCTATGCTGAGCATTATTCAAAAATGGATATAGCAGTACTTCAACAAGAAGCTGCCAGAAATGTAAAAAAATTATTAAACAAGCAAGCAAGAAGCATAGATGGGGGACGAAATACGTCAAGTCACATGAAGATCACAAAAGAGCAGAAAAGCTAACAGAGACTGAGACATTCCTCCAGAGCTGACACCACAAGAAAACCTGCCCTTAGAAACAGAACCTTGAATTCAGAATACAAATCCCCTAAACTTTACAAAAAAATAATTTCTATTTGTTGAAGCCATCCATTTATTTATAGTACTCCTGTTAAAGTAGCACTAGATAACAGACAGCGAGGTAGGGGGAAGCTCTTGGGATGTTTTGAAATGGATTGGCAATTGATTCATCAACAAGACATTGAGTATCTGACTAGGCTTAGATTTTTTGGTTGCTCTAAGCACACAATGAAATATGAGTTCTGTCCAGAGAGACCCTGTCCTTTTCCATGTATGAAGTTGGGAAAGTAGAGAGAATTGGGGCTTTTAACTGAAATAAAACTGAGTTTGTATTTACGTAATTAATAATTATGTAAAGTTGGCCTACTTATTTAATTTCTGTGAATTTTGATTTCTCTACTTCCTAAGTGGGTAAATAGTACCTCCTTTATACATTTTTGAACTGTAAGAGAGTAATTATATATGGAAAGGGTCTGCTTAAATAGGACCTTTTAGAAAGTGCTCAATTACTATGTGGTATATATGTGTGTTTCGAACACTGAGAACCAAAAAAGCCATCAGTATAAACAGGAACAATCTAGACACTAAATATTATGGAAAGTTAGAGAAAGAAGGGATATTTGTGGAATGGAGCAATCAGAGGGTGCTTTGCAGGGGATTTGTGAATGCTTTGTGTAAGGGGATGAGGAAGTAAAGGGATATCCCAAACACACAGAAGGGTATGACCAAGAGGAAGATGTAAGAGAATGAACAGGGCAGAGGAGAGAAATATAGAAGGGACTAGTCTTCATATGAGGTGCCATGGTGGTGTAGTGGGTGCACATTGTCTGCTAACTGCTAACAGAGGAATCTACCAGCAACTCTGCAGGAGAAAGATGGAACTTCCCACTCCTGTAGAGAGTTACAGTCTCTGAAAACCAAAGAATCAGTTCTACCCTGTGCTATAGGGTCACTGTGAGTCAGCATCAACCAGATAGCAGTGAGAGTGAGTTTTAGTCCGAATGCCTCCACTTGTCTGTCAGTTTGTACTGTGGTGGCTTATGTGTTTGCTTTAATGCTGGAAGCTTTGTAACTGGTATTTCACATATCAGCAGGGTCATCCAAGTGAACAGGTGTCAGCAGAACTTCCAGACTAAGGATAGACTAGGAAAAAGGAATAGTCTGTCTGCTTTGGGGGAATCAACCACCGAACACCTATTGGATAGAATGAAAACACTGTCAGATGCTGTAACAAATAGAAGTAGAACATTGTTAGAAATAGTGCCAGAAAATGAGCCACTCGGGTTGGATGGCATTCAAAATATAACCGAGGAAGGACTGCCGTGTCAAAGTAGAGTGGTCCATATGATGCAGAAGGAGTAACGTGTTTGGGAGCAAGCTTTGGAGATCTTCACTTGCCGTTGGGGTATGATTCAAAAGGAGGGGAAATAAACAGCTTCAACATCTATTAATAATTGAAATTTGGAATATATGAAGTATGGAACTAGGAAAATTGGAAATCAACAAAAGCTAAATGGAACATAGCTGTATTCTAGACACTAGTGTGCAGAAATGGACTGATATTGGCCATATTGAATCAGAAAACCATATGGTTTACTATGCCAAGAATGACACATTAAAGAGGAATGGCATCAAATTCGTCACCAAAAAGGACATTTCAAGATCTATCTTTAAATGCAATGCTGTCTAGGATAGGATAATATCTATACACATACACGGAAATCTAGTCAATACAACTCTTGTTCAAATTTATGCACCAAGTACTAAAGCTAGTGATGAAGAAATTGAAGAACTCTACTGAAGTCTTCAGTCTGAAATTGGTGCATCCAAGACACATTAATGCATTCAAATATGCATTCAAGACACATTAATAATTATTGGCGATTGGAATATAAAAGTTGGCAACAAAGAGGCAAGAGCAGCAGTTGGAAAACATGGCCTGGGTGATAGAAACAGAACTGGAGATCACATGACAGAAGTTTGCAAGACTAACAACTTCTTCTTGGCAATACCTTTGCCCAACAACATAAATGGTAACTAAATGTGAATTTCTCCAGATGGAATACACAGAGATTAAACTGACTAGATCTGTGGGAAGAGATGATGAAGAAGCTCAGATGCAGCAGCTAGAATGAGGGCAGCACCCTCAATTGCTCATTGGTAAGTTTGGGTGAAAGCTGAAGGAAATGGAAGCAAGTCCACAACAGCCAAAATACAACCTGAGTACATCCTGCCTGGATTTGAAGATTATCTCAAGAGCAGATTTTATGCATTGAGCATTAATGATATTAATGAGTTATTGGATGACACCAAGGACATCATACATGAAAAAAGCAAAAAGTCATTAAAAAGATACGAAAAAGAGACACAAGTAGATGTCAGAAGAGACAGAAACTTGCTCTTAATTGTAAAGTAGCTGAGGCAAGTGGAAGAAACTTAAAATCAAAGAGTGGAATAGAAAATTGCAAGGGGCAGCTCAAGAGACAAAGTACAGTAATATAATGACATGTGAAAAGACCTAGAGTTAGACAACCAAACAGGAAGAACATGCTCAGCATATGTTAAACTGAAGGAACTCAAGAAAAATAAATCAAGCCTTGATTTGGAATGTTGAAAGATTCTATGGGTAAAATATTGAATGACGTAGGAAGCAATGAAAGACAATGGGAAGAACACAGAAAGTCACTATACTCAAAAGAACTTGCAAACATTTAATCACTTCAAAAAGTAGCACATCATTAATAACCCATGCTACTAAAGGAAGAAGCCCAAGCTGTCCTTTAGGCATTAGTCAAAAATAAGGCTCCAGGAATTGATGGACTATCAATTGAAATGTTTCAATAAGCTAATAAAGTACTGGAAGCACTCACTTGTCAATGTCAGGAAACCAGGAATTCAGCTACCTGGCCAACTGACTGCAAGAGATGAATGTTTGTATCCATTCCAAAGAAAGATGACCCAACAGAATTCTCAGATCATGGAACAATATTATTAATATCACAAGCAAGTAAAATTTTTCTGAAGATCATTCAACAATAACAGCCTCATTGACAGGGAGCTTCCAGAGCTTCAGGGCAAACTCAGAAGAGGACATACTTTCTGATGATTGATGGCCAACTTCAATATGGATTACAACTCAATGTAAAGAAAACTCAAATCTTTACAACTCAACCAGAAGGTATCATCCTGATAAATGGAGAAAAGTTCAAAGTTGTCAAGAATTTTGTCTTGCTTAGATCGACATTCAATCCTCATTAAAATAGCAGTCAAGCGATCAAACAGTTCATGCATTGGTTGGATCTGCTGCACAAGACTTCTTTCAAGTGTTGAAAATCCAAAATGTTACTTTAAAGACTAAGGTGCGCCTGACCCGAGCCATGGTATTTTCAATCACCTTATATCTGAAAGCTGGCATTTGATACAGAAGATTGCAGACGCGTCAATGCGCTTGAATGATGTTTCTGGTGACGAATATTGAAAGCACCATGGACTGTCAAACAGCAAACAAACAGCTGCCTTGGAAGAAGTACAGGCAAAATGCTCACCAGAATCAAGGTTGGTGAGACTTCATCTCACATACTTTGGACATGTTATCAGGAGAGACCAGTCCGAGGAAAAGGACATCATGCTTGGTAAAATAGAAGGGCAGCAAAAGAGAGGAAGACACTTGACAAGATGGATTGACACACTGGCTGCAACAGCTGGCTCAAACAGGAACAAGTGTGAGGGGTGCACAAGGTTTAGTGGTGCTTCATTGCACTGTTCATGGGGTCACTAAGCGTCAGAACCGACTTGACAGCACGTAACAACCACACCAGGAATAATTTAAGGAGCAGAGGTGTCAAGTTGGAAAATGATGAGAGAATAACTCTAAGGTATAGAAAGTGAATGTAGGAAGTTTTGAACAACTGTGCAGAGTTGTTGAGCCACAAACTCAGACATGTTCCTCCTCTTCCCTGCTTAGGGGGGAACTTCAGGAGAGGGTTAGGGGAAAAGACAAAGACCCTTGATGAGATGGAATGATGCAGCAATGGGCTCATCTACAACCACTGTGAGGTTGGCACATGGTTGGGCAAGTTTCATTCTATTGTGCAGAGGATTGCTATGAATTGAGACCAGTTTGATGGCACCTAACAAGAAGGCCCGCCTGTGCCGGGCCAAGCTTCGTACCGGAAGAAAAGAAGAAGAAAGAGAGGAAGCGAGGAAAACTGGAAAATGTAGTGTATTTAACACTTGAAGCAAATTATGTTTAAATGCCCTTGTGCTAATCTATTTTCAGAAACTACAATGAGAGGAAATAAATGGACTTTGTATATGAATTAAAATATCATATAAAGATATTGGCTCTCCACATTTGCATTTTCTAAAATAAATCCTTTTATTGGAGTCTCTTACAGCTCTTAAAGCAATCCATACATCAATTATATCAAGCACATTTTTACATATGTTGCCATCATTTCCAAAACATTTTCTTTCTATTGAGCCCTTTGTATCAGCTCCTCTTTTTTCCCCTACCTCCCTCCATCTTCCACCCTTGTGAACCCTTGACAATTTATAAATTATTTTTATTTTCATATTTTACATCATCTGCTATTTCCCTTCACCCACATTTCTGCTATTTTCCCCCCTGGGGGAGGGATTGTACATTAATCATTGCGACCAGTTCCCCCTACTCCTCTCTCTTTCCCCACCTTCCCCCTACCCTCATGGTCTTGCTACTCTCAATATTGGTCCATTGTGTTTTTTAATTTTGATAAATATGTAAACCTACTGCCATCGAATCAATGCTGACTCATAGTAACCCCCCTGTGGATTTGTGAAACTGTAACGGTTTATGGGAATAGAAAGCCCAGTCTTTCTGCTTTGGAGCTGCTGGTGATTTTGAACTGTTAACCATGGGGTATGAGTGCAATGTAGACCCACTACACCACCAGGGATCCTCCAATAAATACATGGCTAACAAAAATTTGTCATTTCTATGAGGGGATCTCCATTGGCCGACACTTGGGCCTTGGGTCTCCACTCTGCACTTCCCCCTTCATTTAATATGGTATATATATATACATATACATAAACACATATATACACACACTTATATCGTTGTTTTTTTTGCATGATGCCTTATACCTGGTCCCTTGGCACCTCGTGATCGCACTGGCCGGTGTGCTTCTTCCATGTGGGCTTTTTTGCTTCTGAGCTAGATGGCCGCTTGTTCACCTTCAAGCCTTTAAGACCCCAGACACTATCTCTTTTGATAGCCGGGCACCATCAGCTTTCTTCACCACATTTGCTTATGCACCCATTTGTCTTCAGCGATCCTATCATGGAGGTGTGCAGTCAATGATATGATTTTTTGTTCTTTGATGCCTGGTAACTGATCCCTTTGGGACCACTCGATCACACAGGCTGGTGTGTTCGGGTTAATTAGGGTGCGAGGTAGTACCGATGAAGAACACAGCTTTCCCCCAGATCCTGGATGCTTCCTCCCCCCAACTACCATGATCCGAATTCTACCTTGCAGGGCTGGATAGGACAGAGGCTGTACACTGGTACATATGAGGGCTGGAGGTACAGGGAATCCAGGGTGGATGATACCTTCAGGACCAAGGGTGTGAGGGACAATGCTGGGAGAGTGGAGGGTGAGTAGGTTGGAAAGGGGGAACTGATTACAAGGATCCACATGTGACCTCTTCCCTGGGAGAGGGACAGCAGAGAAGGGGGGAAGGGAGACTCCGGATAGGGCAAGAATGACAAAATAACGAGGTATAAATTACCAAGGGCACATGAGGGAGGGGGGAAAGGGGAGGGAGGGGGAAAAAAAAGGACCTGATGCAAGGGGCTTAAGTGGAGAGCAAATGCCTTGAGAATGATTGGGGCAGGGAATGTATGGATGTGCTTTATACAATTGATGTATGTATATGTATGGATTGTGATAAGAGTTGTATGAGTCCCTAATAAAATGTAAAAAAAGAAAAGAGGAGAAAAAATGATTAGGGCAAAGACTGTACAGATGTGCTTTATACAATTGATGTATGTATATGTATGAACTGTGATAGGAATTGTATGAGCCCTTAATAAATTGTTAAAATTAAAAAAAAAAGAAGAAAAAAAATTTGTCGTTTCAACCATCTTCAGATGTATAGTTAAGTATAATAAATTCTATTGTCCATGTTATTGAACCTTCATCCATTCCCAATTTTCTCTATCACTTTCAACAGAAGCTCAGGGCTTCAAATGAATTGGGTTCTGCGTTTCCCATTTCTCTCCACCTGATATTTTAAAGTATAAATACAAGAATTCCCAGAGTCCACATAGACAAGCAAGTGGTGATCGAGCAGGGAAGCAAAAAAAAGCCCACATGGAAGAAGCTCACCAGCCTATGTGATCATGAGGTGTCGATGGGAATAGGTATCAGAAGTTCAAAATCATGTCATCAAATTGGTGTGAAGGAGCATGGACAAAGTGGAGACCCAAAACCCACCTGCAGGAGAATTGCATAGGCCCTCGCAAGACCCTCTGTGCAGAAGAGCAGACCCGGGGAAGACGAGGAATTCAGCGTGTGGCACAGCACTGATGAAACATGTAACTACCCTCCGGTTCTTTACTATTTCCTCCTCTTACTATGAAGGCTTATGTTTCACCTCATTAATACTGTTAGACCTGCATATGTTCATGTGTATAATTATGATCAATTGATGCAGGAATGCCAGGATTGGATGACACTCCAGAAACAGCAATGGGAGTAATAATACCCTGATGATAAGGGAAGACGGGGGTGGAGAAGACAGGGAGGGAAGGGGGAACTGAAAGCAATGATGGCTATAAGGCCACACAAGGACACAAGGGGAGTGAATAACAGAATTGGAGGTGAATGGATGTATTAGATGGGGTTAGATATGGAGATATATATTATATAACAATAACAAGAGTTCCTGGAGAGAAGGGTGGGACAAAAGGGAGCTGATGTCATGGAGTTCAAGAGGAAAGAATATGTTTTGAAGCTGCTTGTGGTAGCAATTGTACAATTATGCTTGATCTATTTAAATTATGGAATGTTATGACATCTGTAAGCATTCCCAATAAAATGATGAATAAATTTTTTAAAAGTCCACATAATGAATGGCAGAACTGAAGTGATTTGGGTTATTTATGTTTTTCATCTTTAAAATCATCATGTTATCATAGCTTACTACTTATCCACTATTTAGACACCAAAATATGTTACCACCTACTGTCCAAGGAAGTGAGTTTAAAACATTCACAATACTTACATCTTCATTTAGGAAATAAATTGAGTTCACAGTGACAGATGATGATGTAACTGGGAGTTTTCTAATGCTCATGTGGAATACAATGTTTGTTAGAAAATGAATAACAAAAATATTTTATTTGAAACCCATATAAACTGAATTATAATAGTATAATTACATATATAATTTAAATAATATTAAACATAACAATTGTAGAACTGTATACATAATATAACAATTATTTATAATGTAGTCCAACAACAGAATCATTAAAGGAAAGAGTATTTTATCATTGATGTTGGTTTGAATTGCCAGCGCATGTTATCATTGTGGTTATTGTTAAGGGCCTTCCAGTGGGTTCTGACTAATACTGGTGCTACATACAACAAAACATAACACTGCCTGGACCTGCAGCATCCTTACAATCATTGTTTGTGTCCACTGTTGCAGCCACTATCCCAGTACATCTCATCAAGTATATTCTCTTTTTTTTTTCCATTGACCCTCTCCTGACCAAGCATGTCCTTTTCCAGGGACTGGTATCTTCCAATAACATGCTCGACATTCATGATACAAAGTCTCATCATCACTTCTCAGGACCATTCTGGGTGTACAAATTTGTTGTCACTGCATGATGATAAAAACTTGACCGGTGGTTCCTTAGTGCATTTACATTTGTTGTCTGTACACTACGTTCCCCATATTATCGCTCATCTCCAGAGAAGACCACTCCTCTTTTCCCCTCCACCACACTGAAACGCCTCTAGGGTGAAAGCAGCTGATAGTCCAGTAATAGCAATAACTGCTTCCTTCGTGCAAAGTAGTTTATTTACATTTTGTATCCTTTGACTGTGACAAAGTGCTCTACTGGTCTTAGGAGTTACTTCAGATTGAAGTTATCCTAAAACAACTCATTCAGCACTCTATTTAATTTGCTAATTACTGGGCTGATGGCCTCAGCAGGAGAGCCCAGATTGCAAGTTTATCTGTTTATGCCTGGATTTTCAACGCTAATGGTTTATTTAACTAGCAGGTTATTTCTTGATTACAAGGCACTAAGACACTGAAGTTTTGTTCAGATTTCATAAATTGAAATTCACAAAGCTTGCATTTCAAAATAACACGTGGAGTTCAGCCTATTCTTAGCAAACCTTTCTAATCAACACATAGAGCTTTATTTTTTGTAAATAAAGCTGTGAACAATCAGGTTTTAGATGAGAAGAATAACTAACTCTACATATGGTATTAAAGACTTACTCTATTATGATCTTTAGATTAAAAAGTTGATTAAAATAGAGCTCCTTTTTCTACAGGGTTCAAAGTCTGGAAGAGGAGATTGAAATACAAGGAGAACACAGTCAGTCACACTTCCACTACCACAGCAACCACAGAAAAACCTTCATGTGCCTACCCCTGCTCGGCATCCTTAGGAACATTTACAAGTAACTCATAAATGCACCTATGCTGTGCCTCTTTCCCAAACTTTCGGGGATCACACCAGCTTACCTGATTACGTTGTTAAGTAAGTTCTCATGACTTTGTCTTAAACCTCCTAATTGCTACCACCCTCATATGATGTTCAAACACAGATTTAATCACTTTTGTTCATTTCAGTTTGATATCCAACTAAGGTCTTCCAGATCTCGTTGGTGTTGTAACCTACACATGTGAGTTTATGTGGCTACTTCTTGGCTTAGAAGATCCCACCTGAGTACTGTATCAGAAAGCCCCATTTTTAGGGAAATTGATACATTATGCACTGTTAAATACAGAGACATATGAAAGCAAAATGTAAGCCCTAAAAGATTGGGTTTAGCTCTACGGTGGCATCATGAGATAGGTTGAATTCCATCAAATTTCTAAAAGTATTTATTGATTATCTACCATGTGTCAAACACTATGAGGCCTGAAAATATCTTAATCATTAGGTGCCCTTGAGTCCTTTTCAATTAATTCATAGTGACATTATGCACAATAGAACAAAATACGGCCTAATTCTATACTATCCTTACAATTGTTGTTATATTTAAGCCCATTGTTACAGTCGCTGAGTAAGTCCAGGGTCTCAGTCTTTTTTGCTAACCCTCTCCTTAACTGAGCATAATGTCCTTCACTAGTGTCTAGTTTCTCCCGATAAAGTCCACGGTAGTTGAGACAGTCTCACCATCTGGCTCAGAAGGCGTATTGCAGCTGCACTTCTTCCAAAATGGATTTGTTTGTTCTAGAAGACCAGGGCACTTTCGATATTCTTTGCCAGCACCATAATGCAAGTGCATCCAGTCTTCTGCAGCCTTCCCCATTCATGGTCGAGCTTTCACTTGCATATGAGGTGTTTGAAAATGTCACGGTGTGTGTCAAATATCCCTTTGTCCTCACAGTGATATCTGTACTCTGACCCTTTAAAGAAGTTTTGTGTAGCAGATTTGTCCAGTGAACTATGCCATTGGACTTCTTTGTTGCTGCTGTCATAAGGATTGATTGTGGATGCAAGCAAAGTGGAAACCTTGACGTCCATCATTTCCCTGTTTATCATGATGTTATCTATTGGTACAGTTGAGAATTATTATTATTTACATTGAGTTGCAATCCATACTGTACAATGAAATCTTTGATTTTCATTGGGAGGTACTTCAAGTTCTCTTGGCTTTCAGCAAGTAAGGTTGTGTCATATGCATATAGAAGATTATTAATAAATCTTACAATTCTTTATATAGACCAGCTTCTCAAATGATATGCTGGGCATATAGATTTAATAAATATGGGGAAAGGACACAACCCTCATGTACACTTTTCCTCCTTTCAAACCACACAATAGTCCCTTATTCTGTTAAAAAAAACCTGCCCTTTGGTCCGTGTATGGCTTCCAAGTGAGAACAAGTGTTCTGGAATTTCCATTATTCTGACAAGCTCTACTTTCAGCCAAGATGCATCTGATGTTAACAATGATGTCCCTCATTCCAAGACCTCTCCGAAATCTGCCTTGCATTTCTGGCCACTTTCGGTTAATGTACTACTGTACCGATATGAATGATATTGGTAGAAAATATATGCCTTCTATTAGGTCATCTTTAGTTGGAATTGGCACAAATATGAATCTCTTCCAGTCAGTTAGCATAGCAAACTGAGTGCTTCCAATATTGCATTGGTTTTGCAACATTTCGATTGTTATGTTGTCAACTCTTGGAGCTTTGTCTTGTTGCTATTGTCGTTACTGCAGCCTGGACCTGTTCTTTCTATATCATTGGTTTTTGAAATAGTTGAACGTTGACCAATTATTTTTAGTACCATGACTATGTCCATTCTTTCCATCTTCTTTTAATGGTTCCTGAATTATTGAAGATTTTTCCCATAGAATCCTTCAATACTGTAATTCAAGGTTTGAATTATTTTATCAGTTCTTTCAGCTTCAGATATGCTGAATGCATTCTTCCCCGTTGGTTTGCTAACTCTAAGCCTTTGCATATATCGTTGTCATGTTTTACTTTGTCTTTTCAAGTGACCCTCTGAAATGATCTGTTCAGCTTTTTTGCATCACCATCTCTTTCATTTATTTTATCTAATTCATAGTCTCTTTTAACATCTATTTTTTCCTTTTATTCTTTTCTATCTTTAATGTGAACTTTTTCTTTCTGCATGTATGTTATTGCTGCCACCCCACTAGTCATCTGGTCTTCAGTAATTAAAGTTCAATGTATCAAAACAGTTAAAATTATCTCTAAATTCTGGTTGGATGCACTCAAAGTCACATGTTGAGTTTCACAGACTTCTTTAAATTTATTCACCTTCAAACTGAACTCACATATGAGCAACTGATGGTCTTTTCCAGGGTTATCCCCTGGCGTTGTTTTGGCCGATGATGCTAAGCTTCTATATTATCCCTTCCCAAATATGTATTCAATTGTAATTTTGTGTATTTTTTCTAGAGCTCCACATGTGTTGCTAAAAAAAGGTATCTGCAATGAAGAGTCATTACTCATCCAAATTTCTATCATGTGCTCTCCAGCTTAGCCCTCCCCCGACACACACGCATAATCCAACTACTGATCCCTCCCCTTTGTTTCTAGCTTGCACATTCTAATCAACAATATTATAAATGCATTTTGATTGCATGTTTAATAAATTTAAGATCGAAGTTGGTAGAATTCTTCCATTTCTCCATGACTGACTTTAGTGGATGATGGATAAATTTGAATAATAGGTGTATTAACTGATCTTCCATGTATACACTACCATTGATTCAATTCTGACTCATATTAATCCTGCATAGAATTTTCAAGATTTTTTTTAAATCTTGAAGGGAAGAGATAAACTCATTTTTCTCCTTTTTTTTCCAGGGGATAGCATGAACGCAGTCCCCCACTACCACAAATTATGCAGTCGAGTTTCCCACATTTGGGGAAATCACAGGGGTCAGCTCACCTGGAGTGCAATGGGTGAGCCTCGCCCTGGGAAAACCACCTTTGTGATCATGGTATCACCCCTGCCAGGTAAGTATCATCATTTTTCTTTGAATTATCCACTTGCAGATAGCAGTCCAACACTTATATAATGTACAATGTATATAGTGTACTTCAAACAAGATTTTGTGTTCTTTTTGATGATGAATGTGATATCATTTCTCTTCAATTTGTCATTCCCGGTATAGTAAACCATGATTGTCCCATTCAAAATAGCCATTTACACTCACTAATACATGGGATATCAATCTTTATATGTTCCACTTAAGTTGAAGATGTAGCGATAATAAAAATAAAGACCAGGTTCAGTCAACTACAAATGGAATGACGATGAGTATTTCATTACCAATAGAGATATACAGTACAAGGTGCTGAAAAACAAGGGAATTTAACTGATACAGAGACTGGATCTTAAAAGACTTAAAAGAGGATTTTATTGGTAACAGTACAAAGAAAGAAAGATAGTTGTGTGTATGTGCAAAAGTGGGTGTATGTAAATCTCCGTGGTGTATTTTGTTGTGTTAATCTGGGTTGACTAGAGAAACAAATTCATCTACACTCCCATAAGTATAGGAAAGACCTTTATATACAAGAACACTTGAATATTGAGAAAATGTCCCAGGCCAGTATAGATCAAGTCCATAAGTCCAATATTAGACCATGTGTCTGACACCAATCTATAAAGTCCTCTTTAGACTCACAAAACACATGAAATGACGCTGAATGCAAGAATATCACAGGTCAGTGGGTGGGAAGTCTTATGGATCCTCTGGCATTGTAAGCATCTCAACACTGGCAGGAGCCTCTACTTCATGGCTTCTCTGGCTCCAGAGGTCTGGTTGTATCAGTATAGGTCCAAGTAGCTTCTCCAGCTCCCAGGGTGTAGCGCCATGTGTCTTGTTAGAAGCACGTCTCTCTGGGAGTGAGCAGAGAGAGACAGTGTCTCCCATCTCCAAGGAGGAAACGCAGGAGTTCCCAGAATTCTCAGGAGAAGGCCATGCCCACTGAGCGTCCTCATTGGTTACATTTTGATTGACAAGCCAGACTCCACCCCTTCACTCATAATTCTCTCAAATTGACACCAGATTATGTAACTACCACAGGTAGCAACAAATCTTTTATTATTATTATTATTATTAAAAAATCATTTTATTGGGGGCTCTTATAGCTCTTATAACAATTCATACATCAATTGTTTCAAACACAATGGTACATATGTTGCTATCATCATTTTCAAAATATTATCTTTCTACTTCTGCCCTTGGTATCAGTTGCTCTTTTTTCCCCTCCACCTCTGCCCCACAGCCCTCATTAACCCTGGATCAATTATAAATTATTATTATTTTCATATCTTACACTATCTTCTGTCTCCCTTCTACCACGTTTCTGTTGTTCATTTTCCTGATGCAGGGTGGGGGTGGGGGTTACATGTTGATCATTGTAGTCAGTTCCCCATTTCTTCTCCCCACAATTTCCCTTTACCCTCCTACTCTCTTGGTATCACTACTCCCATTACTGTTCCTGAGGGATTTATCTGTCCTCTATTCTGTGTGTCGAGAGCTCTTATCTGTACCAGTGTATATGCTCCAATCTAGCTGGGTGTGTAAGGTAGAACTAGGGTCATGATAGTGGGGGGGATGCGGGGGAGATGTGAAGCATTAGAGAACTAGAGGAATGTTGTGTGTTCCCTCAGTGCTATTCTGCACCCTGGCTGATGTGTTCCTTCCTTGTAACCCTTCTGTGAGGGAATGTCCAATTATCTACAGATAGGCTTTGGGTCTGTGGGATAGGTCTCTGACCATCCATTTGCAACAATTTATTTGGGGTGGCGATAGGGGTCTTCTGAGGCCTGAGTCCTGATCCCCTCAATACCTCATGATCACACAGGCTGGTGTGCTTATTCCATGTGGGCTTTGTTGCTTCCTTGTTAAATGGCCACTTGTTTAACTTCAAGCCTTTAAGGCCCCAGATGAGATATCATTTAATAGCCAGACACCATCAGCTTTCTTCACCACATTTACTATGCACCCAATATGGCTTCAGTGATTATGTTAGGAAGATGAGCATCACAGAATGCCAGGTTATTAGAACAAAGTGTTCTTGCATCAAACGAATACTTGAGTAGAGACCCAAGGCCCATTGCTACCTTCATACTTAACATTTAAATATACATACATAGGCCTATATCTCTATTATATATTAATATGTTTATATGTGTGCATGCCTATATTTATATCTCTATAAATGTATTTTGCCTTCTAGTTCTTTCCTCTATTTCTTTTAACTTTCCTCCTGTCTCACTATCATGTTCAACCTTCATTTGGCTCTCAGTGTTTTCTCTCAGCTACATTGTACTTGATAAAACCCCACCTGGCATTCTATTCCCTCTTCACCATCAATTTCAGATCTCTAATTGTTCCCTGGTCCCTGGGTTTGTTGGCTCCGCCCTCCCTTTCTCCCATCTCCTCCTCTCCCATTTCCTCCTGGAGCGGTTGGCCTATTATTTTCTACTCAGGATTGGTTAACCTGCCTATTTTATATGGATAGACATTAGAAAGAAAAAAAAAGAGGAGGGGGGGAGAAAGCCTTTTAATAGTCTCAGGTTTGTCTGCCCACCCTTCTGGATGTTTCCCAATCACATCTGGTGAAATGCCAAACCCTGCCCGCTGATTCCAAAGTCTATTTTCGGGATTCCTTAGGGACTTCATTGCTTTGCTTCCCTTGCTGCTCTGTTACACTCCCTACATGTTTCACTCCAGTGTGGGTTGTCAGATCAGGCACAATTCCCACAAAGTGTCCCATAGCACTGTGAGTCAGTGATGGGGTGTTGTGTCTCCTGGTGGGGCCAGCTCCATGGTTCTCTCTGTGCATTGGCTACTCCAAGCAGGGATGTCATTCTCAAGGCTTGGTGTGCCAGGATGAGGTTCTCTCTTTCTCTCAACAAATCTTTTGATATGTCTAGCATGTTTAAAACAGTTAAGAAGGGTGAAGCTAAATACTTAATCAGAGATGAGATCATAATTTCTTGGGAAACATGGTCTTAAGTTGGACACTGAAATAATGGGGAAGGGGCATGAATAACTTCGATTATGGAAACTGCATAACTGAATTTATGCTTCAGAAAACTGACTCCTGTTCAATAGGAGATGGTAGATTTAAACCTGGATAAGAGTCTGTCTCAATACCCAGGAAAAGTTTCAATATCTAAGCTGAAGCTTCAGTAGTAGTAGATAAAAGGGAGAGATAGTATTTGAGGAATCTTTAAGAATAAGAATTGGCACAAGTTAATGGTTCCCTTATTGGTTGGAAGGGATGAGGTGAGGGGGGGAGAGGAAGGTACAGCCAGAATGGATGAGGTGACAGGGAAAAAAAATACGCCCGAGTTACAGATCGAATGACTGAGTTGATAATGTGATCTGTCTACGGAAGATCATGCTCTATAGGAAAAGTTTGGGTGTTCAATATTGAACATTAACTTATTTGGGTTATTCTGGAACATGTAACAAACTCCCACATTCATTTGTATACAGATAAGAGGAGTTATCAAACTCAACTGAAAAGTCAAGAATAATTTCTGGGAATTTTTTTTAATTTATGAAATACAACATAAAACCAACGAATAATGAATGCTCCCCCCGCCCCCGCTATAAGGATCCCAATGCTACCTTACTAATCTGACTAGACCAGAGGAGGTACACTGGTACAGATAAGAACTGGAAACACAGGGAATCCAGGACACATAAACCCCTCAGGACCAATAATGAGAGTAACAATACTAGGAGGGTAAGGGGAAGGTGGCGTAGAAAGGAGGAACTAATCACAATGATCTACATATAACCCCATCCCAGATGAATGGGCAACAGAAATGTGGGTGAAGGGAGACATCAAACAGTGTAAGACATGAAAAAGTAATAACAATTTATAACTTACCAAGGGTTTGTGAGGGGGGGGAAGGGGAGAAATGAGGAGCTGATACCAAGAGCTCAAGTAGAAAGCCAATGTTTTGAGAATGATGATGGCAACAAATGTACAAATGTGCTTGACACAATAGAGGGATGCATGGATTATGATGAGTTGTATGAACCCCCAATAAAATGATTCTAAAAAGAGATGTAAGAGCCCCCAATAAAAGTATTAATAACAAACATTATGAGATAAATAATCTACAAAATTTTAGGCAGACAGATCTTTCAGGATGAAGAAAAAATAGAGTTTGTTAAATAGAGTAGATGTCCATGGGGGCCTTTGCAAGAATGTCTGTAAGGTTCTTACATCTAGAGAAAGTTAGGGGACCAGGATCCACATACTGCGAGAGAGCGAATCAGATAGAAGTCTTGGGGGAAGAGGAGGAAAAGGAATTGGCTTCAGAGGGAGGGAGAGTGCAGCATTAGAGAGTCATACTGCAGAGGTAAAAGTGATCAGCACTGGGCCCTGGGAGGAGATTGTGATGGAAGAGATGAGGTGCTAGAAAACTGTAAACAAAGACACTTTTGTCATTCAGAAGGAAAGCAGAAGAGGGTGGAGAGGGATCCTTTTAGACAAGTGTTGTAAACCTTGCAGAATATGAACATCAATCCAAATGGTTAGGACAGTTGGGTGGAAGAATGAGTTCAGCAGATTGTGGCTGAAAACCCACCTCTCGGGGAAAAATATATCAAGTAGGACAAGAGTAAACCATTGTGGGATAAATTCTTAGAAAGTCAATTTATGTTTTCCGCTTTGTGACAGACAGAGATCAGGAGGTATGAGCAATTTCACCTGAGATACTACAAGGAAACATTGATTCGTGAAGACTGACTTTGTTGTAAAAGTAATTGAAAATATTTTAAAATGTCTTTACACTGCAAGAGTTTTCCAGAAGGCACAACTAGAAGAGCGAAGAATCAGATCAGAAGTTCAGGAGGAGGTACGACTGAGGGGAAGCGAGCAAGTACAGGGCAATGAACAAAGGGACTTGTATCTTGGTCAAGGGCGGGGGGGGGGGGGAGCCAGAATGAGGGGATTTAAATAGAAACAGATTAAATTCACACTTTGCTAAAGAAATCTGTCATACAATATTTTCATTGCTAGAAGTGCATGAATTTTCCAGGTTTAGAACTTGTAACCTAATTTCTGAAATTAGTTGTTTTAATCTGAATGGAGTCAGAATTATTCACCCATTTGCTAAGTGTTTGTCCTGGCCATGAAAAGCAACTTGTATTTGGTCCTTGACGGATCTTCTTCTTATAGATGGACTACAAAGAACATGCTCTGTGCATCCTAAGCCTATGCTTTCCTTATGTCATATTTCTTTTTAAGTCATTTTGTTGGGGACTTGTACAACTCTTATCACAATCCATACATCCATACATTGTGTCAAGCGCATTTGTACATTAGTTGCCATCATCATTTTCAAAACATTTTCTTTCTACTAGAGCCCTTGGTAACAGCTTCTCATTTTCCCTCCCCTCCCCCACCCTCCCTCCCTCAGGAACCCTTGATAATTTTTTTTCCATGTCTTACACTGACCTATGTCTCTCTTCACCTACTTGTCCATCCCCCTGGGAGGGGGTTATAGTTAGGTCATTGTGATCATTTCTTCCTATCTCCTCCCACCTTCCCCTTCCCTTCCTGGTATGGCTACTCTCAATATTGGTCCTGAAGGGTTTATCTGTCCTTCCTTACCGTTTCCCTCTACAAGCTCTGGTCTAGCCAGATTTGTAAGGCAGAATTGGGGTCATGATAGTGGGAAAGGGGAGCATTAAAGAACTAGAGGAAAGTTGTATTTTGCACCCTGACTGGCTCATTTCCTCCCCCGAAGTTTTTCTGTAAGGGGATGTCCAGTTGCCTATCTGATACCTGATCCTATCAATACCTCATGATCACACAGGCTGGTATGCCTCTTCCATGTGGGCTTTGTTGCTTCTCAGCTATAGAAGCAACTTGTTTATCTTCAAGCCTTTAAGATCCCAGATGCTGTATCTTTTGATAGCCGTCTACCATCAGCTTTCTTCACCACTTTTGCTTATGCACCCATTTTGTCTTCATTGATTGTATCAGGAAGGTCAGCATCATAGAATGCCAATTATTAGAACAAAGTGTTCTTATGTTAATAAGGGAGTACTTGAGTAAAGGTCCAATGTCTACCTGCTACCTTAATAATAAACCTATAAATATATGCACATAGATATATTTCCCCATCATCATATAAAATATATTTACATATGCATTTAAAGCTCTATAAATGCCCTTTGCCTCCTAGTTCTTCCCTCTATTTCCTTTTGCTTTCCTCTTGCCCAAGTATTATATTTGGCCTTCATTTGGGTTTTGGTAATTGCTCTCGGTTACATTTTCCTTGATCAAGCCATAACAGGCCTCCTACATCCTCCTCACCATCAATTTTAGATCACTTGTTATTCCCTTGTCCCTGGGTTTGTTAATATCCACTTCCTGTCTCCCACCTCCTCCTCTCCAATGTCCCCCAGAACTGTCAGTTGTTTTCTCCTCCATATTGTTTACCCAGCTTATCTTAATTAGATGCACATGCAGACATAATAATATGCACAAAAACAAGACAGAGCAACAAAAGAAAACAAAAGCAACAACAACAAAAAATGACAAAAAGAAAAGCCTATAAATAGTTCCAGGTCTGTATGTTGACCTTTCGGAGTGTTTTCTGGTTGAGGCTGATGGGGTACCACACCCTGGCCCCAAAGTCTATTTTTGGTATTCCCTGGGGACATCATTTGTTCTTTTACAGGCCCTTAGTGTTTCACCTCTGTATGGTGGGGTCAGATCGGGCACAATTCCCACACTGTGTCTCTGGTGTTGTCCCCTGTAGCACTATGGGTCAGTCAGGAACATCATGTCTTGTAGTGGGGCTGGCCCTATGGTCCTCTCTGTGCATTGACTGCTCTGAGCTGGAATATCATCCTCAGGGCTTGGTGGGCCAGGATGTGCTCCACTCTCTCTTCCTCCCCCTTCATTTGCTCCTATGTGCTCTGATCAGACATGTCCCTCTCCCTGAGCTGCAGCTTCAGTGCTCTCCTCTGAAGTAAGTTCTTCTGGTTGGCAGGGTGACTGTAGTTGGGGTTGGGGCTGGTCCCTTAGCCTTCTGTCATATTTCTATAATCAGCCTTTATTTGCATTGACATCTTTAAGGAGTTGAGATTTCATAGTCAATTTGAGTGGCAAACCTACTGTAAAAATAATAGATAGGATGAACACAGCTTCAGGAATTTTGGCCAACAAATGTGACTAAAACCACATTATTTCTTCTCTTTGTTTAAACTGAATGAAAAGATATTTTGACATTTCAGTGAGCTGCTTTGATTTTTTTCTTAAAAATATATTCTGGTTATTTTTTCCTCCATTCTCTCAACTTTGGGTGAGTTCCATTACTTTTCTGATTTCATTAGCTGCCAGAGACCAAAAAAACCCTTTAATTTTCCTCTCAAGCCACCCACATGGTATCTTTTATGCTCCAGCAGTCCACATACGGATCACTCCATCAGCGTGGCTGCCTCATTAAGGAACACAGGGAGAGGGACTCAGAGCCTCTTCGCCCACAGGAGGATCAGAGGAGCCACACGCTTGGTTCCTTGGGTTTGCAAAGGGGGTGGTGCTTCTCTAGCCTTCCACAGAGCGGTGCTCTTATAATGGCTGATGCGTGTCCAACATGTCAGCATCTTCTTGGAGTCGCTGGTGAGGCCCTCAGAGAGACAGGAGGTGAAGAGCAGTGGAAAGAAAGACAGAGTGGATACCCAGAACCTAATGAGTTAATAGTAAATGCTATTACCATTTGTAAGCCCAGCCTGTCTCATCCTTCCTTAATGGAGTATGAAATGGGAGACACATCATCCACTGTTAATCAGCATACCACTTGACTTGGGTGGCATCATACTTAGTGTGCAGAGCCTGTGTTTCAGACCAGATATAGATTTACTTACTTCAGCCTTCAAACTACTGTATGCGTTATATGTGAGCTGGTGGCCGGTCCAATAGTCTGAGTGGAGACTTGGAGGAATAATGGGGAAAAGGTCCCTTCCTGGCTCATTGCCTATGTGTAAGCCTGTCTTTGATCTTTTTGTTGTTATCTCAATGATTATATTTCCCTATTCCAAGAAGGGATTTGTATTCCATTGAGACTTGTGATTCCTGGAATTATCACAGTGTAGAGGTATCAGAGTTCCCCAGCTTAAAAGCAAATAAATTATTGTCAAATTACACCAATCAAATCTATTAGAAGGATGACATGAACTTCACATTGGACAGATTTTACTATTAAAATGAAGGAGTTACAGTCTCCAGGCTGCAGCAGGAGCTTGAGAAGCATTTTGTTGCAGAGGACAATATGGTCCACCAACATGCACGGGCTCAGGATCACAGAGAGATGAGCCACGTTCCAACTCCGACACCTTCTAACTAAGAGACCGTTGGCCCCTTATTTAATCCCTCTGGGCCTCCCTTTTCTCATCTGAATGATGAGAATAATAATATATAATGCACACAGTACTTATAGGGATTACATATATTAAATGACATATGGAAACTACCCAGAAATGTTATAGTTTACAGCCCCATGTTTTAAAATTACCTTTTTCCTCCAAGGTGGCTCTGATGGAATGAGATTTATACTGTATTCTGGTTTAGAATACAAAGGGAGTCCGTAAAGAGTTGGGGGAGTCCAATAAGAGGATTTTTTTTAAAGCCTGTTGCCATTTGCCTTTGAGTCAATTCTAACTCAAGTTCATGCCATGCCTGTCACAGTGGACTTGTATTCCATATCTGTAATCTAGCAGAAGTATATGGCTAAGCCTTCCTTCCATGCCACTGCTGGATGGGTTCAAAGTACCAATATTTTCTCTAGTCTTTGAACAAAAATAGCTTGTACTACCCAGGGACCTGACACCAGAAACTCTCCATCTCTGTCATTTGATCAATCCCAATTCATAGTGATGCTTTAGGACAAGTTAGGACTGCCCTTGTGGGTTTCTGGATCTGTAATTTTTTTATGAGAGTAGAATGCCAGAATAGGGAGTATTATTTGTTGGAAATTTTTGAAAATACTATAGAGCAGGGGTGGTAAATAGTAAGGCAAGTAAAGGAGATACTTGAGAGCATAAGGAGAACAAAGAAAAGCAATAAGACCACCTGGCTTTGAATCTTGACTCAGCTACTTTTTTAGTTGGGTGGCCTAAAGCAAGTTGCTTAGCTACTCTATACCTCATTTTCATTCATAAAAGAGAGAAACAATAAGATTTTCTGTCCCTTAGGCATGCTTAAATTAACATATACTTTATCCTTCAAACAAGAACACTTTTGAATGGGAAAGAGGTCACAATTGACAATTAAGTTAGAGTAGCAAAAGTAAACCAGGACCTCTTAGGAATACTTAAATATCTTATTTATGGGGTTGAATGCATTAAGTGCTCTAATACTTTCGATATGCTTAGATCGATGACTTGTTACAAAACAAAATAACCACCAGCTGTTGCATCAGTTGATTTAGTTTCATGTCAACTACTCAGCAAATATTGCTATTATTTTAACTAGGAACGTTACCTTGGTAATACTACTAGACATTCTGATCCAATTTTCTCCTTTTAAAATGGGAATAATAGTACCATCTGTTTCTTGAAAGCATTGTAAAGGTCTGGAAAATGATGTTTACTAAGGATTTGCCAAACAGACAAACTCATTGTCATGAATGCTGACTCAGAGCACCCCCTGTGGTTTCTGAGACTGTCACTATTTACAGGTGCAGAAAACTCAGTCTTTCTCCTGAACTCTGGTGACTTCAAAGTGCTGATCAAGCCAATCACAGCACATTGTGTAACCACTACAGCACCAGGGCTCCTAAGGATTTTACAAAGTGCCTAGTACATAGTAGATCTGCAATACAATGATTATTACTAAATTTGGGGATGAGGGTGAGATGTGAGGAATAGGAGACTTCTGTAACATTTGAAATTACTTTTCCCTAGTGTGTGTTGAATTGAAAGGATGATTCACACATTTGTTAAGTGTTTATCATTGTGACAAAAATAAATTCAAAGAACCTTAAGTGTAACCTTAAAGTTAGCTTAAGTATAAGCTCCCACTCTAGTTAATAGTGGCTAGTAGTATGCAATGAGGATAGTGTAAGTGGTATAAATGCCTACCTATTAATTGCTCAGTTGTACTATCAGACTACCACTTGTCTGTCAGCTTATGGTATTCTGGCAGCTTGTGTGTAATGTAATGTTGGAAGCTATGTCATCTGTATTTCAAATGCCAGCAGAGTTACCACATTGAAAAGGTCACAGCATAGTTTACAGAATAAGAACAGGCTAGGAAGAAGGATTAGCCTATCTACTTCTGAGGAATTCACCATGAAAAATCCTAAAGAAATAATCAAAACATTCTCAGATACTGAAAACCTTATAAAAAGAAACAGAACATTGTAAAAGATAGTGCCAGAAGGTGAGCTCCTCAGGTCAAACTGAGAAAAAGATGCCTTTTCAAAGTAGAATCAACCATAATGACATGGATGGAGTAAGTCTTCAGGACCATCATTTGCTGAGGGGACATGACTGAAAATGAGAAGAAGCTGGTGTAAACATCAATTAATAATCAGAACTCAGAATATATTAAATATGAATGTAGGAAAATTGGAAGGCATAAAAAATTGAATAAATGAAGATCAGTATTGTAGGCATTTGTGAGCTGCAATGGACAGATATTAGCCATTTGGAATCAGAAAATCATGTGGTGTACTATGCTGGGAATGAAATGGTCATGAGAAATGGCGTTGTATATATAATCAAAAAGGACATTTCAAGATCTGTAGTGAAGTACAATATTGTCTGTGATAGGATCATATCTATCTTCATTTGAAGAAGTCCAATCAGTACAACTATTATTCAAATGTATGCACCACGTACTAAAGCTAGTGATGAAGAAACTGAAGATTTAGATGAATGTATTTGGTATGAAATTAATCAAAAATGCATTTGAGATGCATTAATAATTATTGGTAAAGGGAATGGAAAAGTTGGAAATAAAAAAAAACAGTTGGGGGACAGTATGGCCTTGGTGATAGAAACAAAGCCAGATATTGAATGATAGAATTTTGCAAGACTGAAGACTTCATTAAAAATACCATTTTCACAACACAAACAGCTACTGTACGTGTGGACTTTTGTAGATGGAATGCACAGTAATTAAATTGACTTGAAGAGATGATGGAAAAGCTTAATATCAATAGCCAAGCGATGCCAGGGGCAGACTGTGGAACAGACCACCAATTGTCGTATGCACATTTAGATTGGAACTAAAGAAACCTAAAGCAAGTCCATGAGTGCCAAAATGGGACCTTGAATCCATCCCACCTGAATTAAAAGAAAGTCTCAAGAACAGAACTGTTTTGCGGCATTGAACACTGGGGGCACACGATCTGAAGAACTGTGGAATAGCACGAAGCACATCATGGATGAAGGAAGTGGATCATTAAAAAGACAGGGGGAACGATGAATGTGTATTTCCAAAAAGACTAAAACTTGCTCGTGATTGTAGAGTAGCTTAGACACATGGAAGAAATGAGGACGGCAAAGAGCGGGATCGGACAGTCAAAAGGACAGCTTGAGAAGACAAAGTACGATATTATAATGAAATGTGCAAAGACTTAGAGTTAGGAAAGCAAAAATGAAGAACACACTCAACATATCTTAAGCTGAAAGAAGTGAAGAAAAACCCAAGCCTTAAGTTTCCATATGGAGAGAGTCTCTGACAGCATATTGAATAATGCTAGAAGCATCGAAAGGAGATAGGAAGAATATACAAAGTCACGGTACCAAAAAGAACTAATTGACATTCAACCATCTCAAGATGTAGCTTATGAGCAAGAACCAATGGCACTGAAGGAAAAAAGCTCAAGTGCCAATGAAAACACTAGCCCAAAATAAGGCTTCAGGGTTTTATAGAATACCAATTGAAATGATTCAACAAGCCAATGAAGTCCTGAAAACATTCACTTCTCTGTGCCTGGAAAATTAAAAGACAGCTCTTTGACCAACTGACTAGGAGAGATTAATATATTTACCCATTCCAAAGAGAGGTGACCCTACAGAATTCTCAAATTATAAAATAATACAATGGATATCAAATGCAAGTTAAATTTGCTGAAGATCATCCTATAATGGTGGCAGCAGTACAGTGACAGGGAGCTACCAGAGATTCAGGGCAGATTCAGAAGAGCATGTGGAACAAGGGAGATCACTGCTGGTGTCAGATGGATCTCGGCTGAAAGCAAAGAATACCAGAAAGATGTTTACATATGTTTTATTTTATATGCCAGGGCATTTGACTGTGGGGATCTTAACAAACTATGGAGAGCCTTAAGAAGAATGAGAACCACAGAACACTACATGCATGATGAAGCAGTTGTGGGAACAGAACAAGGGGCTATTGCAGGATTTTAAATCAGGAAATGTGTGCAATAGGGTTGCATCCTCTCACCATATTTATTCAATCTGTATGCTGAACAAATTATCAGAGAAGCTTGATGATGTGAAGAAGAATGCAGCATCAAGATTGGAAGAAGGTTTATTAACAGCCTGAGCTATGCCGATGGCACAATCTTGCTTCCTGAAAGTGAGAACTTGAAGCACTTGTTGACTAAGATCAATGATGAAAGCCTTCAGTGTGGATTAGAAGCTCAATGTAAACAAGACCAATGCCTTTCCAACTGGACCAGTAGTTATCATCATGATAAATGGGGAAAGATTGACGTTGTCAAGGTTTGTGTCTCACTTGGATCCACAGTCAATGTTCATGGAAGCAGCAGTCAAGAGATCAAAGAACACCTTGCAACAAGTAAATCTGCTGCACAAGACCTCTTTCAATAGTTAGAAAGCAAGGATGTTACTTTGAGGACTAAGGTGCACCTGACTCAAGCCATGGTATTTTCAATTGCCTCTTATGCGTTTGAAATTTGGACACTGAATAAGGAAGACCAAAGAAGAATCTGTGCATTTGAATCATGGTGCCAAGGGGGGGGGGGAATTGAAAGTACCATGGACTACCAAAAGGAGAAACCTATCTGTTTGGGAATAAGTATGGCCAGAGATCTCCCTAGAGGTAAGGAGAGTGAGCTTCCACTACTTTGGACATATTGTCAGGAGAGACCAGTCCCTGGAGAAGGCCACCATACTTGGGAAAGTAGCAAGGCAGCAGAAATGAAGATCTTCAATAAGATAGATTGACACAGTGGCTGCAACAATGGGCTCAAACATAATCGTTGTGCCATGACACAAGGCTGGGCAGTGTTTCGTTGTTTTACATCAGGTCACTAGGAGTTGGGACCAACTTGACAGCACCTAACAACAGCAACGGCAACAACAATCACAAGATTGGAGGTTCCAATCCATTCAGATGTGCTTCAAATGAAAGGTATAGGTATTTATTTTCAAAATACTCAGTGAGCAAGCCTTATGGAGATAGCCCTACTTTGACATATACAGGGTCTCCAACACTGGAGCCAACTGGAAGGTAATTTTCTAAGTGGTTTGTAGTGAACATATCTCTGTCCATGTACCAGATACATATTGACAGGATGCACTTTTTTGAGTGGGTCATTTAATTATTTTCTTATCACTAAAATAAGAACAATCGGTTTCTCAGGATTGACATGAGGATCACGAGATAATATCTTTTCACCACACTAATTCAATCTGCATGCTGACCATATAACCTGAGAAGCTGATTCTATGAGGAAGAGTGTATCATCAGGACTAGAGAAAGTCTCACTAATAACTTTCAAGATGCAAACTGAAGAACCTTCCTTGCAGTGAGTGCAGAGGGCTTGACTAGAGCCCTCATGAAGATCAAACCAGACAGCCTTCAACATGGATCACATTTAACACAAAGAAAACAAACATCCTTACCACTGAAACAGAGGCAGTATCATGATAACCGGAGGTAAGGCCGAAGCATTTCATTTTATTTGTACACACAATCAATGCTCGTGGAAGCAGCAACCAAGAGACCAAGCAAACTAGTGAATTAGGCAAATCTTAAAAATATCTCTTTAAAGGGTTAAAAACATAGATGTCACTTTGAAGACTAAGTTGCACCTGAATTGGGCCATGGTGTTTTCAATTGCCTCATATACATGTGAAATATGAACAAAATTAGACTGGGGTGGGGTACAATGCCTTTGAACTGTGGTGTTGACAAAAATACAAAAAAACAATACCATGGACTGCCATAGGAAGAAGAACAACAAAAATCTGTTTGGAAAGAAACTACATCAGAACACTCCTTAGAAGTGGAGATGGTGCGACTTCACCTCATGTACTTTGGAGATATTATCAGGAGGGACCAGTCTCTGTAGAATTGTGGTTAGTAAAGAATCCGCAGAAAGAGGAAGACCCTCAGCAAGGTTGGTTAACACAGTGGCTGCAACAATGAGCTTATGCATGGCAGCAGTTGTGAGAAGGGCACACCACCAGGCAGCCTTTTCTTCTGTTGTACATAAGGTTGTTTTGAGACAGAGCCAACTCAGTAGCACCTAACAGCAACAGGTAAACTATCAAGCATATAGGAATGCAGGAAATTATTTTTAGTAATGATACTTTTTACTTTCAGCGTTACCTTGCCTAATGAGGCATTTCTAACCTTTTTTCTCTGTGCCTTCTGAAAAACTTGGAAATAAAATAACAATTAATCTCCTCCATCCACAGCCCCTAAAAGATGTTTCCCCCTTTCAATTCTCTTTAACTTGATCCTACTGGCCAGTCAATCCATTCTGAATGGACTGGGCAGCACTCTACACTGCATGAAATCATGTCCAGCTACTCCGACTGCTCCCTCTTATCTTCCTCTCTGCTTCATTCAACTAAAGCCCCTCACCTTCACCACACCGGCCCCAAACTTAGTCCCATACATCCCATATACAGAGCACAATTTTCTCTCAGCATCAACCTCAACATATCTAGAACTCGCATCTAAACCATTATTGGGTGAAATTCACCATAGGTGCTAAAAACACCATTTTGCAGTTTATACTATTAACCAAGCTGTTTCTCTCACAGTTCAAAGAACATAAATTTTCTATTTCTCTCTTGGGCATGTGCACATGTTCTTGTACACACACACACACACACACACACACACACACACACACATGCATGCTTGCCAAGGCCTCAGCCAGCAAAGTGGCCAGATGGGCAATAAGAAGTTTCCATATATAACTTACTAATAATAAAGTTTTTATTCCAGGAGATCTATAAATAAACTCTAAACCTTATGCTGGTTCATACTCCAACCACTCTCTGCTGCTATATTTTCTTCCTCACAATCTTTCTCCATAGGTGAATGTCAGATCAACAAGCAAAAGTCATTTGGTGGAGTCTCCGACCTCAGGAAGTGAATGAAGATGGGGTTTACTGAACTCTCACTGATGAAGAGACGAAGCTTGAAATTAGTCACAAAATAGAACTTGGCTGAGGTTAACTGTTCTTAGTAGTTCATCAAGATGGGCCTGGGGATATATAGCTATACAAGCATGTCTTTAAAATAATTATTTCTTATTGAAATTTGTCAGTTTTCTTTTATATTGTTGTATTAGAATTTAATACTCTTCTTGTAGTGAGATTTGTCCTGAGGAACCCAGTAACACAACACAAATTTTGGTTTAAAGCTTCACTAATTCTGATTCTTAACCCTCACCTTTCAAATGAGCTCATCTACCAACTGAGTAGCAGGAAACGCACTGGGTTCTCTGAAGCACAGGTAGAAGTATTGAGCTGCAACTGTGCATCTGGCAGTAAAATAACCCAGCCCAGCAGGCCATCTTCCAAAGTGAACATTGGTAAAGAGAACATCTGAGGACTGGGAATTAGCCTGTCAACTGTTAGCACCACGGACAGCTCACTGATACCTGGGTAGGGAATTGGCCGCTTTAAGACTAAACCTGTATGACACCTTTCTAATGAAGAAGCTATGCAACAATAAAGCTTCATCTAATTTTCTTTAACGTGATGGATATCAGGGTTTTATAAGTGAGAGATGCAGAAACCACTGTACTTAGCAGATAGGGAAATGGACGTGCTATAGGTTTTGCTGAGTCACTTAATTACAACATTAAAAAAAAAAAGGAAACAAAGCATCCCAACATGCTGTGCCTTCCTGTGTGAATTACTGTTGCTGTTGGGTGTTATTGAACCCATGTTTGACTCACATCCACCCTGTGTTGAACTTCTCCCCAAGGTGTGTAGGAGGAGCAGGCTGTTGACAGAAAGTGAGTGAACACAAATCCCCTATCTTCTACTGAGAACCGAAGTGCTTAACCCAAACACCACCAAGGGCTCCTTTCCGATATGAATAGACTGATAAACATCACCATCTTAGACTACATTCTCTAGAGAACCAAAGCCAGTGGCCCCTATATACACTTACACTCCGTTCAAGCCAAATCAGGGCAGGTCCCAAGTACATGGGCGAGATGACAGGCTGGGTGCTTCTGTTAAGATTTATGAAAATCTGGGCATTGATGAACCCAAGATCACTGGAAGGCAACAGACAGGTGGCTGTAAAGGCAAGTGGATATAAGGACCCGCACATCAGGCTTATAACTGCAGAGGTGAATAAAGCCAAGATCGCACATCAGTATTTGTGCTGATGGCTCCCAGTGTTTGTAGTCAGATACAGGATCCAGACCCAATGAAAAGCAAGCAAGATTTTCCACAGCATCCCTTTATATCAGAAGCAGGCCACACGCTCAAGAAAACCTCCATTAAATGGCATCAGTTGTGACCTAAGTAAAGGTGTTGCTTTCCATCCTAATCTTCTTACGACTGACTACTCATAGCAAATCCAATGATGAGGGTGAATACATCGTGTTAGGTTACATCATGGGAGGTTACGAGTTTTTAAGTAGCATTTCAATGAGGATCCTGGCCCAGCCAACTTGAAACGAAGCCTATCACAAACACCAAATGAAAAAATGCGGGAGGGAGAAGGGACTTCTCAACATTCAGCCCTGCCCAGGTTGTGAAAGCAGTTGAAGGGATCGTCTAGGATGAAAGCGAGAGGAGGTGTCCACAGCCAGACTTAGGACCTCAGAGATAACTTTCTGTAATAAAAATAGGGAGAATTTAAATATATGTTAAAAAGTCTCTGCTCATAAGGAGTTCAAACCCATTTATATTAATGTATTGAGAAAACTCTCGGATACAGACCAAGCTTTACAGACAATGTTCATTTCTCTCCTACGCATACCTACAAATTTATGCTTACACATGTCTACCCAGACACACGTGTTTCCAAATCCATGAACTCACACACTAAGTTCAGGAGCCTCTCGGATATGTTTGCTAGACCACCTTCAAGTGTCCTCCTGCTCTTGCTCGCCCTTCTCACCTCCCAGCCAGGTCAGTCTCATAACTCTAGCAATTGCTGAATTGCCCAGTCAGAATCAGGAAGTCAGCTGATAGCACGTGGAGTTTCAGAGCAACTCTAAGCCAGCACATGTGGTGTGAGAGGAGCAAGCGGTCATCTGTGGTATCAGTATGTCAGAAGTTCTTTGAAATGATACTGGAAATGCTTGTTGTTGTTCTTGGGAGCCATCCAATCACTTCTGATTCATAGAGACCCTGTGCGCAACTCAATGAAACACTGCCTTGTCACAATGGTTCCCATGCTCACAACTGTTCCCATGCTTGAACCCATGTGGCAGCCACTTTGTCAATCCATTTCCTTGAAGGGCCGCTTCTTTTCCGCCTACCCTGCACTGTACTAAGGACGAGGCCTTTCTACAGGGATGGAGATGTTATTCTGGGCTCTGGTAATATACCTGTGACCTAGGCAGAGAAGAATCTTTGCAAGAGGAATTTCATATCCTAATGGGAGAGGCATGCAATAAATAAATCAGTAAATAAACATAATACAATCTATGTAAGTCCCATAATGAATATTATTGGGTTAATTGCCTCCAATAATATTGTCTTTTGGGTAGAGAGAACAGTGAGGTCTTTCTAAGGAGGTAGCATTCTTACTAGTAATAGCCATTAGTAATTAGTGAGATAGTTAAAGTTTATTGTGCCAACCTGACTGATAAACACATGTGGGGTTAATTGGAGGGTGGAGAGATAAATGGCTCAGTGAGATTCCCCTTTCTAGTTTTCAAGTCTTTTGCTTTGTGATGGTCTGACCAGGGTTCAGCTGCATTAGCCAGTTTCCTGCTTCAGCTGGCAAGGCTCATTTCCTGCAAGACATCCCCGAGGAGAAGCCTCATAGACTTACCCTGATGCAGCCCTGGGTGCTGGAGCACCCTTGTAGAGACCCCTGCCAGCACTGAGATGCTTACATGTTCACTGATTCAGCTTTCCTTCTGCAGTTGGTGTCATTGCGTGTATTTTGTGAGATGGAGGAGGACTTCATGGATTGGTGTTGGACTTGTGGGCTTGGGCAGCACTGGGTTGGGATGTTTTCTTGATGTGCAGTTAGCCTTTATATAAAACTCCCTCTTATACATATGAGTTTCTGTGGATTTGTTTCTCTAATGTGTCTAGACCTAGTATCAATATTCCTAATGAAACTTGTCATCTTGTCATTTTCTAGTCAAGGTGAAAAGTTCTTTGTGCCTACTGAGGGCAGAGAATGTTTGGGAGATAAAGCTAGTCAATGTAACAGACAAATTATCTAAGAGCTCGATGATTTAAAGTCATGTTGTGCTTGTCATTAGGTGTCATTGGGTCTTCAGACTCAGAGCAACCCGATCAACAGCAAACACTCCCTAGCGCTGTACTATCCACACAATCATTCCTGTTTGAGCCCATTGTTGCAGGTACTTTGTGAATCCACATAATTGACGGTTTCTCCTTTTTCACCGACCCTCTGCTTTATAAATAAACATGATACACTTTCCCAGATACTTATACCTCTTGAGAATCCATGAAATAAAGTCTCGGCATCCTTGCTTCTAAAGAGTATTCTGGTCGTACTGTTTCAAGACATGTTTGTTTCATTTTTCTGGTGGTCTGTGGAATATTTAATCTGCTTATCCAACACTATGATTCAGTGGTATCAATATTTCTCTAATCTTCTATCCAGTGTCCAGTGTTTTAATGTATGTGAAGCGATTGAAAATGGCATGACTTGGGTCAGGTGTTTAGTCCTCGAAGTTACCTTAGTCCTTGAAGTAACATATTTGCTCTTTAACACTTTCAAGAGACCTTTTGAAGTATATTTTCCCAATGCAATAGATTACTTGATTTCTTGACTGCTATCTCCATGAGCATAGATAGTGGGTTCACCACTGGATCCCATTGTTTATGCAAATAGCATCCAGTAACATAAGGATTTATCCTGTTCAAGTGAATAATCCATATATTATGATATGTAATTAGCCTACATTTGTTCGATCTCCCTCTCTCAATATTGTTTTAAAATTAGCATGATGGTCTAATCAATGACACTATAAACAGAAGTTTCTTATGCTCCAGGGTGATCATTGAGAAGGTTCTCTGCCATAAATTAACAAGGTTGTCTTTAAAGCGAACCAGAGGCAAATAAGAAAACAGCTTCAGGAATGGATTTGGGGCTTTCACTTAATCCTAACTCCAATATAAGAACAATGGGTTCTCACAATATGGCCCTGCTTGCTACTCGCTTTCATGAAGGAAACACAGATGATATGGGTCCTATAGCAAAGTGTGGTGAAGAAATTAGATGGTACCCAACTCTCAGAAAGAATAATGACTGGAGTCCTAAAGGCTTGTTTTCTTTTTCTTTTTAAAAAAATCATTTTATTGGGGCTCTTACTGCTCTTATCACAATCTACACATCCATCCATCATGTCAAGCATATTTGTACATATATTACCATCATCATTTTCAGAAAATTTTCTTTCTGCTTGAGCCCTTGATATCAGCTCCTCATTTCCCCCTCCCCCACCCTTCCTCTCTCATGAACCCTTGATAATTTATATCTTTTCCCTGTGTCTTACACCGACTGCTGTCTCCCTTCACCAGCTTTTCTGTTGTCCATCCCCCTAGGAAGAGCTTATGTGTAGATCATTGTGATCGGTTTCCTCTTTCTCCCCCAACCTTCCCCTAATCCTCCTGATATCTCTATTCTCATTATTGGTCTTGGGGGGTTTATCTGTCCTGGATTCCCTGTGTTTCCAGCTCTTATCTGTACCAGAGTACATGCTCTGGTCTAGCCAAATTTTTAAGGTAGAATTGAGGTCATGATAGTGGGGGTGGGGGGAAGGATTAAAGAACTAGAGAAAAGTTGTATGTTTCATTTGTGCTATACTGCACCCTAACGCTGGTCTCTTTCTTGTGACCCTTCTGGAAGGGGATGTCCAATTTTCTACAAATGGGCTTTCCATCTCCACTCCTTGCTCCCCCCTCATTAACATTGATATGATTTTTTGTTCTGGGTCTTTGATGCTTGATATTGACCCCATCAACACCTCATGATCACACATGCTGGTGTGCTTCTTCCATGTGGGCTTTGTTGTTTTTCAGCTAGTTGGCCGCTTGTTTACCTTCAAGCCTTTAAGACCCCAGATGCAATCCAAGAGAGATAAACTTCTCAGGACCAATAATGAGAGTAGCGATACCAGGAGGGTATGGGAAGGTGGGGGGAACCAATACCAATGATCTACATATAACCCCCTCTCAGGGGAACAGATACCAGAAAAGTGGGTGAAGGGAGACATCCATCAGTGTAAGATATGGAAAATAATAACAATTTATAAAGTATCAAGGGTTCATGAGGGAGGGTGAGGAAATGGGGGGAAAAATAGGAGCCAATACCAAGGGCTCAAGTAGAAAAAAATGTTTTGAAAATGATGATGGCAACAAATGTGCTTGACACAATGGATGGATGTATGGATTGTGATAAGAGCTGTTCAAGCACCCAATAAAATGATTAAAAAGAAAAAGGCCCCAGGTGCTATATCTTTTGATAGCCAGGCACCATCAGCATTCTTCAGCACATTTGCTTATGCACCCATTTTGTCTTCAGATTATTAGAACAAAGTGTTCTTTGTTCTGTGTTGAGGGAGTACTTGACTCATGGCCCCAAATATTTAACATATAAATACAGGTACACGAACCTATTTCCCTATTGTTATATATAAGTATATTTATATGTGTACATGCCTGTATTTAGACCTCTATAAATGTCCTTTGCCTCCTAGTCCTTTCCTCTTTTTCTAAAGGCTTGTTTTCAAAAAAGCAACCATCTAAGTGAGATGTCAACTAAGCCCACGTTTGAAGAAGCACAACACCTGTGATCCAAGCATCATAAATTGGTGTACAGAAGATTGTGCGTGACAGTGGAAGCCAAAAATACATTCGCAGGATCTATTCAAGGCGTAAGCCTCCAGTGATTTCCCTCTGACCACAATTGATGGAAGGGAATATAATGGTTATCCGAATATAATGGAGAGACAACTATAGTAGAGTAAAGTGATAAAACTGACTTAAGCCATTAAAACCTTGTCACTTAATCTCCCTTCTGATACATTTTGGGCTTTTTTCTGGTTTTTATTATCTTATGTGGAATTTTGTTTCATACTGGAGTTTATCTCTGTTGTATTTTATCATTGTTGGTAGCATTCTTTGCTCTCTGTTGTGTGTTTATTTTTAATCTTTTTTGGTATATGAAACTCAGGAGAGGTGGGTCTATAGAGACAACTAGAACAGGGGCTCCTGGGGTCATGGAAGAGTAAGGGGTCACTGATATCAAGGAATTCAATAAAGAAGAAAATCATTTGAAACTGATTTGGTAGCAATTGTACAGCACTGCTTGATATGATTGAACTAGGGGATGTTGTGATGTCTTGATTAGCTCCTAAAAAGGTGATTTGGAAAAAAATTAAATTCTTGAAAACTTAAATCTTGTCTCAATTTTTCATGATGCTGTTCTTTGCTCAGTGGTGAGGAATTTTGTTCTCATTATGTTGAGATATAACCTATGTTGATGGCTGTAATCTTTGATCTTAATAAGCAAGTGCTTCGCATTCTCTTAATTTGCAATAAGCAAAGGTGTGTTATCTGCATACAAAGGTTGTTAATGAGTCTTTCTCCTATCCTTACACCATTAGATTTATTTAGTTCAACTTCTCAGGTTACTTTTTTACATACCTACTGATTAAATATAATAAAAATATTTTTACTCACACCTTCCTGATCTTAAATCATGCAGTATCTCTGGGTCTGTTCTAAACAAATGCCTCTTTTTGGTATATGTATAGGTTTTCCATGAGCATAATTGTTTTAGAAATCCAATTTTTGCACTGTTATCAATAATTTGTTATGATCCACACAATCAATTGCCTTTGTAAAGTCAATGAAGGCAGGTAAACATGTTTCTACTATTCTTAGTTTTTCATGAAGCTCTTACTGATGTCAGAGATGAGATTCCTTATTCCCTATCCCCTTTCTGAATCCAAGTGAAATGTTCGCCTTTTCTAATCAATGTATTTCTACAGCCACCTTTTAGTTATCTACAGCAAAGCTTTCCTTGTGTGTGACATTAATTATACTATTCAATAATTTCCATCATGTGTTGTGTCACCTTTCTTTGAAATGGGTGCAAAGATCACTTCACTCAGTTGGCCAGGTAGCTTTCTTCCACATTTCTTCACATAGATGCTTGAGCCCTTTCAGAGCTACATCAAAAATAAAACACAAACACACTGCCCTTGAGTAGATTCTGACTCATGACAACACTCTAGTACAGAGTGAAACTGCCCTGGTGGGTTTCTGAGACTAATTTTATGGAATTAGGTAGCCTCATTTTTTCTCCCCAAAAATGAGTGTTGGTTTCATCATGCTAATCTTGTGGTTTTATGCATTTTAAAGGGTTTTATTCATTTTAAAGGGGGAAGAGCAAATGGGTTTTCCAAGCAATAGCAACCATAGCAATAACATTAACAGCAAAAATCATGGTTTAATTAAAATGAACTCTTTTGACTCATAACTTCAATAGCAGGTGACATAGACAGAACAAAGGCATTATTTCTGTTTTAGAACAACAGAGAATTGAGAGCCAAAGCATCTTAGAACTGAGACAATCTAAAAAGCTAACATGATTTAATCTATGTGAATCATTTCATGATTGAGAAAATTATCATTGATAGTGGTGAAGCCCAGAGGTACAGAAGTACCTAGTGGTGAAGCCCAGAGGTTTGCCCAGAGGTACAGAGTCAGTTAGGTTAAACTAGGGCTTCAGTTAAGGTCCTATAATTGATATATCAAAGATTTCTGTTTTCCAAGTTTATGGTAAATATTAATTACTAAGGGCAGAAGAAAGGAGAAGATTTGTTAAGATGCAGATTTCTGTTCATGCATCCAGAAACATTGACTTCATAGGTCTGGGGTAAGACCCATGGATTTTTACCACTTATAAGCACCAGAGATAATTATAAGCACCACAGATAATTCTGATGCACTACTTCATTCATTGTCATGCATTTCATAAGACATCTCAACATTGCTGTTGGAGAGTAGATGTGCACAACAGAGACAAAAATGCTGTTCTGTTAAATTTTAAAAGCAACAAAAAAAAGCTATCAAAAATTAAATCGCTTAAACCCAGAAAAAAATTTGAGATCCTACCTGACTGCTGAAAAAAAGAAATTTCTCCTTTTAAAAGCAATGGGACATATACCTAATTAGGCTACACAAAAAATGTTAAGTTATATAAATCAACATAAGCAACAAATGCTCTCTTTATTTTAAGTTCTTTGTCATCTTATTATTCAATTGTTAATTAAAAATATCACTTCTATTAAAAAAAATTAAATCATAGGAAGGCAGAAAGAAAAAGTAAAATCTTGAAATGTAAACACTTAGGGATAATTAATATTAAACCTTTAACATACAGTTATTTTCTTTTACCCACTCATACATACACAAATTGTATATGAACAATTTGTCATTCATAAAACAATAAAGTATATTGACAGTATCAAAAATCTTTTTTTTGCTATTATTTCCTCCCTGTGTTTTCTTTCTTTTCTTTTTATTAATTAAATACTTTTACTGGGGACTCTTACAGCTCTTATCACAATCCATACATTCATCCATTGTGTCAAGTGTACTTGTACATATGTTGCCATTATCATTTTCAAAGAATTTTCTTTCTGCTTGAGCCCTTGATATCAGCTCCTCATTTTCCCCTTCCCTCCATGATGAAACCTTGATATTTGTTATTTTCATATCTCACATCATCCTCTGTCTCCCTTCAACCACTTTTCTGTTGTTTGACCCCCTGGGGAGGGGTTATCAATAGATCCTTGTGATCAATTAACCTCTTCTCCTCCCTAGTATCCTCCTGGTATCTCTATTCTTATTATTGGTCCTGATGGGTATATCTGTCGTGGATTCCCTGTGTTGAGGGCTTTTATCTGTAGCAGTATACATGCTATGGTCTAGTCAGATTTGTAAGGTAAAACTGAGGTCATGATAGTGGCGGGGAGGAAGCATTAAAGAACTAGAGGGAAGTTGTATGTTTCAACAGTGCTATTCTGCACCCTGCCTGACTCATCTCTTTCTTGTGACTCTTCTGGAAGAGGATTGTCTACAGATGGGCTTTGGGTCTCCACTACACACACACACACACACACACACACACACACACACACACACACACACGCTATTCACATTGGTATGACTTTGTTCTGGGTCTTTAATGCCTGGTAGCTGATCTCATTGACACCTCATGATCACACTGGCTGGTGTGCTTTTTCCATGTGGGCTTTGTTGCTTCTCAGCTAGATGGCTGCTTGTTTATCTTCAAGACTTTAAGACTCCAGCAGCTATATCTTTCAATAGCCTGGCACAATCAGCTTTCTTCACCACATTTGCTTATGTACCCATTTTGTCTTCAATGATAGTGTCAGGAAGGTGAGCATCACAGAGTGCCAGATTGTTAGAACAAAGTGTTCTTGTGTTGAGGGAACAATTAAGTTGAGGCCCAATGTCCAAATACTTAACATATAAATAGAAGTACATAGATCTATTTCCCTATTGTTGTTTATAAATATACTTACATATGTACATGCCTATATTTAGACCTCTATAAATGTCTTTTCCCTTCTAGTCCCCCCTCTATTTCCTTTGCTTTCCTCTTATTCCATTATCATATCCAGCCTTCATTCGGGTTCACTAATTCCTCACTGTTACATTGCCCTTGATTAAGCTCCAATAGGCTTTGATCCATTGATTTTAGTTCACTTGTTTCGTTGTCCCTGGGCTGGTTGACCCCCTACCCCACCAATTCCTTTCTCCCACTTCCCCTTCTCCTGAGTCCCCCCAGAACCGTGGGACCCATTGTTTTCTTCTAAGAACTACTTATCCTGCCTATCTTATCTAGATAGACATGCAGAGACGTTAATAAGTGCAAAAATAAAGGAAAGGAAGCAAAACAACAAAGAAAGACAAAGCCAACAAAACAAAATAACAATAAACAGAAAGCCAATGACAAAAAAGGAAAAGCCTATAAATAGTTCCAGGTCTGGTTTTTGACCTTTAGGAGTATTTTGCAGTTGAATGTGATGGGGTGCCACACTCTTTCCCCAAAGTCTATTTTTGGTATTCCCTGGGGACTTCATTGCTTTTCTCCCCTTGCTGGTCTCTTGCAAGAACTTAATGTTTCGCCCCAGTGTGATGGGGTCAGGTCGGGAACAATTCCCTCACTGTGTCTCCAGTGTTGTCCCCTGTAGTGAGGGAGGTCGTGTCCTGTGATGGGGTCCCCTTGGTCCTCTCTGTGCATTGTCTGCTCTGAGCCTGAATATTGTCCTCAGGGCTTGGTGAGCCAGGATGTTTTCCACTCTCTCCCCTTCCCTCTTAGTTTCTCCTGTGGGTTCTGATCAGATGTGCCCCTCTCCCCAAGATGCAGCTTCAGTGCTGTCTTCTGAAGTGTACCATTTTAACAAAAATAGTGTTCACAATGCAAGTAAAATGTAAATATGTAGATTTAGCAATAGCCATCCAGAGAGAAATATTAGAATATAAAACAAAACAGTGTAGTTGAAGATATTAAGAGGAAGTAAAAGGCTGGAGTCAATAGTTACTATTACATTTTTGACAATGACAACTAGGGGGGAATTAAATAAATTTTTCTAGGTTATAGGTATCATTTTGAGTGTTTTTAACTCTCAGTCATGAAAAATCAGTGGCTTAGAAAATCAAATTAATAGCATATAGACCAACATTTGTTTTCTCAGAATAGATAGAAAAGAATAGCATAGGATAGAATAAAATATTGACGTGCATTATATATAATTAATAGTGAGGCTATCTTTTTCTTTTGGAATATTTTATTATATATGTAGCTACATACACAAACACACACTTCTACATAAATACTAAGTCACAATCTGAAAGCCTCTACACTGGTAGAATACTAACACAATACATGAGCCAACTTCAATGGAAGTAATAATGAAAAAAAGATCAAGGCTCCTTTGTAGCCTCCCACTCTCTGTTCAATGTATCATATTCAAATTCCTTGAAGTTCATCCAAGGACCTCTTCCTTTTTCATGCCGCTTTTCCTTCATGGGCAACTTCAGAATTTCAACTGCCACCTAGTCCTGGATGCTGACAATCATGCTAAAGGCTCCTTTTTGGGGTGGAAGTTTCATAGGTATCCAAGTGATTCCAGACATTCTCTTTGGAGAAAATGAGATGGAATGTATCCCTTTGGGGCCAGCCTGCTCCTCAAATGCCCTTTAACTCTGTGCTTGCCTCTCCCACAGTGCAATTACCCTACATGGAACCTGGGAATCATCCTCAATCTGATCTTTTCCATACTCAAACCTTACCAAACCAAGGTTGGGTTCTCTAGAAGGAAAACCTGAGGTGGGGATTGTCAGGAAAGTGATGTATTGAGACAGTATTATTAGAAGAGGAGTGGAGGGAGCTGAGTGAGGAAATGGCCTCCTCTGGACACTCCTCACTGGAAGACAAAGAAAATAAGAGCAAATAATTGGAGGATGAATAACTCTCTACTGCAAAAGGAGTGCATACTGGTGCAGATCAGAGATGAAATCAGGAAATTTCTAGAAACCAACGAAAATGAGCACATGACGTACCAAAACGTATGGGACACAGCAAAGGCAGTCATCAGAGGAAGTTTCATAGCAATGCATGCACACCTGATAAAGGAAGAGAGACTCATGATTAATACGCTGACACAAAATTTACAAAAACTAGAGCAGAGTCAGCAGGACAACAGAGAAGGGGGTGAAGGGAGACGCCGAATAGGGCAAGATATGACAAAATAATAATCTATAAATTATCAAGGGCTCATGAGGGAGGGGGAGCAGGGAGGGAAGAGAAAAATAAAAGAGGACCTGATGCAAAGGGCTTAAATGGAGAGCAAATGTTTTGAAAATGATTAGGGCAAAGAATGTACAGATGTGCTTTATACAACTGATGGATGTATATGTATGGATTGTGATAAGAGTTGTATGAGCCCCTAATAAAATGTTTAAAAAAAGAAAAAGCCCAGCCAGAATGTACCATGGAAGCAAGAATAGTGAGACTGTTTTCCTCATATATTTTGTATATGGTATCAGGCAGGTTAAGCCCTGGAGAAGGGCATCATGCTTAGAAACATAGAAGTTCATCAAAAAAAGAGGAAGACACTCAAGAGATGGGTTGACCCAGTGGCCACACCAGTGGGCTCAAGCATAGCCACAATTGTGTGGATAGTGGAAGGTGGGCAAGTGTCTTGTCCTGTTGTCTATGAGTCACTGTGAGTGACTATGAGTCAGAACTAAGTTGATGGCATCGAACAACCTTGAAGACTAAGGCACAGCTGACCCAAGCCCAGATATTTTCAATTGTCTCATGTGCATTTGAAAGTTGGAAGACTGAAGAAGAATCAATATATTTGAATTATGGTCCTGGCAAAGGATATTGAAATTACCATGAACTTCAAAAAGAATACACAAATCTGTCTTGGAAGACCTACAGCCAGAATTCTCCTTTGAAGCAAAGATGATAAGAATTCCTCTCACATACTTTGGACCTGTTGACAGGAGAGACCAGTGCCTGGAAAAGGACATGTTTGATAAAGTATTGAAGGAGTGAAAATGAGGGAGACCCTTGATAAGAAGGGTTGACACAATGGCTTCAGCAATGGGCTCAGAGACGAACAACTGTGAGATGGCGCTGGATTGGACAGTGTTTCGTTCTGTTGTACGCAGGGTCTCTGTTAGTCAAAATGGCCTGGGGAGCACCTACCAGCAACAGCTACAACCTAGCAGTTAAAGGGATGGATGTACCTCCACCAGGTAATGTGTGTCTGCACAGGTTTCAACAGTAAATACAAAGGCTCCTATAAATAATTAATCCACAAGGATTATTGATTGAACTCTTACATATGATTTTTCTCTGTCCACTTTTCTCCAACTGCATAATCCCTCTCTGACCAAAACTACCGTTTACACTTCTGAATCTTTTCATCTTTAGCCATCGTCTTCCTGATCTCTGTCTACACAAGACCCTTGCTGGTCCCTGATCCTACCAAGCACTTCCATATTACTCTTTTCTGCTTGCTTAGATTCCTCTACCAGTAAAGCTTTGAGCCATCTGGGAATTATCTTCCAATTTTCAAGTTAAAATGTTAACCCTTTTCTGATGTTTGTGCTAATCATCTCCTTTTATCCACAGAAAGGCATTCAATGGTACTCTCAATGTAATTTACATGCTCACCAATTACAGAAATTAAATTGGGATACTAATAATTAGAACACAATTAATGATTTCCCCTTTAGATGACAGCACAGAATCTTTTTAGATCAGGGGTTGAGTCTTATTCATTTCTGTATCTGCAAAATACAGAATTTGACATAAATTAGGCAATTTATAAATTAATATAACAATATAACTCTGCCGTGTATGTTCTCCAAGGTGCCTGGTGGCATAGCGAGTCTGCCTTTGAGTGCTGACCATGAGGTCAACAGTTTGCAACCAGCAGCTGCTCCACAGGAGAAAGACATGTTTCTACTCTCATAAAACATTAAATTCTCACTCTGTGCCAATAAAACTAAATGTCAAATTCTCAGGAACTCACAGGGCTGTTCTACTCTGTCCTGTCGCATGGGGGTGAGGGAACATCTATTCCAGGGCAGTGAGTTTGAACTTGAAGTGCATGTTTTAATTAATGGACATTGAAGCTGAATTGCAGGCATTTATTGGTAAAAATGCTGAACTTTTTCACATCTCCCCATGATACCATCCATCCAGGAAATGAGAGCTCAACTGATCTATTATCTGTTTCACTGCAAACTTATCTATCCTTTTTCTGGCTTTCTAGAAAGTCTTATAAAAATGCCGCTCAATGTTGAACACACCAATGCACTAAACAGCCTTCTGTTGTTCTCAGCTGTCATCCAGTCAGCTACGACACATGGAGACTTCATGCTATATGCTGTTATTGTCAGGTACCATTGGGTTAATTTTGACTCATAGTGACGTCATGCGACAGAGTAACTCTGCCCTGTCGAGTTTTCTAGGGTGTAATCTTTAGGAAAGTAGATTGCTAAGCCTTTTGTCCCATAGTGTCACCGGTGGATTGGAACCATATACTTTTAGGTTAGCAGTCAAGTGATTAACGATTATGTCACCAAAGTTCCTACAGCCTTATAGTTACTTTTCATTGGGTCATGTGTGACTCCGCAAAAGCGAAGTGCTCTTGTCTTAAAACTCTGTGTGTGTTAGTCTGGGTAGACTAGAGAAACAAATCCACACACACACATGTGTATAAGAAAGAGATTTATATACAAGAGCAAGTGAACATTGAGAAAACATCCCAACCCAGTCCAGTCCAAAGTCATAAGTCCAATATTAGCCCATATGTCCAACACCAATCCATAAAGTCCTCTTCAAACTCATGAAACACATGCAATGACGCCAAATGCAGAATGATCACAGAACAGTGGCTGCAAAGTCAGTGGTGGTAGAAGCAGCTCAGAACTGGCACGGGTCTCCACGTGGCCATTCCCAGGACTGCATCAGGGTGGGTCCATGTGGCATCTCCTCAGAGATGCCTCGCAAGAACTCTGCCTTGTCAGTAGAGAGCTCCAAGATTGTAGCAGAGAGAGAGGTGTCTTCGGCCTCCAAGGAGGAACTACCAGATTTCCCAGAATCCTCAGGAGAAGGTCATGCCCACACAGAAGTCTCATTGGCTATCTCCAGATTGACAGCCTAGACTCCACCCCTACACTCTTAATCCTTAAATTGACACCAGAGTAGGTGACTGCCACACTGTGTAGAGCATAAAGTGCAGTGCTGGGTGCTAAGTGGGAGCTCAAGAAAGCTATTCTAAATTGATTATAGCAGGAAAGATCTAGATGTAGAGCCTGTGGGATTTAGAAGAAGCAGTTAAGAAAGAAGACATTGTGTGGAGAAGATTGCTCATCAGCATCAATTACTACCCATTTCCCAATGATATAACTCCATTGAATGCTGTTGACTGTGTGTTTGCTAAGTCAAAAGGCTTGTGCTAATTATGTTGTTGTCTTCCCCAAGAAGTGTTGCTATAACCACATGGTTTTTGTCAACGTTAGGATACAAGGAAGTCCTTCCATAGTTGAAAAGAGAAAGGGAGAGAGGGAGATAATACATTAAAGTTGGAAACAGCACATCACCCTGGGATCCAAATTGATTACTTCACTCTCTCATCCGAGTCTGCATGCGGCAGACACATGCTGCAGGGGAAGCATGCAGACTGGGATCAATAAGACATGAGTCTTCTATTAAAGACAACATAAAGACATTTTGAAGAGGGGTGGGGAAGTGAAACTCTAGTATTTATGGCATGGCGAGATGGATGGAGTCTGCGGTGCAGGGACACAGGCTCTTCTCTGAATGTTTCATGTCCATGTCATTTCTCTGTGTTGTAGTTCACACTGCCCAGTACTCATGGAAATGCATCATTTTCCCAGTGGTTTATGGCTAAATCCTAAAGAGAGGATATCACCACAGTGGATTGTTTTTGGTACATCTGTCCAGGAAAGTATCCATGCATTGCCAAAGGAGCAAACAAGTCTGTCTTGGCAGAAGTACAGCCAGAATGTTCCTTAGAGGCAAGTATGGCAAGACTTCATCTCATAGACTTTGGACATGTTGTCAGGAGAGACGAGTCCCTGGAGAAGGGCATCATGCTTGGTAAAGTAGCGGGTCAGTGAAAAAGAAGAAGACCTTCAACAAGATAGATTGGCACAGGGACTGCATCATTGGGCTCAAATGCAAGAACAATCATGAGGATGGCAGAGGAACAGGCAGTGTAGTTCTGTTGGACTTCGGGTTGCTATGAGTCAGAACTGATTCAATGGCACCTAACACCAACATGTCCGTGCTAAGTTTTCACTTCCTTGGCTATAAAATAGGGATAATAACTCCCAATTTTGTCCCTGAGTAGTGAAAATTACACAGTGCTTGACTGCTAACCAAAAGATTGGAAGTAGATTTCAGTCAAAAGAGCCTCCCAAGAAAGACTTGGCAATCTACTTCTGAAAAATCAGCCATTGAAACTCTATGGAACTCAAATTTACTCAGACACACGTGGAGTCGCTATGAGTTGGAATTGACTCATCAGCACCTGATTGGTTAACAACTAACCCCAGCACTGGTCTGAGTGCATGGTCAAAGGGAAATAAATGTCAAGGTACTTTGCTCTGCTCTCATTGGGAGTTCAGTTCTGATTGGTGTGGGGTAGCCAAGACCTTCTGCTTGCTTCACACTGCACTCAACCTAGATTTGAATTTTTCTAGCCTATTTGAGTTTTGCCTTCTTTAGAATCATATAGCATCTTGAGTAATAAACACAACTATGCATGTGATAATTACTCTTTGCTTGTTGTACTTTTTATGCTTCATACTGCAGGGCCAGTGTGAAGTAACTTTTACTTCCCCAGGTAAAGTCCACCAGCACTCTCAATTGTCAGGCTTGTTCCACTGGGCAATCTAAGATCCATGAAGATGTGAACAGGCCCACCAGTATGAGACCTATCTCTTTATAGCACCCAAATCCCATTGCCATTAAGTCAATTTTAACTCACATGGACCCTATAGGGTTTCTGAGACTGTAAATCTTTATGAGAGTATGTAGCCTCATTTTTCTCCCTGGGAGTAGTGGGTTGGTTTTAACTATCAACCTTCCAGTTAAACAGTTCAGGGATCCTTGTAGATGCTCCTAAAATATTTTTGAAATAAAGAAGGAAGGAAGAAAAAATAGAAATGGAGGAAGGAATGGCAAAGGAGTTTGGTTCTGCTTCATGTTTGAGAGGTGGTATTGGGATTAGAGCTTAAATAATAGATTTGGGAAACATTCAATAGCTTCTGCAGACCTAACTATGTGAAGTAAGTTTTAGTTTTTAAAACTCAAATTTCATATCCATGAAATTAGTTCTGGGCATTTTGAAATGTTAAATCTGTTTTCATATGTGGACTGGCATTGTTATTTTTAATTATTTACCTATTCAATAGTTATGAATTGGATTTAATTTTATTTTACTGTAAACAATATACAGCAAAGAAAATCACTAAAAAGAAGGAGTCACGGGACCAAGGTTTGAAACCTATCTTAGTTCCTGCCTAGTCATGTGATATGTCAAATCATATCCCACTTCTGCGATATTTCCTTATGTATAAAATAATGGCATCTAGCTCAGAATCAACAAAGCCCACATGGAAGAAGCACACCAGCCTGTGTGATCACGAGGTGTCAAAGGCATCAGGTATCATCAGAACAAAAAACTTTACCATAGTGAATGAGGAGGGGAGTGCAGAGTGGAGACACCACAAAGCCCATTTGTAGGCCACTGGACATCCCCTGGAAGAGGGGTCTCGGGGAGGAGATGAGCCAGATGAGCCAGTCAGGGTGCGATGTAGCAATGATGAAAAATACAACTTTCCTCTAGTTCCTAAATGCTTCTTCCCCCTCCCTCCCTCCCCCTACTATCATGATCCAAATTCTCCCTTCAAAGTCTGGTTAGACCAGAGGATGTACACTGGTACAGATAGGAACTGGAAACTCAGGGAATCTAGGGCGGATGATCCTGTCAGGACCAGTGGTGTGAGTGGCGATACTTGGAGAGTAAAGGGAGGGTGGGTTGGAAAGGGGGAACCGATTACAAGGATCTACATGTGACCTCCTCCCTAGAGTATGGACAACAGAAAAGTGGGAGAAGGGAGAAGGCGGACAGGACAAGATATGACAAAATAATAATTTATAAATTATCAAGTGTTCATGAGGGAGCGGGGAGTGAGGAGGGAGGGGAAAAATGAGGACCTGATGCCAGGGGCTTAAGCGGAAAGCAACTGTTTTGAGAATGATGAGGGCAATGCATGTACAAATGTGCTTTACACAATTGATGTATGCATGGATTGTGATAAGAGTTGCATGAGCACCTAATAAAACAAGTAAAAAAAATAATGGCATCTAAATCTGATTCTTGTTTTAACTATTCCAGTATTGCTTAAACTGATGCTATTGCAACTCTCTGAGTAATGTGTTTGTTGCCTTGAGAAACTTATCACCAGACAATTCAGTGAGATCAAGCAATAACACACAGCATTCTTAACACCAAGTGGTACCCAGATTACTGGACTTGAAAAAGATCCACTCAATTAAGTTCAACTGTAGTTAAAGTGTGAAATCTCTGCCTGTTTACTTTCTCCATCAAGAGAAGCTAGAGTTCTCCTGGGAACCTGGGAGACTTCTACAACACAAGTTCCCAGACTTATTTACCTGCCACCCATGCCCTTTTCAGAAAAATAATTACTCAGCAAACCCTTGGCAATTAAAACATTTTGTGCCACAGCCCATAATCCAGGATAAAGTGTAGATATCTGCTTTTTTATGATCCCCTTGGTTCATTTCATGGGAACGCTGCTGGCATAGCTAACTGAAGGGAGTTCAAAACCAGCACCCACTCCTCAGGAAAAGACAAGACTTTCTACTCCTGCAAAGAATTGCAGTCTCAGAAACTCAGTGTCAGCTTTACCCTCACCTACAGGGTCACTGAGTTGGCATGGACTCAATGGCAGTGAGTTTGGATTGGTTGTTTGAATCATTCCTGTACCACGCAGGGACAGTGTGCTCATCTGTGGACTTTAGAAAAACAAATCCACAGAAACTCATGTATAAGAGAAAGTTTTATATAAAGGTTAAGTGTATATCAAGAAAACATCCCAACACAGCGCTGCCCAAGCCCACAAGTCCAACATTAACCCATTAACTCATATGTCCAACACCAGTCCACAAAGTCCTCCTCCATCTCACAAAATACATGCAATGATGCCGACTGCAGGAGGAAAGCCAAGTCAGTGAATGTGTAAGCATCTCAGCACTGGCAGGGGTCTCCACATAGCTGCTCCAGCACCCAGAGCTGCATCAGGGTAGGTCCATGTGGCTTCTCCTTTGGGGTGTCTTGCAGGAAGTGAGCCTTGCCAGCTAAAGCAGGGAACTAGCTACTGCAGTTGCACTCTGGTCCGACCATCAGAAAGCAAGAGGTCCAAGAATTAGAAAGGCAAGGCTCACTGAGCCATTTATCTCTCTGCCCTTCAATCAGCCCCACATGTGTTTATTGGCCAGGTTGGTACAATAAACTAACTATCTCAGACAGTATCTCTCACTTTGGGAAACACTGTTCTTGAGTTACCCCTCCATTTTGTTGATGGAGTCCAGCAGGCCAGAGGTGCAAAGTAATTTGCCCAATTTCACAGCATTAGTTGTAGAGCCAGACATAGATCCATCTCCTTACTCCCAGGCCAGTTCTCTTACCATTATGCCTTTATGCCACACCATTTTCTTATATAAATGTGATTGTTATTTAAGCATACAGGGCAAAATGTCTAGACTACAAGTATGAGTTTTTAAAGACTTATTACCGCTCTAAGATACTCACGTTTGCTCTATGTTACTTTGGTTTTGTTTGTCTTTAATGGAAAACAGTAGAAAATTGGAAGGAAATAGAAAGAAGAGTGAATGTAGAAATCATCCATTACATCAGCATCCAAACCAGCTAACCTTCATTGCAGGTTGCCATGTTCCCTCTCCATCTCTTTTATGTGTGCATATTGGTACATGGACTTATGCAGACTAGATATGTAATTGTATGTCTTCCGGTTCTCATTTGAAAGTTAGTCACAAGAATCATGCTTTCATGTGGCAGTCTTCAGAAACAACGGCTGCATAATGTGATGTTTACCATTAAACAGTTTATGTAAACATCCTTCACTTGAGCATTTCAGCTGTTTACCATTTAAAAAAACATATATGATAAGTAACTTCGCTTGCTTATGTGCACTTTTTCACGTTTCAAAATTATTTCTTTAGCTTAGGTGTTAAGAAGTACAGATGCTAGCTCAACGTTAGCAGTGACCATTTCACCGCTCTTGGAGGATTTGGTTAAATTGCTTTACAAAAGTGTTTGCAACAATTTCCACTGCCACCTACAATGTATTAGAGTGATGTTCTCTATCTTCAAAAAGATTACTTATATCCAATAGAGTACAAAGAAATGTATGTGTATAATGAAAACATATACAGGCTCAGATCCAGAAGAGTGGAAAATGCCCAAACCCAGAAAACAATTGCAGATGACGTATTTCTGGGACCACAAAGTGGAATGGATAAGTAGCAAAGCTGAGAAATATTTTACCAGCACAATTGAAAGGCTTTTCATATATTGCTTTCTATATAGATGGAAATATATAAAGTTATTGAACTTTAAAGATTTCTCTCTTTCTCTCTTCTCAGTCACAAAACAAATGGATTCAAGAGACACTTAGAAAAAAAAACATACATCAGTGCGGGCTGCGGGGAGGGGGCGGACAGTAGTAATTTCTCAGGCAGAATGCCATTTGAGGGATAGAAAATCTTATGTTTTTAATCACAAGGAAACCCATCAGGGACAACCCCCAGGACCCCTGTTGCTCCTCCCCTGCCACGCTCCATCGAAGGAAAGTTCCACAGGGCATCCTTGGAAATCTCTCTCCACCAACATCTAGGCTCCTCCTTCACCTTCCCTGGAGCACTGCACTCTCCCTGACCTCCCAACCCTCTGCCTCCACAGCTGTCAGGCTGACGGATTAGCAGCACCAAACACTGGGAAACGAGGCTCTGCTGTGACTCAATACACCCACACATGCGCATGTGCAGCCCCATGTGCCAATGCCAGTGTCCAAACGGGCTCTAGCTTAGAATGTATCCTGGGTCTCCGGCTGGGGCTCAGCTCCTTCTTATATACATTGTGTGGGGAGACTAGAGATGTGGGTGCTTGTACTTCTTTGCACATGGATTGAGTCATAGAACAAGAGTCCTTGAGTGGTATAGATGGCTAAACATCTGCTAACTAAAAGTCTGGCGGTTCAAACCCAACCAGAGGTGATCCATTTCTGTGAAAAATCACAGTCATTGAAAATCCTATGGAGCAAGACAGGGGTTGCCACCAAGTTGGAACTGACTCCATTGAAAGTGGTTGGTGTCATGCCAGAACTACTTACCCAAATCTGACCATGGATATAAGTATTTCCTATTTAGGTCCTCTCTCTATCGTATAGATGTGATAGATTGATGTCCCTTACACAAAACAATTATGTGTATTTCTTAAGCTTTATTATGAAAACTTTGCGGTCAAGGGATGGTGAGAGACACGTGTACTTCCAAAGGAAAATAAATGCCAGGGCAGCAACAGTGTGTATTTTCCCTGTGGATGCACAAATTACAGTGCTCTCATCACAAGCCCGAGTTCAAGGTCCACACTGCAGAACTGGGCTAGATCCTCAAGGCTGAGGAAAGTCCATGAAGATCCTGGCTCTTTAAAAAAAATTAGAAAACATGGGGTGAAAAGTCCACAAAATCTAACTTCAGCTCAGACCCCTTGGCCCACATGTCCACTCTTTGTGGGAGGGAATAAGGCACAACCTCCCCAAAAGGTCTTGCCTCTGAACTACCAGCTGGCATCTCCTACACTCCAAAGAGCCAGTGTCAACTCTCCATGCAGCTCAACATTTGTTTATTTTTTTTCAGCCTGCAGTGAGCAGTCCCTCTTCTCTGTTACAACTTCAGAAGACCAAAAGTTTAGTTAATAAATGATGCTCAAAAGATGAGATGGGGGCAAAAGACACTGAGCATGCTTATATGGGTCTACACAGTGCTGAAGACCAGGTTCTGCTTCTCCCAAGAGTTATTTCATCTCAATCCACATACACAATGGACTCCTTAGATAGCCCTTGCTATGACCCTAGATCTCCAACCTGCAAGAGAATCCCCAGATCTCCATAAGGAATCAGGTCTTCAGGTCAGCCTGGATTCTAATTGGCCCTGGCTTCTGCTTGCTACTGTGTTCTTTGCTAGTGGCTGAGCTGAATTCACAAGGGGAGAAAAGCTTCCAAGTCTTTGAAAACATTAAAGGAAATAGGAAATCAAAGGACCCACATCTGAGCTATTGCTCAGGGCCAAGTACTCCACTGATCTGTCTTACTGAAGAGGGGAAAGAACACACCCACTATGAAGGGAGAGGGCTCTAGGGAAAGGCTCCATAGATCCTGCAGCTGAAACATGGTCTCAAAAGAGAAATAGAGCTAAGGACAGCAGATTGCATGCAGAGAGAATATATATTGATTACAAAGTCCTCCCTCACAACAGTTTATTCTAGCCTAACCATATAAGGCAATGGTTCTCAACCTGTGGGTTGTGATCCCTTTGGAGGTCGAATGACACTTTCTCAGGGGTCACCCGATTAATAACAGTAGCAAAATTACAGTTACGAAGTAGAATGCAAATAATTTTATGGGTGGGGGTCACCACAACATGAAGAACTGTATTAAAGGCTCACAGCATTAGGAAGGTTGAGAACCACTGAGCTAAGGTGTTTTCTCCATTTTATTCTATGAGTGAACCAAGGTTCAGAGAGATTGTTGGAAATCTTAAGTTGTTTCTAAATATCACAGATCTCAAAGTCCATGCTCCTTTCCTTGAATGTACTTGAACATGGTGCCAATCAGGACAAAACAGAGTTGACTGAAGTTCATATCAATGCAAGAGTACCTCTCAGTCTAAAATCTTCTGTGCTGGGCCAAATTTTATGCTGAAAAAAATCACAAGTATTTCTGTAATCAACTTCCTTCTACACTTTAATACCTGATATAATCTCCAGAGGTTTATACAGTTCCACTTCAGGAGAGACTTTAGAAGTCCCAAGAATGCAACTTATCGCAAGTCATTTTCGTCATTCATGCTGTCATGACTTTACCATTGGAATTAATGCTAGAAAATTCACCATTTTACCTGTTGAAGTCACCTAATCTGGTGTCAATTTAAGGATTAAGAGTACAGGGGTGGAGTCTAGGCTGTCAATCTGGAGATAGCCAATGAGACTTCGGTGTGGGCATGGCCTGCTCCTGAGAATTCTGGGAAATCTGGTACTTCCTCCTTGGAGGCCGAAGACACCTTTCTCTCTGCTATTCCCTGGGAGACATTGCAGAAGACAAGACACATAGTAGCAACCAGACTTCGGAAGTCGGGGAAGCCACAGAGCTGAGATGCTTACAATACCACTGAACCTAAAGACTTTCTACCCACTGGCTTGTTATCGTCCTGCATTTGGCTTCATTGCATGTGTTCTGAGTCTGAAGAGAACTTTAGAGATTGGTATCAGACATATGGGATAATATCAGACTTATACCCTTGGACTGGACTGGGTTGGGATGTTTTCTCCATGTTTAATTCCTCTTGTATATAAACCTCTCCCTTATATACATCTGCAGGTTTCTGAATTTGTTTCTTGAGTCTACCCAGATTAACACATCAACCCTGATATCATCTAACCCTATCATCTTTTCTCTGTGTTTTCTATGCAGCTGTAATGTTTAAAGATGTTAAAGAGCAAAGATGTCACTGTGAGGATTAAAATGCACCTGACTTGGGCCATGGTACTTGAATAAGGAAGACCAAAGAAGAATTGATATCCTTGCTTTATGGTGTTGGTGAAGAATGTTAAAAGTACTGTGGACAATCAGCAGAACAAACAAACCTGCCTCTGAAGCAATGCAGCCTTAGCAGTAAGGATGAGGAGACTTCATCTCATATGACTTTGGAGCTGTTATCTGGAGAAACCAGACCCTGGGAAAGGATCTTTCTTTGGAAAGCAGAGGGTAGCCAACAAGAGGAAGGCTCTGCAGGGGATGGATTGACACAGTGGCTGCAGCATGCATACCCCTGGTGAGGAAGGCACAGGAACTAGCAGTGGCTTTTCGTTTTGTTTTATCATGTTTTACATAAAGGCTATGAGTCTGAACCTATTGGGAGTCACCTAATAAACAAATAACTCACACTCTCCCATGATGGGGCCTCTACCCGGCATTCTCCAATTTCTAAAAGCCCACAGTTTCCTCTTTGAAATAATCTCATATCTCTTGCTCCTATTTTTTGTTCTCAGTGCTCCCAAAAGCTAACTTGGCCTGGTCGTGCCATGTTTCTATATATTTCCCACCAGCTCAAACATCTCCCAGTTAGACTCAGCCCTGCTCCAGGGGGAATCCATGCTTTCATTCTCTCAATCAGCCCTATATCTGAACACATTATTATTTTAAATCATATTATTGGAGGCTCATACACCTATTATCACACCACACAGATCAATTGTGTCAAGCACATTTGTACATTCGTTGCCCTCATTCTCAAAATATTTGCTCTCCATTTAAGCCCTTGGCATCACCTCCCTCCCCACTCCCCCCTCCCTCATGAACCCTTGATAAATTATAAGTTATTACTGTCATGTCTTATACTGTCCGACATCTCCCTTCGCCCACTTTTCTGTTGTCTGCCCCCCAGAGAGGAGATTATATGTAGATCCTTATAATTGGTTCCCCCTTTCTACCCCACCTTCCCTCACCCCACTGGTCCTGAAGAGATCATCTGTCCTGGATTCCTTGTGTTTCTGCTTCCTATCAGTACCAGGTACATCCTCTGGTCTAACCAGATTTGTAAGGTAGAAATGGGATCATGATAGTGTGTGGGGGGAGGGGTGGGGTGGGGGAAGCATTTAAGAATTAGAGGAAAGTTGTATGTTTCACTGTTGCTATACTGCATGCCAACTGGCTCATCTCCTCCCTAGACTCTTCTGTGAGGGGGTCACGCATTGCCTACAGATGGGCTTTGGATCTCCACTGTGTCCTCCCCCTCATTTACAAAGATATGATTTTTTTGTTCTTTGATGCCTGATGAACACATTATTATAGCATAATGTGGTAGTCTGGGTACTTTAAAGAAAAAATTCCACAGAAACTCATGTATAAGAGAGAGTTTTATAGAAAGGTTAAGTGCACATCAAGAAAACATCCCAACCCAGTGCTGCCCAAACCCACAAGTCCAGCTTTAACTCATTAACCCATATGTCCAACACCAATCCATAAAGTCCTCCTCCATCTCACAATGACGCCGACTGCAGGTGGAAAGCCGTGTCAGTGAGCGTGTAAACATCTCAGCGCTGGCAGGGGTCTCCACGCGGCTGCTCCAGCACTCAGAGCTGCATCATGTAGGTCCATGCAGCTTCTCCTTGGGGATATCTTGCAGGAAGTCAGCCTTGCATGCTGAAGCATGAAACTGCTAAGGCAGCTGCACCCTGGTCCAACCATCAGAAAGCAAGAGACCTGAGAACTAGGAAGGCGAGGCTCACTGAGCCATATATCCCTCCGCCCTTCAATTAACCCCACATGTGTTAATTGGCCAGGTTGGCACAGTAAACTAACTACCTAACACAAACATATAAGAGAGTGTCTTTGTTCATTTCTTCTGTTTCATTGATTCAGGCTGAAAGAACATGTAGACCTTCCTCATTGACATGATGTCCTCAGTTCCTGCAGACTAAAGGTGTCACTACGGCAGAACACAAATAGATGAAAGCCAACACGTAGGCCACACACAGAGTTCAAGAAAGCTATGTTGGGTCCCTGGTAGCCCAAAGCACTGAACTCATGAATCAGAATCAACCGAGATCAGCATTCTGATAGCCTAGGCTCCTTGCATCAGGCAATAGGAACAAGCTGCATACCAGATTGTCCTTCGAAAACTGATACCTTGCCAAAGGGCTCTAGAACGGGAGCAAATTGTTTCTTGGTGTAGCACATCAATGCATGCTCAGGTTGCAGAGAATGTATAAAAGGCCTGGGAGTGCTTGAAAGGGGAAAAATGGAGTTTAGGACCATTTGGGTTCTGGTGTCAATTCTGGTTGGTCTACTAGACGCAACTTGTCCCAGGTGTCAAATATCAAGGAAAACACTGCCAAGTGTGGGCTCTCATGAGTTGTAAGTCAGAGACAGTATCCCTCTTACCTGGGACAAGACAGACTGCGATCCAGACTGTCTGTGCAGTTTCCTGCACTTAACGCTGCCCTCTAAATGGCACCAAGTGTGTGTCCTGCTTAGCCTGTGGCTGGGCCTAGAGCAGAGCAGTGAGTGTCTATTTTTCAAGTTGGATAGATTTCTGAGTCTCAAGAAATATTGTAAAAGGCAAAGAAATCCAAACAGGCCCCTACAACCACAGCAGGTCTGATCAAGATCTCATTAATACTCTTTCTACTAATCCTTAAGAATTAGCAAATACAACTCTATCCTGCGACGAAATATTCCCCACCTCCAGGGCTCAAGCAACGGCTCAAAAAGAAGAGCCAACGAAGCCTAGTTAAATGTAGCTTTGAATCCAAGCATTGGGTAGCATCGCTAATAAGCTCTGCCAGGCTTAATGGGGCTTTCTGATCATTCCCCATTCCAAACTCCCCTGTATGCCTTACCATTTACTTCTTATAATTCCCTCTAGTAGATAATCAGAGTATCACATTCAAAGTCACTTAAGTTTGAATAGGCTTTTCCAGTGCCCTTTGAGTACTTAAATGCTTCATATCTGCTATGCTTGTGCCGCTATGAGCGCTTACTGCTCCGACATTGGTTGGCAAAGGCTCAGATGCAAAGGGGCTGTGTTTCCCTTAGAGAGTCTTCTAAGGAGAATCAAATACAGTCTCCAGGGGCCATGAAGCCACCCACCAGCAACCTGACGAGAAGGCTTTTTTCCATCAGCAGCCCTTCCTGCCTCCATGCCACCCTCCTTATGGAATTTCTATGGATTTTTTTTCATGCAGGAGAAGTCTGTTCCAACCTGACTTCCCTGTAGGGAACATATAGCGTAGATTTAAAAAATTAAGAATCAAACATTCCCTTGAAGGAGTCAAGAAGCTGACCCTAGCCTGGAGAATGTTCTAAGCTAACAGCTAGATTATAGCCATGTTTTTCACCAAGCCACAAAGGGTCTATAAGCTTTCTTTTTTGAAAAAAAAAAAATGAAATTCGCTGTCATCAAGCCAACGCTGACTCATAGCGACCCCCTATGGGTTTCTGAGACTGTAACTATTGTCAGAGAAGATGAGTGGAGGATGCATATGAAAATCGATTAGACCATGTATACAATGGACTGGGCATCTAGCCTGTAAGACTAGGTGAAGCCCCCACAGACAGAGGGATCTTCACCAGTGGTGACTCCCCCACTGGAAATGCGGTGAGAGGAACTGCTTCCATCTGCACCTGCACCTCTGTAGGTTCGCGCCCACCTCAGATACTCTCCTCTCCATGACCTCTGACATTCAGCCTTCCACTCTCTGAGCACTTCTCAGATGGCCCAGTTCCTTGCTCCCCTTGGATACAAACTTAGGAAGGAAAGAATCTTAGTCCCAGAATCTAGACTTGACCTAAACTACCCCCGCCCTCTCTGTTTATAGTCTGTCCTCCTTGTACCCAAAGAACCCTCCCCATATGGCCAGAATACCACCCCACTTTCCTCCTTGACCCTCCCTATGGAGGAGAAAATGCCTTGCTATCTCAGAAGTGTGACTGACCATTATGTCATCCACTGTAGGGATTACACCCTGGAGTCCTGGTAACACAGTGATGGCACATTGGGCTGTGTATTACAACATCAGCAGTTCGAAACCACCAGTGCTCATCAAGAGAAAGATGGACCTTTCTGCTCCAGTAAAAAGCTAAGTCTCAGAAACTCAGAGGGGGCAGGTCTACCCTCTCCTATGGGGTCATTAGGAGTCGGCATCGACTCGATGGCCGTGAGTTTGACTTGGGTCTTGACCACCACAGCACATACACACCTAGCATGCATTTCCTGCCAGTCACATGAAGACTGAGGGAATGACGGCCATAAATCAATGACAGCCTAATCTAGCCTCATCTTTGATAAAATGAGCAAGCAGGTAATGCTTATTCTTGGACTTCCTGTACCAAGAGGACCAAACCCCCATTCCAACTCACAGCACCCAGAAACTTCACCCCATTCCAAGTACCCAGAACTCACCCCATTCCAACTACAGAAGACAGCACTGAGGGGAGAGGGGTGTGTCTGCTCAGAACACATGTTCTGAGCATGTACATAAGAGCTCTCGACACAGGGAATCCAGGACAGATAAATACCATGAGGGTAGGTGGAAGGTGGGAGGAGAAAGGAGGGGGGCTGATCACAATAATCAACGTATAACTGCCCCCCAAGGAGGCTGAACAACAGAAATATTGATGATGGGAAATTGCAGACAGTATAAGATATGAAAATAATAATTTATAAGTTATCAAGGGTTCATGGGGGGCGGGATGAGGAGCTAGTACCAAGGACTCAATAGGAAAGTCCTTTGAAAAGGATGATGGCAACATATGTACAAATGTGCTTCACCCAATGGATGTGTGGATTTTTATTAGAGCTGTAAGATCCCCCAATAAAATGATTAAGAAAGAAAAAGAGAGAGAGAGAAAAGCAAATTGGGCACAGAAAAGCAAGCATGAAAGGAAGAGAAGACTCCTGCCACATGAAATTCTTCAAGAAACCAAAGAGCAGCAGGGACAAGAAGCTGAGAGTTGGCTGAGCACACACAGAGAGAGCCTCCTGCTATGTCAGTGCCTAGAATTCAGACATCCAGCCCCCTAAACTAGAAAAACCAAATGTCTTGTTTTTAAAATGGCCCGCCTGCAGCATTTTGGTTAGAATAGTACTAGGAATCTAAGATAGCCCTAAGTGGATTCTCACCCTGCAATCAGCCATCAGTGTCCCACCAATGGCGCATGTACCCCCAACTCTAGGGAAGCAGTTGACTCATTTCTTTTGAGCCCCAGTCCTGGAGTTCTTCATAGTCCAAGTTGAAAGCAGTGTCACCATTGACCCTAATCAGTCCAGTAGTCCTCTGGGTAAGCTCTGTACATGACTCCCACAAGCAGAGTGTGTAAAGATCAAGGACTTCACAGAGGCCACAGAGCTAGCTGCCTATTCTTCTGCCTGTGACCGAGATCACAAAAAGGCGTTTATATCCCAGATAGGACAACTCTCAAAAGATTTTTACACAACCGAGCCCCAGGCGGCGCCACAATTTGTTGGCTGGATCCTGTCTCGTGCTTCCTGGAGCTGCTTTTAAAGGGAGAGAGCTAGGGCATGTTGCCTATGTTCTCTGCTTTAAGGGCCACCAGACAAGGTTGCCTGTGCTGGCATGCAACTTGCAATTCCCTTGTCAAAGCTCAGGCACTCTCACTCCTGTTTCAGAGAACTTCTTTATTTTATACGGAGGAACCAGTGAGTGGGATAACTAGCTGGAAGGCAATTCATCTTCTAACCCAGGATGCTTCTGAGAATGAAAGAGGGCACAGTTAGTTATTACACCGGAACAATACGCGGACACCAGAATTGTCCAAGATGGGGTCTCAATTCCTTGGGATAGACAGATACCAATGGTTCTAGTCAGGGTAGGACAAACTGTGGAAGGATCATTGTGACTCAGACCCCGCACAGAGGAACAAGACTGCATTGTTGCTGGTGTTTCCTTCCCTTGAACTAAGGGTCGGACTTCTAGCTTGGAAGCCCTAAACTGCTCATTTCAATGAAGTCACGTAGAACTGTAGTCCATTAACAAGCAAATCGGGCACTGCTGGTTAGAGCTGAAACCAGGGTCTGTGGAACGGTTTGTAATAGGATCAGAGTTGGAAATAGCAAGGGGAGACTAAGACTTCATCAGAACTTGAGGAAATAGAGACCAAGAGGCGTAATTTTAAAGAAGAAGAAAATAGGCTCCCCAAGCAAGAAGGAGTACTCAATGATTTAGAAACAGCACTGAAGCAAAAGCAGAGTACCATGGTTGAGGTAGATTAAGGCAAATCAGAAGAGCTAATCAGATTTTGAAATGCCTTCATGCCGAGAAGACATATAGCAGTTGAGTGTGGAGAATGTGTGTTCTGGGTCAGACTGCCTGACTTTGAATTCTAGCTTACTAGCTGTGCATGTAATGTGAATTAAGATGCCTATGCCTCAAATTCCTCATCGATATAATAAAAGCAATAAAAGACTTTACTATTAAAGGGTTATTGTGATGATGAAAAAATATTATATGTGTGCATTATTAAGAGCATTTGAAATTTATTATTGATTCTGTTGAAACAAATAACAAATGGGTGGGAAAACTCAAGGAAGATAATTGCTGCTAAAGGTTTAGGATAGATGGGAGGGTGGTTTGAGTGGGAAAGGGGAATATCCAACCGGCACTTGAACCATCCAGGCCACATGTAAGCTGGATTAGTTATGGCCAAAACTAGTTCTCACCATTGATATGGTAAGGCTAAGTTTGAGATTTTCCAGGGAAAGGAATTCTAAGGATTTAAGACAAAGTTGGGGTCAAATTTATAAAATCTTTAAATTGAATGTAATCATTAGAGACAATCTAATTTGACACTCTTCTTCTCAGAAGGTCTTCTACAACAAGACAATTGAATTAAGACAACTGAAAGAGAAAGATCTCAGGTAGGAGAAGTTGGCCTATTGATGGTGAGGTCCCATGGATTGCTTTTTAATAGACTTACTTGTCACATCTTATACCTCCACCAAAAAATTATCTGGGACTAGGAAAATAAGGCACTTGTGGTATGAAAATAGGACTGAGTAACTAGCTAAAATACAAATAAAGTGGATGGTACCCTTAATAGGAGTTGGACCATAGAAATATGATAGAGCAAAACAAGGAGATTGGTAAGTTTTGCTATCACACTCGGCTTAAAATAAGCCACCCAGAAGCAGAAGGGGGATGCTCATTACCACCAAGATAGAAGAGCCAGGAGTTGAGCACATTCTTTGGACCCAGAGTCTTTATGCTGAGAAACTCCTGGACTCAGGAAACAGAGCTTTAATAGTGCAAGAAAGTGGTATGTGGTAGAAGCTTGGCAGAGACAGCAGCAGCAGGACCAGGAGACTGGCAGGAGGTAGTGCGGTGAGATTTCCGGTCCATGGAAAATGAAACTAAGTGCCTTTGGGCTGGGCGCTTCCGGTAGAATGAGGTGCCTCTGGGCACTTATTTGTGGAATCCAATAACTTTTTAAACTTGCCTGAGCCAGTTCCTCAATCCTATTTTTGTACCACAAGTGCCCTATTTGACTAGTCCCAGACAATTATTTTGGGGAGTTACAAGATACGACAAGGAAGTCCATAAAAAAGCAATCCATGGGACCTCACTAGCAATAAGCCAACTTCTCCTACCCGAGATCATCATCTTTCGGTTGTCTTAATTCAATATTGTAGAAGAGCTCCTGAGAAGAAGGTCAAACTGGATTGTCTCTGTGGGGTTGAGGGCCCAAGAAAGCAGGACTAGAGAGAGGCCTGCCTCAGGGCAGAGTTAGAAAAGACATCTTGACAAAAGAACTGTGTCTGGAGTCATTCTTTATCCTGAATCATAACCCTTAAATTCTCTATTAAATCCCCAAACTCTGAGCATTTTATGTGAGTTCTCTGTGGCCACTGCAATGAATTATCAAACCCAACAGAGAAGGAAAATGTCATTGGAGGGAGGACTTTTTTGAAAATTGGCCTTAAAAAGGGGGAGTTGAGGCAACTTTTAGTTCCATCTCATAGGAACCAGCCTTGAACTGTTGATCTTGAGTCTCCTCATGGAGTTAGAGGTCACATGCTCCAACTGCACCATTTTACACATGGCCATGATAAGCTTTAGAGAAAAAAAGGAAGAAATGAGTGAAATAATGAATTTTAGGTTTAACTCACATACCTCTTCTCCTGGATGACTTAGAAATGTATCGGTTTGATCCAGGGGCTAATTTATCTGAGAACATTTTGAGGAATGATTTTACTTTCTATGATTAATATCTTTTTGAATAGTTAAAAAGGCCGAGAACGAAGGTGAGGAGATAGTGCTAGAATTGAAGGTACAGGCGGTATAGATCACTCCACCTTTCTCACACCTCACTCCATTCGTCACGAATGCAGGATCGTGCAGATACTGCAGTTTCCTGACCAGACCATGCCTGTAAACAGGATCAATCACGTACTTGGCGTGCCTCCTCACACCTCCACTCCTGTCACCACCTAGAAAACTTTTCTTTATACTTCAAGCTTATTTGCGTCTCTTAGGGAGATTTCCATTTATTCTCATTCATTTTCTGCTCCCCGCTGGCATAGTGGGCTGCTCACGACAAGGTCAGCAGTTCAAAACCACCAGCTGCTCTGTGTTCGAAACCACCAGCTGCTCTGTGAGGGAAAATAAATGAGACTTTTTACTCCTGCAAAGAGTTACAGGCCTGGAAATGGACAGGGGAAATTAGACCCTTTCCTATAGGTTCACTGTGAATCAGAGTCAATTCCATGGCAGAGAGAGAGGGTGGGCGTGAAGCAGAGACAGAGAGAGAGAAATGCCTACTTTGTATCTAAGCAGGCGACCATTACAAGGTACATTTTTAAAGCCCCTTAGACTGTTGATTTTCATCTAGGTTTGGCCAATGAGAGACACCAACAAGAGATTATAAAGAGGAAAGAAAATATATTGAGATATTTCTCCTCTGCTCCTTCTCTATTTCAATATCTCTTCTCTGGAAATAACTGCATCTTCCCAGACTAAATTCATTGCCACCAATTTTTCTTCTATAGATTCTACTTTCACGGGGCTCTGGTAAACCTATTTCCTCTACTTGACTTTTCTATTCTAGTAAGAATTTCCCATGATTGCCCTCAACGTCTGTTTTGTTGTTGTTGTTGTTGTTGTTGTTTTGGCTTCCTTGACCCTCTCCATGCCTTTACTCTAAGTCTCTTGAAGAAAGTTCTCTCCATTGAAGAAAAGGAGAGGGAAACTTAGGTCTTGCCAGAATCCCGACCTCACATTTCCTTCTTGAGCATCATTCACGTGTGCTTTCTTTTTCCTCCTGTGAGCGTCCTCTGACTGTATCTGTTATATGAACTGCTAGTATCTTGGATTTGAGAGTTGCTTGTTCTTTTCACGTTTGGGTTGTCAGCACCTTACGCTGTACACTTTACACATAGTAGGTAAGGAATACTCAAACCTGTTCGTTTCTGAAGTTACAGTTCCTGAACTCATGCCATCAGGACTTCCTATAAAAAAAATGAAAGCACTGGCATGGTAATACCTCACTAAGCAATGATTGTATAAATTTTATCTTTCATAAGGTGCTTTTATTTCATTGGCTGAATTGTCACCACAGCTTTGTGGACAAAATAAGGAAGATGTATTATAAACAAAATACAATTATAATCTAGGAAGGTAGGACACATGTCAGTCCCTTTAATCATTTATTTGCAGATATCATTGTCTTACTTTGTACCTAGTGAGCTAGACCGTGCTTTACAGAAGATGCTAAATGTGTGTGTGCGCGTGAGTGCATACGTGTGCTCGCCATTTTTCAGCTGTGATGCTGAGGTTCAGGAAAGTATCTGAGCTGTGTAAGATCAAACAGCTAGTGCTAGAGCCTCGAGGGCCATCAGCTGTGTCTTTCTGTGACTTCTTACTTCTTCCTCACTAATTAACACAGTCAATGAGATTATGAAAGCCACTTATTGTTCAGAAACTTGTAACTAAGTGGGGTTTTTTTGTCCAGGCCAAGACAGCAGAAGCAGACAGCTTGCACTCACATACTGCTTCTGCTGCTCCCATTTCTATACCCTCGGACACTAGCTAGCCTTTCCTGTGACTCAGGCTCTTACATGTACGTACAAAAGGCAGCCTTCGCCCTACATTGCTGTTGCTCTTGCTGTCTAGTCAGTCCTGACTCATCCCAGGCACAACAGAATGAAACACTGCCCATCCTGCCCCATCCTCCCAACGACTGCTGTCATTGGCCCATTGTCGCAGCCACTGTGTCAAGCTATCTCATTGAAGGTCTTCCCCTTTTTCAAAGTTCCTTTACTTCCTAACTTATTGTGGCCCTTCAATAAATTACAAGTGTAAACTACTAGAATAGGATCAGTGATAAAGTAAAACGTACAATAAATATTCATGTATTTTTTTATTAAAACCTTAGTCTATGGGTGTGCCCACAAAACCTTTTTAGCTTTGTAAACTAACATCTTCATCTCCTGAAATAAATGCCTACCTTCAGAATCAGGAGCCCTAGTGGTTACATATTGGGCTGAAAACCACAAGTTCTGCATTTTGAAACCACCAGCTATTCCTCAGGAGAACGATGGGATTTTCTACTCCAATGAAGACTTACAGTCTCAGAAACACAGGGGCAATTCTACCCAGTCCTAAGGGCTGGTATAAGTTGCTTAACTTGTTGGCAGTGCGTTTGGTTTTCAGATTCAGAAAGGAAGGTAGACAATATGCCTTGACTGTGAGGGGTCGAGTTAAAAGTCTCACAAAGTCACCATAGCCCCCAAACTTCATACAGACTTCACACCAACCTCATTATTACATGAGAACTCATTTAATAAGCTCTTATTAAGTACTTTGCTTTTGCTCCACTCTGTAAAATGTGGTAAGTCAGTTATTTTGCAAAAGACAACATAGACTGAGATTTAAAGGGAGATGTTCCTGATTCCAAATTTTGACTTTTTAAATGGTGGGGGTGGGAGGAGGGGGTGAGTACAAAAAAGCTGGAGACTTTTCTTAGTCACATTTTTCCTAATTTGAAAAATAATCTGAATAATGCCTACTTATCGGATTGTGGAAGAGTCCTTTAGATTGTAATAGTTACAGAGTAACAGTTTGTAAATAAAATTAGATTAAAATAGGCTAAGGAAGGCCTCAGTTCTACTCCCAAAAATCAACTAATAAAAACTCTGTGGCCGAATAAGAGTCCAATCTGCAACCAGACAAGAGGATGGTGTGGGGCCAGGCAGCACGTTGTGCCATTTCTTATGAGTCCAGGGCTGACCAGATGGCAGCTAATGAACAAACCAAAAAGAAAACCCTAAAAATTTTATTCTAATAGAACCAAACGTGCTGCTGTTTAGTCAATTCTAACTCATAGCAATACTTTAAGACAAAGTAGAACTTTCCCTGTGGCATCCCACGACTGTAACTCTCAGAGGAGTAGAAAGCCTCATCTTTCTCCTGTGAAGCAGCTGGTGGTCTGGAAAACTGGTGACCTGGTGGAGGTAGCCTAATGCATAATCACAAGGAGCAAACGCTGAAAGAGTGTCCGAGTGACTCAAAGGGGCCTGTGGCTTACTCTGTGTGGAACCAGCAACATGTGTGCTGGTGTGCAGTGTCACTAAGCCCCTCAATAAAAGGGGATCAGAGCAAAGTAAATGAATATACTTTGAGTGTTTTCCACCTTCGCCTTCAGGCTGCAGTTCTGGCTCTCCTATTCAAACACTTCAGTCCTAACGCAGAACCAAGCAAGGGAGGAGGACTACGAGAATGCCCACATAGTCGGGGTCCCAGTTTAAGAATTTGAGCCTGCACACAGTGAGGGATGTCTGTGTGCAGGTGGCCAACAGGAGGAGGCAGAGTGGAAGTAGGTAAGGCACAGCAAAAGGTCATCCCGGTGTGGGTGTCAGAGACTCAGCAGAGGGTGCTGCCGTCACTGAGGGGTGCAGCTGGCATGAGCGCAAGTTCAGTGACGATGGAAATCACCTCTGGAAATGGTGCAGCATGAGGTATCAAAGCCCAAGCAGTGTGAGAAGGAAGTCCATTTTAGGGGTGACCAGACTGGGAGTTGAAGTCCAAGTGGATTGAGGAGGGGCCATACAAGGTGTCAAATCTGATTGGGAGGAGGGGCACATCAGTACAGGGGAATAGCCTAGTAAGAGATACGGGAGCCAAATAAGGACAGGATGGTACCGTGCAGTGAAAGCTTTAATATAGGACTTCTAGCCATAACCTTTGTAAATTCCACCAAATGACTTTTCCCTGATGGATCTGGATAAGAAGGAGGTAAGGAAAGATGCTGATCTAATTATCTGCTTCCATTTTGAGTAATTGTTAAAAAGGTTTAGTGGCTGTAAAAACTTGGAAATCTAACAAGCAGATTGGTCAGTTTTGCCATCCTTCTGAGTTTGGAATGAGCTGTCCCAGAAGCAGGAGGGAGGATCTCATTATTCTCAACAAAGAAGAGCCAGGAGTGGGGAGCATGCACTGCCCTCCCAAATCTCTGTGCATTAAACTCCTTAGATCCAGGGGCAGAAAGCTGGAACAGCAGAGCTGGGGAAGAAAGAGTGGCAGCAGCCGAACCATAAGCCAGAGCATGACTTCCAGCCCGTGGAGTGAGCCCAGCTGAGTGTCTTCAGGCAGGAGTCTTGCTTGAGGAGCAGCCTGTCTCCAGGGAGCTAGAACAGACAGAGCACGCTCAGCCTCAGGATTACAGCAGAATGGACATTTATTGAGAGCACTAAAAGAGCTTTGTACCCTTGCCAGAACAGGACAGAGGCCAAAAGATCTTGTGGCTGCAAGGGGCCTTGTGGCCTGCCTGTGCACGCAGCTGAGAAGAGGCTGACCAGGCAGAGGAACTGTGTCTTGAGCACTTCTGGTCCTGAATTATAACCTGCTAATTTCCCAAAGAAACCTCACAACCCTGAGTATTGTCTGTGAGTTCTGTGTGGCCACTGTTTATTAATTGTCAAATGTAGCAGAGATTTGGAGAGTGCCACAGGAAGAATGGCCTGTGTCAGAATTGGTGAGGAGAGCCGAAGGGTCGAGGAACTGGCTTTGTCCAGATGGGGTAATGATGGTTATCCTTCTCCTGCACACTTGTGGAGTAGGAGGTCAGACACTCTCCCTATGCCCTTTTTTTTAGATGGATTTTGGGGGAGCCAAGGAGACATTGATAAGGAAGGTAGACTGGCTACATATAGACTGGTTGAACAAACAAATGATTAGAGATAAGAAGGACCAAGGCCCTTACTGGGGACTAAGTGTGTTCTAGTATGGAAAAATAAAAAGCTTAGAATGATCTTTGTGGTATTGGTTTGAAATGAGAGGCATTAGGGTTAAATCTTGGTTTTTAGTGTGTGTGTGTATATATAGATAGATTAGCATAGATTATTAACATAGACACAATATGTGCATATGTGTCTTCCCCCCTCCCTTTGGGCCACTGAGAAAGTCTAAGAACAACAAAATGCCTCATATGCATGTGAAAATTGGACATTGAATAAGGAAGAGCAGAGAAGAATCGATCCATTTGAATCATGGTGCTGGCAATGGAATTTGGAAGTACCATGAACTATCAGAAGAAAAAACAAATCTGTCTTGGATGAAACCAGAATGCTCCTTAGAGGCAAGGATGGTGATACTTCTCCTCATTTGGCCGTTTTATTAAGAGAAACCATTCTCTGGAAAAGAACATCATGCTTGGTAGAGGGCCATCAAAAAAGTGGGGCGGGGGGTGGGGGCTTGACAAGATGGATTGACATAGTGGCTCCAACAATGAGCTCAAAGGTAAGAACAATTGTGAGGATGGTGCGGAACCATGTGGAGTTGCCTTCTGTCAACATAGGGTCACTATGAGTTGGAACCAGTTTGGCAGCATCTAAAAACAACAAGAGCGCATAAGCCCCAGTGTGCATACCCAATGCTTATTTTATAGCTCCTAAATACCATTTTCCACTAAAAGGTTCTCCTTGGAGAAATGGCTGATTCAAAGCACAAATCAGGGAAATACAAGCTGAGACTGAAATCTCTGGTTATGCCACAAAGCCAGGCAATAGTCAAAGAACCGTGGTGACAGGGACAGCTTGAGGGAGCTTCCAACTGGCCCAAACTGGGACAATTTGAGCATAAAAACAAAGTGCTCTCAAATTACAAACCATCCAAATAAATAGAGGGCACACAACTTCAACAAGAGCAAAATGAATAAATATTATGGATGTGTAGTGAGTCATAGGGTATTTACATGTTTTTAATGGAACTCTCCTCAAAATCTGTATCACAAAGGGGGAAAGTCTAATTTTACAGGGGTGGGGGTATATGGATTGAGTGAGGAAAATCAATGTTTCACAAATTGGACAAATAAAAATCATGGACCTCCTGATAGGAAGCAATATGATCACAGCATTACTTTAAAAATCCTCCCGATTTCTATGATTAAGGAAGCTTTAGACGAAACCATATTGGAGGACATTCTAAATAATATTTTCACCTTCAAACATAATACAGTTTGTGAAAGTTAAAGAAAGATTGAAGAGCTGTTCTAGATAAAAGAGGCAAGTCTTCATGCACCCCATGATTCCAGGCAGAACCTTGAATGGAATCTGAGGGCTAAATGGTAATCTCATACCAATGTCAGTGTCCTGATCTCAGTGACTCTCTGGGGGTCCTTTAGAATCATGTTTTTGTTTGTAGGAAATGAAACTAAAGAATTTAAAGGGGATCGGGCACCAACCAGCAACTTACTCTCCAGTTTCGTTCTGTTGAAAACACGTGTCTATTATTGTATTTGTAAATTGTCTGTACATTTGAAACTGTTTCAGCATTTTTACAGATTTAGCATAATTTTCATATTTCAGCATACTGTGTCTTTCAAAAGGAGCCCTGATGCAGAATGGTGAAGACCTCGACTGCTACCAAAAGGTTGGTACTTTGAACCCAAATAGCAGCTCCTCTGGACAGTCTTGGTGATCTTCTCATAAAGATTACAGCCTATAAAACTCTATTGGGTCTTCTGCTCATTCACACAGGGTTGCTCTGAGTTGATAACTGATTCTACAATATTCGACAACAGAAACATTTGTTGAAGTCCACAGAGAGTCTGTCTCTAAGAAAGTGTGATGCACACTCACACACTGCACTCACAATTGCGTTCTATCCTAAAGGCTGTTTTCCCCCTTTTGATTGTGCTTTGCTAGCATTAGCCAGCAGTGTGTGTTTAATTTTACACCACGTGCTGGGAGCGTTTTAAATCAGCTAAGAAGTCCAGGAAGGCAGAGTCGGGGTGAAATCATATACTCCAGTGATCTTTATGGATTCTCAGGACCCTGAAAATGCAAACGCTTATTATGTTGACCTCCCCAACTTTGCCCATAACTGAAGATTTCATGACTACTTAAGACTCCAGCTTAATAATTGCCACCATAAACCATGTGTTGCTAGAAAGCACTCGGCTCTAGCTGCTAGCACAACTTGCACTAAAACTTTCACAGAAAATGAACTTGGTTCTGCCAATGGATGCCTCTTAGCAGGACATCTCTGAAACCTGAATTCAGCTTTTTATCTGCCTGGGAAAACAATGGTCACTGTTGACTCTGAACCCAACAGCTTTGGTGAGAGACATTCCCATGGTTCTGCAGTACAAGTAGAAAACAGGCTGGGGTTAGGGTTAGATGAGAACCCCAAGTATCACAAGTTCCTCTTGAATATGTTTCCCTGGATCTATGGTTCTGGGGCTGAGAATTCAGTGGGGATTCATCTCCTGCTGCTGCCACCCTCATGACTGTGCCAGAGTAAAGCTGGGGAGGGGGAGGGGAGGTGTGTAGATTATAGCAAGTCTCCTAGTCTACATTTTTAGTTCTGAGCCCTACTCACCTCAGGAGAGTAATTTCAGTATTCAAAAAATAACCCAGAAATTATTGAAATGAAGCATTTAAAAGAAACAGCTTTACACAAATTGCTTAAACAAATAATTATACTTATTTACTTCCATTTACATTAAAAAAAAAAAACCTCAAAGAGCTCCTGCTATAAGCAGTGCCCAGTGCAAAGCCACATGGGATATGGAGACAAAGGAGCGGAGTTTACAGAGTGGATTAAGTAATTCCTATGAAGTCAGGCAGATACAGTTTCAAGTCCCAGTTCTGCCATTCACTGTGAAAGCCTATTGTTGTTGCATTGGATCCAACTCAGCACTCCTAAAGGAGCGAGTAGAGCTGCCCCTTAGGTTTTCCAATGCTGTGCATTTTCATGGACGCAGACAGCCACATCTTTCTGCGGGAGAGCAGGTGCTCAGCTTCAACTACCGACCTTTCGCTTAACAGCCCAGTGCTTTAACCACTCTACCTTCCGGTCACCATGAGTCTGCCTCAATGACACCTAAGAAGAACAACAACCTCCTAAAGAACATAAAAGTAGTTGTTAAATATCTTGTTTGCTGTCATCCATTTACAGTCAACAAATCTCTAAATCCTCCTTAGTATGTGGCTGGTACCATTGAGTTTGTGCTGATTCAAAGTGATTCTATGTATAACAGAATGCAACATTGTCCTGTCAAATGAAGAGGGAGGAAGAGAGAGTGGAACACACCGTGACCCACCAAGCCTTGTGGACGATGTTCCCTTTCAGAGCAGCCAAACCTCAGAGAAAACCATATGGCCGACCCCACTACGAGACACAACATCCCTACTGACCCATACTGTTACAGGGAACAACACTGGAGACACAATGTGGGAATTCCGCCCAATCTCATCCCACCACACCGAGGCAAAACACTAAGGCCGTGCAAAAGAACAGCAAGGGGAACAGAGCAACGGAGTCCCCACGGAATACCAAAAGGACTTTGGGGCCAGGGCTCAGCACCCCATCAGACTCGACCAGAAAACACTCCTAAAGGCCAACAAACAGTCCGTGAACTAACTATAAGCTTTTCTTTCTTGTTGTGTTTAGTTTGGGGTCATTGCCTTGTTGTTGTTGTTTTATTTTATTTTGTTGCTTGGTTTTGGTCTGTCTTGTTTTTGTGCATGTTATTATCTTCACAGGTCTGTCTAAATAAGATAGGCTAGATGAACAATCTGGAGGAGAAAACAATGGGACCAACTGTTACGGGGGGATATGGGCGAGGAGGAGGTGGGGGGAAAGGAAGGCTCTTCAACGGGAATGCATAACAGAGACTGTGTGAGAGAGTAGTGTATCCCACCTCCAGGGAGGAAGAAAAAGTTCCCAGAATTCTGGGCCACACCCACAAGGAAACATCTTTGGGCTGTGATCTGACTAACAGGCTAGACTCCACCCCTTTATTCTACTTATCACGTTGTCATGAAATTATGTAACTACCACATTGCTATCTGAATCGGGTGTTGTTACATATGAATCATTGGCTCTGGGCTGGCCCTTGCAGGAATAGCTGGTCCTCAGCCCAGGGATTGTGTGTTGTGCACATTTTCCATTGGGCCCATTTTTCTGTTTGAACTTAACTCAGTGGACTCATGTTGTACTTGACCATTTGTGCTTGGCTAACTTCACTCACTGTAATATCCTCCAAATCTTTCCACAAGATGAGGTGCTTCATAGTTTCATCACTGTTTTTTAGGGATGCGTAGTATTCCTTTCTGCGTGTGTACCAGAGTTTCTTTAGCCACCCATCTATTGATGAAAATGTAAGCTTTTCTAATTTTGCGATTGTGAACTGCACGACGATGAACATTGGGGAGCAGACGTCTGGTCATTGTCTGATTCTTATTTCTTCTGGGTGTGTGCCCAGTAGTCGATTCGCTGTGTCATATGGAGTTCGTATTTCCATGTTTTAGGTAATTCCAAATCACTTTCCACAGTAGGATACATATCTACAAAACTACCAGCAGTGAATAAGAGTTCCTGTCTCACCACACACCCCTCCAGCATTTGTTGCTTTTTGTCATTTTGAATTGGGCTATCTTTGTGGGTGTTAGGTGGTATCTCATAGCTATTTTTCCGGGATGGCTAATGATCAGAGACATTTTCTCATATGTTTATTTGCCATTTGGGTCCTCCTTTGTGAATCTTATGTTCAAGTCTTTTGCCCACCTCCTCAGTGGGCTATTCATTTTTTTCTTGCTATAAATGTGCAAGATTCCATAGAGTTTATTAATAAGCCCTTTGTCTGTTATGTCATTACTAAATATCTTTTCTCAGTCCATGGGAAGTCTTTCAATGTACACAAGTGTTTTATCTTTAGTAGGTCCCACTCATCTATTTTATATTCCTATTGGTGTACATCTTTCCATATTTCTGATAGCCTATGTATTCCCTGTGCTAAGGTTCTTAGCTTTGTCTCAATTTTCCCATTGATGATCCTGATACTTTGGAGTTTTACTTCTAGGTCTATGATCCACTTTGAATTTGTTCTTGTGCATGGAGTGAGGTAAGGGTCTTGTTTCATTCTTCTGCAGACTTATATCCAGTTTTTCCAGCACTATTTGTTGAAAAGGGCATCTGCTTCTCATTTGATATTTTGAGGGGGGGCTTTTGTCAAAGATAAGTTGTCTATATGATACTATTTTTATGTCTGGATTTTCTGTTCTTATCCATTGGTCTGAGTATCTATCATTATTCCAGTACCATGTGATTTTGACAATTGTGGCTATATAATAAGTTTTAAAGTCAGGTAGTGCAAGTCTGCCCACTTTGTTCTCCTTCTTGAGGAGTTCCTTGCCAATTCTGGGCTTTTTCCCTTTCCATATGATATAGGTAGTCAGTTTTTCCATTTCTTTGAAAAATGGTGCTTGAAGTTGTATTGACTGCATTGAATTTATATAGTGCCTTAGGCAGGATTGACATCTTTACAATATTGAGTCTTCCAGTCCATGAGCATGGGCTATTCTTCCATTTGTGTATGTCCCTATTGGCTTCTTGTAATAATGTTCTGTAGTTTTCCTCATACAGATCTTTTGTTCTGGGGGTTAGGAATATAACTAGATATTTCAATTTATGCTTGACTGTTGTGAAAGGTACTACTTTCTTGATCTTTTTTTTTTTCCATGTAATCCTATCAGTAGTATATAGCAATCCAATTGACTTCTGCTTGCTGATCTGCTATCCTGTGACTCTGCCATGCTCCTCTATCATTTCCAGAAATCTTATTGTGGATGTTTTAGGGTTCCCAATATAAAAAATCATATCATCTGCAAATAATGACAATTCTAGTTCTTTGCCCAGTCATATACCTTTAATATTCTTCTATTGCCTTATATTATTATCTAGGACTCCCAACATGATGTCAAATTGGAGTGGGGACAAGAGGGTCCTCTTTTTCAGCGGGAATGTGTTCATCTTTTCACTACTGATTGTAACATTGACTGTTGGTTTTTCATATATTGCATTTGGTACATTGAGGTAATTTCTAATTGTTCTAATCCTATTTTCTTGAGTGTCTTAATTAGGAATGGGTGTTACATGTTGTCAAGTACTTTTTCTGCATCTCCTGATATTGTCATATGATTCTTGTCTGCTTTCTTGTTAATGTGACAGATAATATTGATGGCTTTTTGGGTATTGAGCCATCCCTGCCTCCCTGGAATATATCTCACTTGGTCATGATGAATTATATTTGGATATATTTTGGTTTTCTGTTGGCCAAGATTTCGATGAGGACCTTTGCATCTTTATTCAGTAGAGATATTGGCCTTTAGCTCTCTATTCTTGTAGGATCCTTGCCCAGATTTGGTATCAATGTTACACTAGCTTCTTAGAATGGGTTTAGGAGCTTACCAGCCTTTTCTATTTTCTGGAAGAGTTTATGTAGAATTGGTTCAGCTCTTGAATGCTTGGTAGAATTCTCCTGTGAAGCCATCTGGACCAGGGATTTTTTTTTAGTTGGGAGTTCCTTGATAACTTTATCTAATACTTCTTTTGTTATGGGTCTATTCAAGTTTTTGATCTCATATGAGATAATTTGGAGGAATTGTTTTTCCAGGTATTTGTTCATGTCCTATAAGTTGTTGGATTCATTAGAATACAGTCCGGTGTAGTATTGTGTGATTAGTCTTTTAATTTCATTGGGGTCTGTTGTAATTTCCCGTTTCATCCCTCATACTGGATGTTGATGTGTGCTCCTTCCTATCTTTTGTTAGGTTTGATAGTGGTTTGTCAATTCTGTTAATCCTCTTGAAGAACCAGTTTTTGACTGAGTTGATTTTTTCCATTGTTTTTCAACTCATTTATCTCTGCTCTAATTTTTATAATTTATTTTATTTGGCTTTTAGGATTGTTTTATTGACTCTGTTCCAACTTCTGAAGGTCTTGTGATAAGTTATCAACCATGAGTCTCTCTTCCTTCTTCGTATGTGAATTTATTGAAATCAAGTGTCATTGGATAACTGCCTTTGCTGTACCACAGAGGTTTTGGTATCTTGTATTTGCAGTCTCATTAGTTTCTAGGAACTACCTATTTTTGTCTCCAATTTGGACTAATATGCAGTCCTTTTGAGAAGTTATTTAGCCTCCATGTGCTTCCCTTTGTCATTTTATCCTTTCTTTTGTTGATTTTCAGCCTTATGGCACAGTGAACATAGAAGGAAGTCAGTGTGACCTCTACAGGTTTGAATTTTCTCAAGCTTGACTTGTGACTCAGCATGTGGTCTATTTTCAGATGTGATCTGTGCACACTTGAAAAATTTGTATGTTTCGGGCAGTTGGGTGGAGAACACTGAATATATCTATCAGGTCAAGGTGTCTGATTGCAGACGTTAGTTCTGTAGTCGTTTGTTGAGTTTTGTTACTGATGACCTGTATTACTTGAAAAGGAGCATGTCCCCTACTATGACTGTTGATCCTCTGATTTCTTTTCTCATCTTTTGAAGTGTTTGGTTGACGGGTCTCTTATTGGACATGTATAAGTTTATTATACTCACTGAATCTTGATGTACTGATCGCTTAAGCATTGTGTAGTGCCCATGCTTATCTCTTTTCATGATCTGCACCTTGAGGTCGATTTTGTCAGGTATTATAATTGTAACTCCTGCTATTTTTAGATTGTAATTTGCATGATATAATTTTTGCCATCCTTTGACCCTCAACCTGTTTTTGTCTGTGAGCTTGAGATGTGTCTCTTGCAGACAACATATTGATGTATTTTGTTTCCTAATCCTGTCTGCTATTCTTTGTCTCCTAATAGGTGTGTTTAGACCATTAGCATTCAGAGTAATTACATTCATCTGTGGATTCTTCATTGTCATATTGTGCCTTTTGTAATATATATTTTCCTACCTACCTCCTTAATTGTGTTATGTATGTGTAGGGGATTCATTCTTGCCTTCTCTTCTCCGTTGGGTCAATGAAGTCTTGAGTGTTGCTTCAAGTATTATACCTTCTGAATAGTGCTATAGTATAAGGTTGTCTCATGCTTGTGTTCTGTGGATATGGTCTTCCGTCTAAAGTGATTTGGAAAGTGACTTTGTAGTGCTGGCTTGTTTTTGTTTTGCTTTGATTTTTATGTATTTGAATTTTTCCTTATCCAAGAAAACTTATTTCACCTTCCATTTTGGTGGAGAGTTTGGCAGGATAGAGTACTGTTGGGCTAAACTATTCTCTTTCAACTTTCGGGAGATGCTACTCCATTCTCTCCCGTTCTACATGGTTTTTGCTGACAAGTCTGAGCATACTCTTATCTGATTACCCTCATAGGTGACTGCAGCTTTTTTTTCTCTAGCTTCTATTATGATTTTCTCCTCTTCCTCAAATTTGGATAATTTGACTACAACATGCCTTCGTGTGTTCTTGGTATTCAATCTAATTGGTGTCTTCTCTGCTTCCTGGATGATTTTAGGATCTTCCTTTATTATATTGGGGGAATTTTCTTCCAGGAATACCCTCGCTATTCTAGCTGTTGGTTTCTTTGTTATTTCTTGCTCTGGCATCCCAATTATTCAGATATTGTTTCTATTTATAGCTTTGCTCACTGTCCTTAGGTTTTCTTCAGCTTCTTTAATTATCTTGTTTGAATTTCTTTCACATTTGTTTTACTCTGCTTGGATATCTTCAACATTGCTAATTTGGTTCTTCACTTTTTCCACCCTATTGGTGGATTTTTTGTGTTTAGTTTTCACCATTTTCTTTGTTTATTTTGCACTATTCCTTAACTCTTGAATTTCCCTTTAGTATGTAAACTCTGTCCTAAGTTTTCGTTCTTTTTCTGAAATGATTTCCTCATATCCTGTATGACTCTAAGCAGCATTCTAAATATTTCTTTCTGTGGCTGCTTAAAGTCTGCTTCTTCCATGTATGTCACTAGATTTGGGTCATCTTCAGACTTTGAGATTTCTTTCTCTTGCTTTCTTCTAGTGGTTGCTGATGTGGGTTGCTCTCTGCACTGTTTTTGGTGTATCTGGAGGTGGTATGTTTCATATGGTGCAGGAGACATGGCTGGCTGTGTTCACATGTTGCATAAGCAGCATCGTGCTGTGGGCTGGGGTGGGCAGGGCTATGATCAGCAGATGGCATCGGTTTCACAAGTGGGAGGGGAGATGGGCCGTGGTCTTGGGTTGCTGACTGCGCCAGCTATGTGGTCTGCTCAAGCTCCTCTGACCTGGGGGTGCCACTCATGGGCCACTCAGTCTGCACAGGTAGATCTGGCAGATGGGCAGTATGACATCAGTGGTATGGGCCACACGGCTGAGCTGGTGGGATCCGTGGGTCTCTCCAGCCCCACAGATGACGTGGGCTGGGGTTGGAATGTGCTACAGCCATAGGTTGTGGGCAGCACAAGCTGCACAAAAGGCACAGGCTAAACTAAGCAAACCCTTAGGCTGCTCAGGCTCCACCAGTGTCACAGATGGGGGCCAGGAAGCATTGAATTTGTGGGCTGTAGGCAGTGTGAAAAGCACAGGCAGTGCAGGCTGGTGTGGCCGGTCTATCAGGATGGGAGCCATAGAAACTTGTGGCACAGGTAGTGGGGCATGGTGGATGAGAGCCATGGGATAGGACGGGCCATGTTCCAAAGCAGAGCACTGGGGTGCTGCAAAGCCTGACCATGCATCTCGGACCACTCCCTGTCCCCACCTGATTTAGCCTCCCAATCCCCAAACCCAGCAATCACACATGGATCTCCCAAGGTAGTCACTCTTACGTTGGGGTGATCTTCCTGGAAGTCTGTTTAGTTTGTTTACTGCCAAGAAAACATGAACACACAGAAAATGAGTTCAAGAAAAATGAAAACTCTGAGAACTTATTTTGTGTTTATCATGATGTTGCTTCTTTATTCAGTTGTGAGAATTTTTGTTTTCTGTATATTAGAATCAATATTTAATCAACAAGGGACTTGAGACCTTCACTTTCTTCAAGTAAGATTGTGTCGTCTGAATATCACAGATTGTTAATGTGTCTTACAACAATCTTTTTGTCTCATTATTCATATCATCCAATTTCTTGGATTATTTACTCAGTATCTAGATTGCATAAGTATGGTTAAAAGAAACAACCCCAATGAATACTCTTCTTGATTTTAAAACATGCAATATCTACTTATTTTGTTCCAATGGCTGCCTGTTGGTCTATGTACATATTTCACATGAGCACAATTAAGTTTTCTGGTGGTCTCACTTTTTCACAATGTTATTCATCATTTTTTGTGATCTACACAGCAAAATGCCTTTGCATAGCCAATAAAACAGTTGAATAATGTACTGGTATTATTTACTTTCAATCAAGAACCATGACATCTCCAATGATATCTCTCATTCTCTGTTCTCTTCTGAAACTGGCTTGATTTTTAACAGTTGCCTATTGATGTCTTGCTGTGATCTTTTTTCAATTGACTTCAGCAAAGTTTTACTCATGTATCATAATACATTTAACACATTATATTTACATCGTGTAACACAATACATTTCTGTACTGTGTTGTAACACATTTCTTTGAAATGGGCACAAATATGGATCCCATACCTGGAGACCACCCCATGCTCTTTCAGTTTTATCTACAGTTAACACTTCTAAACCAAACCCTTTGTCTTCCTGAATTTCAGTGGGCTTTTTATACTCACCAGGTAGGCCCAGACATTGGCTAGAGGCAGTTTTGTAGTTTGGGGCCTCATGTCTTTAAATTTACCAGGTAGGTGGTTGGACCACTTGTTGAACCATTGTTTTCCAACCTCATGGAAGTGGGGCTTCACAGTCATGCCATTTCAGTTAGGTGTCATGTCTGCCTTGGTTCTCTACCCAAGGAACACAGCTAAATGGAGAGTGTCTGGTTTCAGTGAAATTTATATGTAAAGTAGCAAGGTCTCAATCTATGTAAATCAGGAAAAACATTGCTGTGGTTGGAGTAGGTGTTTCATGATTTAAAAAATTAAGACAGTAGCAAGAAGTAGGGACCAAGAAAAGCAAAATCTAAGCCCAGGAATCAGAACAAAATAAACGTGAATTCTGACTTTAGTAATCACAATGATACACTGAAAAAGTTGTTGCAACTGCTCTGATGTGGCCAATGGCTCTAGACCTCTTGAATAGAAGAATGGACTCAGGGCCACAAAACAGCAAGCAGAATGCAGAGTTTATTTGGGAAGGGAATCCAAGCACCTGACACAGCAGGTAGGAACTCAAGTTATTTGCTGCAGAATGAACTCTTGGTGTGGTAGTTACATATTTTCATGTCTACTTGGATAAATAAGTATAGGAGAGCAGTCTAGCCTGTCAATCAGGATACAGCTTGAGGATGCCTCTTTGTGGGCATGGGATTCTCATGAGAATTCTGGACATATCCTTTCTCTCTGCCTTCTTCTTCCTGTTGACAACCCATTCGGAGACTTGTTGAGCCCTGAAAGAGTCTCTATCACTGCTTCACCTTCCTGATGAGGAGCCACACACTCTGAGAGCTGGAGGAGCCATATGAAGGCCCAGGCCAGCACTGAGATACTTCCATTGGCATTGGATCCCCAAGACGTTTCACCCACTGCCCTGTGAACTTCCTGAATTCAGCATCATTGCATGTGCGAGGTGAATCTAAAGAAGAATTTATGGACTAGTATCGGCCATATGGGCTAATATCAAACTTACGGACTTGACCTGGGTTGGGCTGAGATGTTTTCTCAATATAAAATTACTGTTTGATATAAAGCTCTCTCTTAAACATGTATGAGTATCTCTGAATTTGTTTCTCTAGTCAACCTGGGCAAAAAAGCTGGGTTTTATCAACTGTGGGGTACTCAGCCGGTCTGCAACTCCAGGTTCTGAATGGACCAATCCCGGGACTGCTCCTATTTCTCAGGTCCCATCATAAATCTGGTCATGCTCTCTCTTCGGCTAGGTCTTGCCTGGGCATGGACAAGTACTCGTGAAAAGGTCAGTAAGAAGAGTCTTGGGTTTTGACCTTGAAGTTTAGACTCAGCCTAGGGGACTGATGCCTGCAGGTTTAAGAGATGGTCCCAGGCTGTGGAGATCAACCTTCCAGATATCCTGCAGCAACCATTGCTTCCTGCCTCTTTCCCTCACTCTGCCTGTGGGCTATTTCTTATATCTCAAAGTCACTTGGACTCTCTAAGGTGAGTCCATTAGTACCAATGATACAAGTATGTTTTCAAGAGAAATGAAGGTTACAACAACAGATATAAATTTTCGATAGAGGAGGTGTTCATTGGATGTTTACACCAATTCCTTGTCCCAGTGGAGGTGAAAATGAGGACAGCAATGCAGGTTGATAGTTTATCGATATTTAGAGGCATCAAGACCCCTTCAGGGAGCTTAGGACACAGCCCATCAGCAAACATGAACCTACCAATGGTCCAGCAGAATCAATTAGTTGTCTGACTTATGGAGACCCCATGTGTTTCAGAGTAGAACTGTACTCATATGGTTTTCAATGACTATATTTTTCAAAATTACATCGCCACACCATTCTTCTGAGACGTCGCTGGTTGCACTCAAACCTCAAACCTCCCTGTTAGCAGCCAGGCACGTTAATCCACACTGCTCACTTTCCCAACAATCCAGACTCACTTCCCCAGAAGCCACGCTGAGCTTCTCGCCTAGCCCTTCCCCCTGGGAGCTGGGGAGGAGCATGCCACACCTCTCATTTTACAGGTTATGAAATGTCATCCTGGTTAAGTTACAGATGCAGTCCTGTCCAACTTCATGCTGTTAGTGAGGAGATGGAACAGATGAGAAAACAGTCAGGCCCCCAAATTGAAGGATTCTTGCCAGAAGGCAGAATCACTTCAGTCATACCCGCGTACCAATAAATTAATGGAGAAATACTGTAGGAACTACAAAAGTGAGCCCCATCCAGAAGGCTGAGCATCCTTTGAGCTTTAGTTAGCAATGCGGTCGTGTATTTATCCCTAATGAAACAGAACTCCTCCAAGACCAGAACTTGTGTCTTGGTCTCCCCAGAGTCCAAGCACAGCCCAGCCCAGCAGAGACACTTGATAAATATTTGCTGAAATGAACTGACAAATACCATCGGCGCTGCCACCACTGTGTCTCAGGGACTGAGGAGTTTAGATGCTGCCAACTCTCACTTCCTCCCCAGGTGGGGAGGCTCCACTCCCTCTTTCTGAGGTTCCCTTATGCACAGGAAACTGAGAGCTCCCCTCCTGGTGCTTATTAACTTCAGTGCATCTAATTATCCTCTGTACAGTTGGGTAAGTTTGAATCGCCTGACCTCCCTGTGTCAGTTTCAGGGTTTTAAACGATTGACAGCTCCAATTAGCTGTAATTAGGAAGGATTAAAACCATCCATCAGATGAGTTTTATAGATAGACCCTATGCTTCTTATATCTTCGTGTGAGATGAAGAGGGCTGGAGGGAGCAACTCCCCTCTCTCTGAAACAGACGTGAGTGACCCAGAAGGTGTGAGTGGTAAAGAGGACACCTTTTGCTTACAAGAGGGCCAGCCCTACCTCGGTGTACATCCTGTTGGGCTCCTTGGCTCATAGTAGAAAGAGAGCTGAATTCTAACTAGAGTGAGGCAGGGGAGGGGCAAAGGGAGAAGGGGGGCAGAGGAAGAAAACCTCTCAAAGAGGACAAAATTGTGGAGACTGTAATCCCTACTGCAAAGGCTCAGGAGGAACACAGGCATAATGAATCTAGCTCCTAGGCACTTTATCCTGCTTTTGTTTACCTTACAGTTTGACAATGCATGTTTATGCAAATAGGCAGTGGGCCTGTGTTGGCTGTTCATTAATTAGCATCTGATTCCTCGTGTGTTAGCCAGGCTTTGAGAAATTCCACTAATTTGATAACAGTTGATTTTCCCTTCAAAGGTCTTTAATGTCACATCTCAGCCTGGGTTGCACTAATGTGGCAGGGCCTGGCCTTTGAGGTGAGACCCCCATCAGAAGACAAGGAGCGAAACGCGGGGGTGGGGAACAGAGCGCTGACTTGACTCTGCCCCTTGGAGTCTCAGAGCTGGAACGCATACATTATAAGGTTATGGAACCCAACCCTCCCACTGGAGATTAAGATGCAGCAAGCATGGGTTCGATTCTGACCACACCTCACAGCTACTCTTTTGGAAGGTTCCAGATGCACTGCCAGTTAGGAGCCTCCCTGGAGCCAGTTTCCACTCCCAGTGACGCCATGTGTATCAGAGTGGATCCGTGCCCATGGCCTCCTGCCCCAGGCTGGATTTTCAGTAGATCTTTTGGTGGTTCTTCCAAGGCGCCTCTGTGTAGAAGGAGCCTCCCTCCACTATTTAGGTTAGACACTGAGTGAGTTAACTTTGGTACCACACAGGGATCCCCCAGGCGCATCAAGCAAGCAGACAACTCTCACCAAGTCAATTCTGACTCATAGTAACCAATTCAGACTCACAGCAACCAGATGGGCTAGCATCACTTAACCATCCCAATATGTATCTGATTTAACTTCACTATAGCTAGGTTACTAACATCAGCCTAAACTAAGATTCAAACCCAAGTCAACTTGGCACCATGCTCAGCACTGGCATGGGGATGGGGGGAGTCCAATTCCTGGAAAGCTCCTAAGGCAGGGTCCATTGTACCCAGGGCAGGAATCCACTTGGCTGATACCAATATGTCATCATCATGTCCAGACCCAAAGGTATATCCTGTCTCAGCTGAGAGACAGACAGTACAGACGAGACTGTGAAGAGTGAGGACCAAAGTAGAGAAGAGACCAAAACAAGGCTAGGGCTGTCAATTCAGTACAGAATGATTGGTTGGTTGGTTTTTGTTTTTCAATTCTGTAATGCTTGCAAGCAGACGCCGCAAGCTTATGAAAGCCACAAAGATACTCCCTAGACAGCTATCCCAGGACCCCAGGGCTCACACCTGGAAAAACCCATTTATTCCCTCCCCTGAGATGCCTGCGGCTCTGCTGCTACTCTTAGACCTGACAGCACTGCCCCTCCCCTGCTATTTCTGAGGTCTTTGCACTGCCTGTCTCCTTCCACCACACACACACCCTTGCGCTGACCTTCCTCCCGCTCCGCTATTCTCAGCACAGAACATGGCTCAGCCTCACCAGCTGACTGGCCCCTTGGAGCACACCCCGCCCGCCCCCTCTGGCCCAGCTCCAACCAGGCTTTCCGAATAAAACCATCCAGAGTACATCTCACCGGAGGAACACTGGGAGACTGCTGTTTTTAGTCACATCCCGAAGGCCACTCAGGAAACACAGAAAGCCTCCTCTGGATCAATTGTGGAAGGCAGACCCAGGGCAGCCTGGGGCTCACAGGGACTGGGGAAGTGCCCCAGTGGGAGCAGTCCACCAGCCGCCTTGCCCATTTCATCCCCCACCAGACCTCTCTCCTGGCCTGGGTGCTTTTCCATCAAAAGGTGGGTGGTGGCAGCCCCCGTTTTGAGGGTAGTCTGCAGGTAGTGACAGAATGTCAAATGGCAGCTGGTGTTCAATGAAGTCACATCCCCCCACTCCGAGACTCTGGAAAGCACCACTGTGAGGCCTTTCAGGGGTTTTCTCTCTCCTGGTTTATAATATCATCATTTTGTTTGCGGAATGAAGCAGAGCCGCTGGAACTCAGTCCCCCCAGCCAATCAGATGAGCCTCCTCGGGGAGGTGTCCAGGGTCCTGAGCCGCAGAGGCTGAGTTGAGCCTTAGGAGGGAGAATGAAGCTGTTCATGAGCAAACCAGCAGGGGTGTCCCCACTCCTTCTTCCTCCTCCCAGGCTCTGACATCCAAGCCTCTGTTTCCGAGTGAAGAGGAACGAGTGACTAGTCGGGTTACCACCAGCTGGAGAGGGAGGAGGATCTCCACAGATAAAATCAAAGGGACCAAAGAAGGACTGGTCTACAATTAACCCTTGGAATTTTAAAGTAAGAAATTGTTGCCTCTCCCCCCCACACACACACACAGGTACCCTGGTACAGAGCAATGGCACCTGGTTTCATCAAGCCCCTACTATGTGCATATGACTGTGCCTACTGAGCATTGAAATATTTGACCCCGGAATCTTAAACAAAGGAATAAAGGCAAAATTGCTACGATCGCCTTGTTGTGAAGGGTAATGATTTATAACCACGTGGAAGGCCAGGTTTGGCATTCCAATTCTACCGCCAACTGTGTAACCTGGGCGGCATGGCAGTAAATGCTTGACGCACCCTCATCCCCACCCTGCAGCACAAACCTCAAGGGTTTGGACTGCTCCATCACTTGAGGAGCATGGCCACCAGTTCGAGGAGCCCAGGGAGCCATTTGTTATAGGCGTGGCTGCTAATCAAGGGTAAGTGGCTTGAACCCACCAGGAGCTGCTCAGGAGAAAAGATCTTGTGGTCTGTTCTCATGAAGGTTACATGGGAACCGTAACAACCCCATGGTATATCTGGTCTACCTTTCGTGGTCACCGTGAGTTAGAATGGAGGGTCACTGTTCAAATAATCTCAAGCGCAGACAGCAACACCACCACCTGTCCTCTAAGCTCAGCGACAGCTCTCTTAGCAAGGAGGAAGAACAGAGATTATAATTCCCAATTGACAGACAGGAAGCTGAGGCATGGGGAGGCAGAGGAATTGTGCTAATTTTTCCCAGTAATTAAGTGACAGAGCTAGATGAGGTGCCTCATGCCTGCCACTCCATCAGTGACCTGGAAAATACTTTCAGAAGTATTTTCAGTCCCCGTCTCTTCCCGGCAGTAGTTCCCTCAAATTGGTCCCACAATGTAGCTCCTAAGAGATGATGGCTGCTGCCGTCTCTCACCTTGATGTTTTCCCAACTCAACTCTGCTCATCAAAATGTTGTTTTTGAGACGACTGGGCTGTGACAGACCTTCTAGGCTAAATGCTACTCCGCTGACCAAATACCTTCCCCAACTGTCATGGAAGAGTGGCCGGTCCTTTGTGGCTTCAGAGTGCCTCAGTGGCTGGATTTCTACCCCAGGAGTGCAAACAGCAGCCTGGCTATGAGAGGGGAGTGTTCTCCGCACACTCGAGCTCTTTGTTCTTCTCAGGCTCCCAGAGGGTGGGGAAAACCCCTGGGTTTTGAAAGAGCATCTCAGAAGACCCACCCCGTGGCACCGCTGCCAAGTGGCAAAGAGATGAAATGTTATACTGGACTTGAAAGAGTGAGAGCCTCCTAAGCTCTGGACTGCTTTGCCAGAGCTAAAACAGGGCCTCGAGCTCTTTCTGAGGCTTTGTTACTCGCATACAAGAAATATTTGCTCAACAGAAAGCCAGCCAGCACGTTATTCTGATGTAGCACTACAGCTAAGTGACTGACTCTTGGGCTCTGCTGGGTTACCTTCCCACGGCCTCATCACTCATCCCTCTCGGCTCCCCACGGCCAGGCCTGGGCAGCTCAGGCCCTCCCTGCTTCTCTCCTGAGCCATTCACATCTTTTTACTGGCTCTCATTTATTTTGCTTCCAAAAAAAAAATGTTCTGTCTACCTGCTGTTAAAAACACATAGATTTCAACTTCATTCAACTCCTGTCCCCCTCAGCAAGCACAGCCCTTCTTTCTCAGCCTCTCACACAGCACCTGCCAGGGAAAGCCCCGGGAAGCTGGCAGTCCTAAAATGGGCCCTGGCAGGACCTATCAGCAGGGGTGTCCACCTTCTCCTCTTAGAAAACATCTCTGGGTGTATTGTAGTTGGGGACAGACGTAACTGCTGAGGTTTCTTGAACCCAGCCAAAAAAACTTCTCTGTTTCAAAAGGCTTTTTACAGATCAATACATTATGCTTCTGGGTGCTTTGTTGTACCAAAGTGCTGTCGGATGTGCGGTGTCCAAAAAAAAAAAGAGAGAGAGAGAGAGTGAAAGAGAGAGACAGAGAGATCAATAAGGTAAGGGTACCAAGAGCACATTAATTATCAGGAAACACTGTCCAATCAATCACTGATCCCACTGAGGGCCAGGAATTCACTCTGGGGGGAGAGAGAGTGCCCTGCTTCCTTGATGTGGGCCCCCAGATTCATCACTTTGTAGTAACTATACATACATGGTTTTCCCAGTCCTTTAAGGATATGTCATACGGGGGAGGATATTTATATAACCATCTAATCTGACCCAGAGGCCCACTCTTGGAAATAGAGAAGAGAGGAGAAGGATTTGGTTTTAGGGTATAGCCAAATTGAAGCTCAGGAAATAGAAATTGACATTTACTACCCCCTAATGCCACCCAGGAGCCTAGGTGGCATAGTGGTTTATGGGTTCTTCTGCTAACTATAAAGTCAGCAGCTTCTCCATGGGAGAAAGATAGAACTTTCTACTCCCATAAAATTTACAGTCCCAGAAACTCAAAGGAGACTGCTCTACCTTGTCACATAGGGTCACTATGAGCTGGCATCAACTGGGTGGCAGTGAGGTTTGTTTGGAGGGTTTACTCCATCCTCAAAGTGCGGAGTGACCTTGCAACTTATAATACAAACCAGGATACTGTCGGGTGTAAAAGGGGCAGCATTCACAGTTCCCTGGATCACAGGTCAATGAGGACTGTCCTTGCCAAACCAGTATGCTGTGCATCTTTAAATTTTCGTTTCTAGATTCCTCCGGCAAGCCAACCACTACCTTTCAGGCAAAGACTCTGAGAAACATACACACACCCCTGAGCAAAGATAGCCCTGGTTCAGAAAACAAATATGTGGTCAAGTGAATTATGATTCACAGCGACCCCATGTGTGTCAAAGCAGAACTGTGTCCAGTAGGGTTTTCAGTGTTGATGCTTCCAAAGTAGCTTTGCTTTGAAGGCGCCAGGCCTTCCTTTGAAGTCATCCCTTGGTGTGTGGAAACCTCCATCCTGGGGGTTACCAGCCAAGTGTGTTAACCATGTGCACCACCTAGTGACTCCCACTGACATCCTGGGAGGCAGAAACATACTTGCAGCATCAGGAGGAAGAGAGAGCAGCTCACTCTTGTCTCTGTACTCCCCCCTCTGGGCTACGCTCTCTGCATACCTTCTTCACCATTGTCAGAGAATCTACCTCACAGAGACTAGAGGAATCATTCCCAAGGAACTCTTTCCATGTCCCACAAACCAGCAAGCCTGCCTCTATCTGGTCCTGTCCCTTCCTGTGACCAGGAAGAGGGAGCCGAGCTATCGGACACATCTGTTCCTACAGGTGTGCTCAGTATCCATCCCTTCCTCTTCTCAGGAGCGTTAATATCATCGATTACTTGCCCCTGTCTTCTGGGTCTTCAACCTCCTCTCCCTTTTAGTTTTGTCTGGTCAATATGTGAACACTCTCTACATCTCTCAATAACTATGTATATATAAATGATATAAATACATATATTAATCTCTATAATAGGCACCCCTGGATCTTCCAGTTTTTATCATCTCTTTATTCCTCTTCACAGCCAAACACCTTTGAAAAAACAACTTTAGGCCTTTGTCTCCATCCCTACTTCCCATTCACATTTCAAACTACTCAAATCTAACTTGACCCCACTACCACCACCACCACCACCACCACCACCACCACCACCACCACCACCACCACCACAGGGCACTGGCGATCTCCAGATCACCAAACTTGCTGGACATGTTTCCATTTTCCTGGCACTTGACTTCTTAGTGTCTTTCAACAAGTCAGTTGGCCACTTGCTCACTCTTTCCATGGTGGTACAATACTTGCCTGTTTCCTTTCTATATTTCTAGGCATGTCTTCTCAACTTCTATTCCAATGCTCCAGCCTCTGAAGTTTCTGTCCAACCATTGCGTGTCAGTATTCATGGACTCCTACCCCCGATTTCCTCATTTTTCTACACTCCATCTTTACAAGATTATACAACTGCTAGCACCCCAACAACCGTCCAGAAACTGCACGTTCAGGCATCTCCAACTCAAGAGCCTGCTCTTTGTCCCCACCCCCCAAAGCACCACTCTCAACATGCTATGTCAATCATTAGGGAGAAACTCAGAAGACCTGCACCAAACAGAAGCAAACTCACTTATTCTGACTCACACTGACTTTGAGGGGGAGGGTAGCACTGCCTCCTTGGGTTTCTGAGGGTGTTAAACTTTATGGGAGCAGAAAACCTCATCTTTCGCCCTCGGAGGAACTGCTGGTTCCAATTGCTGACCTTGCAGTTAGCAGCCCAGCATGTACCCCACCACACCATGGGGGGGGGGGGCTATTAGAGCCTAAATTCTGAAAATTAGGTTTTCAAAAGACTGCCCATGGTTTTCTGTGGGAGTCTTAAATCTAGACTTAAGCTTCAACCTCTATTCAGTTCTTTCTAATCCTTAAACAGCAATGTGAAAGTTAGAGGGTGTTTTCTGTGACGTCCTTGGCCAGTCCGGGGAAGTGTAGTCTAGCTCTCAGATATTTGCCTGGCCATGCCCTTCATGGAGATTGGGATACCAAGGCCACATGGTAATGAACATGGTGGCCAGAAGGCCTTGAATCAAACTTGTAAATGCTTCTAATCTGCAATAAGTGCAAGTATGCCAGGCAGGGCACCTTTCCCACTTTTGTAGTAACTCTGTGATTAGTTTCTGGGTTTCCATGTCATATGTAAGCAGCCATGTGGCTGTAAATGACCCCATTATCGTCTCATGCTGACACTCTCCCTCATCTGCATGGTTTGCGCTGTCATTGTCCTGTTTAAGAGTCAATGAAGGGGTCTCTATAAAATACATTTGAATTTAGGGTCTCTTTTTCCCCCACGACAGACTTCCTTCAGATAACGTCTTCATACTCCACATCTAATCCATGACCAAGTCCAAGGGCTTTATTCTTGTAAATTTCCTCTCTATCAGTTGGCTTTTCTACATGTCTACTGTCATAATTCTAGTCTATCATGGTTTTTCATCTGTAATCTGATGATTTCCCCTTGCTTGTATCTTGACTCTATTCTCCAGGAGCAATTGGAGTCATTTTTAAATATATAAATTAGACCATGGTTCTCCTTTTCCTGATGGGTTTTTATTAGTCAGCTATCTGATTATGAAGTCTACTTGATCTGAGACCCCTGGCCACGTCTTCTATCTCTTCCTACATTCCGTTTCCCTAATGTATCACAATCTAGGCTCATTGTCATGTTGTCTTAAACATCTAAGTTCCATCTTCAGGTTCTCTTCTCTGCTCGTAAGCCTGTCTAATCCCTTCTTGTTCCAACTGGTTCATTTCTACTCACCCTTTGAGTCACTGCTTTGCTTTCCTACCCTCAACTAGATGACTTATATCTAGCATTCCATAATTTCTTTTTCAGTGCATATGATCACTGTGGTAAAACAGATACACATTTGTTTATCCATATCCCCCTTAGAAGAAAACATATTCCATGAGGTTAGTGTCTGCACTCCATTTTTTGTAGTAAACAGCTCTGGGTACAAATGGCTAAGCATTAGGCTGGCAGTTCAAATGCACCCCAAGACACCTCAAAATAAAGGGCTGATAATCTGCTTCTGAAAGGTCATAGTCATTGAAATCCTTTCCGGAGCACAAATCCACTGGGAAGCACATGCAGATGTCAGGAGTCAGATTTGACTTGATGTAAACTGATTTGTTTTTGCTTTGTTTCATTGTACTCATGTACTATACTTTCCAGTAAAAGTATATGTGTATATGACTGTTATACTTTAAAAATAATGACAATGAACTGAATCTTATTCAAAAAAGAAACCATAATGAGCTCCATAATATTATAAAACATTGAGAATGAGGGGCAGTGCGGAGTAGGGACACAAAACTCAGCTGTAGGCAACTGGACATCCCCTTACAGAAGGGTCACAGGAAGGAGAGGGCCAATCTGGGTGCAGTATAGCAACAATGAAACATACAGCTTTCTTCTAGTTATTTAATGCTTCCTCTCCCCCCACCACTATCATGATCCCAATTCTATCTTACAAATCTGGCTAGACCAGATCATATACATGGATACAGATAAGAGCTGAAAACAAAGGGAACTGAGGACAGATAAATCCCTCAGGACTAATATTGAGAGTAGCCATACCAGGAGGGGAGGGGAAGGTAGAGGAGAATAGGGGAAACTTATCACAATGATCTACCTATAACCCCCTCCCAGGGTGACGGACAACAGAAAAGTGGGCAACGGGAGACATCAGTCCGTGTAAGGCATGAAAAATAATAACTTATAAATTATCAAGGGTTCATGAGGAAGGAAGGGCATGGGAAGGGAGGGAGGGGAAATGAGGAGCTGATACCAAGGGCATAAGAAGAAAGAAAATGTTTTGAAAATGATGATGGCAACAAATGTACAAATGTGCTTGACACAATGGATGGATGGATGGATGGATGGATTGTGATGAGTTGTAAGAGCCCCCAATAAAATGATTTTTTTTAAATAGTAGAAAACATACAAATAGTCCCTTCTGTATACCAGGTACTGATTATATATATTACATCGAGTTTTACTCATAGCAAGGCGATTGGGTTATTCTCCAGCTCATAGATTAAGAACGCGAGGAAAAGAGGGACTGAGTAGGTTCCCCGAGCGCATGCGCAGGCACTGGGGAGACATAAAGTCGGGCGGCAGCACAGACAAGCAGGCTCCCCAGTCCGAGCTCTTCCATGCCAACTGTACAAGAGCGGAGGGAACTCCTCCAGCGGGCGGGAAGATGACTTTCTCACAAATGCATGATGTGCTGACATGTGCAAGTGGGAAACCGCTCAGTCTGTGTTGACCCAAGGGATAGAATTAGACCCAGTGATTGATTGAATATAGGGAAATGCATTTTGGCTCAATATAATGTAGAAAATTGTAGATAACAAGATCTTTCCAAAAATAGAATTGTCTGTCTCAGGTAAATATTTAAATAAAGGCCAGAAATCAATTAGAAAGTAGAGAGGAGAAACAAATATTAAACGGGCAAATTGAATAGAATAGAGGAATCATGACAGTCTGTACAGTTTATCTCCCACACGTTGCATATTTCTATCTCCCAATTAACATACCATTATAGAATCAAGTGACTTCCACAACTTTGGGGGGAGATGCTGCAGGGACTAAAATTTTGAGATAATTAATTAAATACTAAGACCAATAAGTGGACTCATTTTGGGCCATTTTACAGCAGGATGAAGTGCCTTGATCCGCGCTTGTAGCCCTTACGAAATTCAATCAACCAGGATACAATATTCCCCCACATTCCAGGTAATCCAGGGTTTCTGTCGAGTCTTTTTCTTTCCCTCTAGTCTTTTAGCCACTTTTCCTGAAGGGTAGTTAAATTCTCCATCAATTTACATGTTTGTTTACAAAATACATCACAAACTGGGTGGGAAAAGGAAAAGAAAAAAAACCCCATCTAGTCTAGCCTGTTGTCTTTCTTCTAAAGTAATTTCAAAAAAGAAATAAAAAAGAAAGTAAGGGGGAGAAATGAAGGGGATTGTGGAGAAGCCTAAACACTGCAATTTTCCAACCATTTTCATCCAAATTGCCTGCAATTTCCCGGTGGCCCAGGCTCCAAATTGCGAGTGGATGCTGCGGTTGTAATCCCCAGCTCGAGCCTAAATTCTGTCGCAGTAATAGCAGCTGGACTCACAACAGAACTGGCAGACATGTCTTTTCCCAAGGCAGTTTCCCTACTTACAGCCAGGGGACACTGAGGAATAATGTCCACCTGCTTCTTACACTCTTGTTTCTAGAAACTGTCTCAACCGGGGTCTACAGGAATATGGGGTTGGAGATATCACACTTCAGACACCATGGACCCTGTCGCCCTTATCCGCTTTTATCATCACTTTTTAGATAAGAAAACTGCAGTCTAGAGAAGGGAAGTGACTTACCTGTGTCCGCACAACTCCAGAAACAAGGGTGGTAGCAGTTTCTATGTCTTCTTTCTCGCCTCTGGTCAACGAGGGCCAACATCTTGAGGGAAAGAACTCATCCCTTTGCCAAAGCATCTTACCTGTCTATGTGGGACGGGGAACAGAAAGAAGAGCTAGAAATTAGTACTCATCACCTATGGAAGTTAACTCCAATGTCCTAGAGAATAAAATCCATTCACAAATGAGAAAGGAGTCACATACCTAATGGGATGGGAGTATCTTGAACCATTGAAAGTTCATTAAAATTCATAATGAAGCTGATAATTAAATACATGATGTGGCAAGCATTAAATCTAATTATTGCACCTCTGAAAATCATTTTGTGTGCATGCAGTTATTAATTTGTGGTTGTCATTAATTACCAATGACAAGATCAATAGGCAGCGATTTCTTGCCTGCCACTGCACCCTGTCTGAGGAATGGGTCTGCAGAATATAATATGGTGAGCTGTTTCTTCAAGAAACTCAATTACAGGTCCTATCAAGAATTTAAGAATCCTAAGCACTGGGCCACTAGCCTCAAAACTGGTGGTCATGTAGTCAACAAACCTATGGGTCCTTGTCTTGTTCTATTTGCCAATTAAAATTTAAGTGCAAGAGAAGCAGAAGGGGATTTTTTTTTTGGTCTGTGCACACAAGGAGAAGCTCAGTGTCTCATGGCCAAAATTCTGAGACCTTCCTGAATTGGGGCCAGCTGGGTCTTTTATAACTTTATACCTTTAGGATTCTGCCTTCTTCCCACCCCTTCCCACCTTCTAAACCACTTCTATCTGTAAATGGAGGCCTGGTTGTTGAATCCTGTTCCCTTGGATGTTGTCTTGATGTATCTCTTGCTTCTGAAATGGGCCAGGAGGAAGGTGGGTCAGATAATGTGTTCCTTTCAGTTATTCTTGGATCTAGGGTTAGCTGGGGGACACTTACTATGGATTATACACATTCTGGGATCTGTTCAAGCTAAAGGGGGCCTGTGAATATTCTTTGCAGAAGAGTCTTGGTATGGAATGCCGCTGCCCAGGGTGGGCCATATGGGAGGTTGAGATCATAGAAGAGGGGTAACAGAGTAAGATATCAAACAGAAAGAGAGTGGGAGAGAGCGAGGAGGATATTGGCCTTAAGGTTTTAGTTCAAGTCCATCAGCAGCTCCATGAGAGAAAGATGAGGCTGTCTGATCCACTAAACATGTACAGCTTAGAAAACCCTACATCTGAATCAACTTGATGGCAGTGGGTGTAATTAGGGCATTTTTCTTGATGTTTCATCAAGAATTTTATCCAGGAGGAAAAACTTTCTGAAGTTTGGTTTGGGACATGAGCTTCTAAGGCTGGTCTCATGAGAGAAGTGTATGTCCTTGCATACATGGCCTTTAGGATCCCAGGTTCTATGTGTGACCCGGTGCTGTCAAGTCACCTTAACTCCTGGCAACCTCAGGTGTAGAAGAGTGGAGCTGTGCTCCCTGGGGTATCCAGTGGCTTATTTTTCATAAACCTCCAGATCTTTATTTGGAGGTGCCTCTAGGTAGACTCACACCTCCAATCTTTTGGTTCATAGCCAAGTACATGAAGCATTTACACACATTTCCCCTTAATGTCCCCTGCTCTGCCACATCATCTCTGATGCCAGGGTCAGGTAGAGGCAGTGTCCAAGCTCTATCCTGCCACTTCCGACCTGTGGAATCCTAGATGGATTACTGAATCCCTTTGAACCTCTCTGCTTCCCTGTGGGGCATGAGAAAGAGCTGATAAGAGAATCAGAAACAGAGTAAGTGGAACAGGGGTTGGAATTCAGCAACAACGGTTGTTATTTACCAAATGCTATCAGCCTCTCTGTGTGATGGTGAAGATTTATTTATTATAATAAAAAATAATATAAACAATAAATAGAAGTTACTGTTATCCTTGTTTTGCCGACCTCACAAGGTCACTGCAGGAAGAAAGCAAGCGAGACACTGCGAAAGTCGAGGTTTCACTAACTGAAGCCCCTCTGCTGCTGCTGTTAGAGGTCATCGAGTCAGTGCCGACCCATTGCGACCTATGCCCAGCAGACTGAAGCACTCCCTGGTTGGTGCAGCACCAGCCCCACAAGTGTCCTTGTACTTGAGCCCCTTGTTGCAGCCAGTGTGTCAGTCCATCTCCTTGAGGGCCTTCCCCTTTTTTTGCTGCCCCACTACCAAACAGGATGTCCTTCTCCAGTCTGAAGGTGGAAGCACTGTCTGATATTGAGGAGGGGGATCGATATCAATGACGCAGGCCCAGAAAAGGTTGTCTTTTTCTGCCAAGGTGTGAAGTTAAACAAGTGGCCATCTAGCAGGGAAGCAACAAAGCCCAAATGGAAGAAGCACACTATCCTGTGTGATCGTGAGGTGTCAATGTCAATGGGAATAGGTAACAGAAATTCAACAGCAAGTAATCAAATTGACGTGAAGAAGCATAGCCAAAGTGGAGACAGTCCAGCACAGAAGAGCCACATGGAAGGATGATATATCTGGGGTGCAGTACAGCACTGATGAAACACATAACTATCCTCTAGTTCTCTAATATTTCCTCCTCTTAGTATTATGGTCTCAGTTTTACCTCATTGATCTTGTTAGACCTGCATTTGTTCCTTTGTATAATTTAGATCATTCAATGCATGAGACCCAAGATAGATAACCCTTCAGAAAGTGTAAGGTGAGTAATGATTCCCTGAGGGTAAGGGAAGAGAGTGGGGAGAAGGAGAGGAAGGGGCACTGATAGCAATGAGTGTATAACCCCACTGAAGGGGAATGAATAACAGAATTATAGGTGAACAGATACAGGGGATTGTGTGAGATATGGCAATAATAATAATAACAATAATAGTTCCTTGGGGGTATGGTGGGGGAGGGAGGGGATAAAGGAGAGCTGATATCAAAGAGTACAAGAAGAAAGAAAGTGTCTTGAAACTGATGGTGGCAACAATTATAATTATGCTTGATCTAATTGAATTATGGATTGTTATATCTGTAAGAAATCCCAATAAAATGATTTTTTTAAAAAGAGGTGAAGCCTACTTAAAAAGAGGCTTTAATTTATTGTTTAAAGCAGCTACCCCTTGAGTCAATGCCAACTCATGCTTATCAAGGAGAATAGAACTAGGCTCTACTCTCAGTGGCTGGTTTTTTGGAAGCAGATTACCAAGCCTTTCTTCCAAGTCATGTCTGGGTGCATTTGAAACTCTAACCTTTCTGGTTAGCAGCTGAGCATTTTAATGATTTGTACCTCCCAGGAACTCCTAGGAAGATTTCAAGGACCAGGAAAAGCACCCTTGCACCCTCCCATCTTTTAAAAAGACTTTGATAAATTGTATAGATAACTTATTTCCAGAAACAAAGGAGAAACAAAGCCTCTGGTCCTGGGAGGCATTGGTATCAAGGTGTAAATGGGTTCTCTCAGTGCCTTAGAAAATTAAGGTGACAAGACTTCAAACAGGCAGCTGGGGCACCCAAACAGTAACTTTGCAAGCATCCCTGTTAACAGGTGTCCCCTGCTCCACCCAGGCTTTGTGTCATATATCCTTCTGATAATAAACCACAAACCACAGCTCTCTCTCTCACTCCCTGTCTGCCTCTCCACAGCCAGCCTCAGCACAGGGCCAGGCTTCGCAGTGTGTGTTCCTGGGAAACATCTGCCTTAACTAGCAACAATAATTACTATTGTATCCAGCAACAAGACACCCCCAGCGCTCGAGGTGAACCAGTGATCAAATTGGCTTCCCTGAAGAACCCAGCATCAATGATGCCACCCACTATCTCCTTATAACCCCCTGCCTGAACAAAAGGGATAGGTGGGTGATTGTTCACTTCAGTGGAGGGAAATGAGAGAGATGTAACATCACACAGCGCTAAACCACTCCTCTTAAATCATCTCCCCTGGACGCGGCTCACTGGCGCTGCACACAGCTTCTCCATCCGAGATAAAACAAGGCCAGGCTGAGCTAGTCCCATGCATGCCAGAGCTTGCTCAATGGACTTCGCCCAAGTCTCTGGGCTCCAAGACTCAGAGGTAAAGGCTTTGCCGCCCAGGAGTAACAGATTACCTGGCATGTTGGGTCTGCTATCCTGTTGCCTCAGAAAGAGGGACACACCATCCTTGTAAAGTGCTCTGCGCTCTTAACAGTGCCAGAACTTCTAGGTTCTTCTTTGTACCCGCTTACTGCTCCTTACCCTGTAAGCACTGGAAAGCTTTTCCCTCTGAATTGACACCAAGGGGCTGCTTGCTCCTTTAAAGTGATGCAGGACTGGTGCTGCTCATTAAAGGAGAGATTAGAAGGTGGGGCTGAGATGTGGCTAATTATGTCAGGCTAGAGAATGAGGGCGGGCGAAGGCTTTTCATCGGAGACCTTTGCAGATTGCTAAATGAAAAGAAGGCCTGGGGCTGATAAACAGGTCGGAGCCAAGCAATTGAGCACAGCTATGGAGGGGTCAAGGAGACCTGGGGCAGCCTCGTGAGGTGGTGGGGCTCCCCCTCCGCCCTTCATTAGATGCACAGCCTTCGAATTCATCGTTGGGATAAAGGAGACGTTGGCAAATGTGGCCAGCAGGACAAATCCCAACTGCCCCTGTTTCTACATTATTATTTTTTTTAATGGTTGGGGGTAGGTGAGTAAAAAACACTATTTGTAACATGAGAAAGTTGTATGAAATACAAATTTCAGTGTCATAAATAAAGTTCTGTTGGTGCTGCATTGTTTGCGTATTATCTACGCCTGCCTTTGGGCGGCAGGGGCAGGATTGAGTTGGGGCAACTCAGCCTGTATGGTGTGTAAAGCCGAAAAGGGGTAAGGCTGGTGCTCATCGAAAACAATCGCTGGCCTCTGCTGAACAACAAATGAAATGAAGATCGGAAAAGACTTGAGAGGTATGGAAGTGGCTTTGGGTCTGGCCTTAGAAGACCTGCTTTGAAGGCTATCTATTACCATCTGTAGTATAGGCAGGGACCCTATTATTATTAAGTAGCAATGAAATGAATAAATGTACTGTTTTCAAAGCTCCCAGAACAAAGTACCAGAAGCTGGGTGGTTTAAAACAACAGAAATCCAAGCCCTCGTGCTGTTGTGCTTGTTACCTGCCATCGAGTCAATTCTGACTCATGGCGACTGACCCTGTGCACCACAGAATGAAACACTGCTTGTTCCGGGCCAACCTCACAATTGTTTCCACACCTGAGCCCCTAGTTGCAGCCACGATGTCCATCCTTCTCCTTGAGAGCCTTCCTCCTGTTTGCTGCCCCTCCACTTCACCAAATGTGATGTTCTTTTCCAGGGACTACTCTCTTCTGCCAATATGTCCAAAGTACGTAAGGCGACAAAGTCTTGTCATCCTTGCCTCTGAGGGGCATTCATAGTCCCAGAGAATACAAGCCCACCTGTGGGGTACCAGCAGAACGCGGCTCTCACTGAAAACTCTATGGCAGTGGTTCTCAACCTTCCTAATGCTGCAACCCTTTAATTCAATTCCTCACATTGTGGGACCCCAAAACCATAAAATTATTTTCATTGCTACTTAATAAATGTAATTTTGCTACTGTTATGAATTGGGAAACCCCTGTGAAAGACTCCCTCAACCCCAAAGGGGTTGCGACCCACAGGTTGAGAACCACTGCTCTAGGGGAAGATCCTGTGATTTCTTTAGTTCTAGTTTCCTGAAACATCCCTTGGCTTGTAGCAACATAACTCCAATCTCTGCTTCTCTCTCCATTTGCCCATCTTCCCTCAGCACTAATTTTTCCCATCTCCTCTGCTCTTCTTGTAAGGGCCTGATCAGATGGGAATGTAGACTCCAGTGTGATCTCATGCTAACCATGAGATCTACAGAGTGTTTCTAAATAAAGCCTCATACATAGGTACTGGGGCTTAGGATTTGCACATAGCTTTATAACACAAATAAAACCATAACTATAGGTATCCCTCAGGAGTCCTGGTGGTGTATTGGTTATGTGTTGGGCTGCTAACTGCAAGGTCAGCTGTTCAAAACTACCAACCATCTCCTGGGAGAAAGATGGTATTTTATACTCCTTTAAAGATTTATAGTCTCCATAGCGGGTGAACCACTAAATGTGGTAAAGAAAGCAGATGGTGCCCGGCTATCAAAAGAGATAGTGTCTGGGGTCTTTAAGACTTGAAGGTAAACAAGTGACCATCTAGCTCAGAAGTAACAAAGCCCACATGGAAGAAGCATACCAGCCTGTGTGATCACGAGGTGTCAAGGGATCAGGTATAAGGCATCATCAGAACAAAAATCTTACCAGAGTGAATGAGTGGGAGAGTGCGGAGTAGAGACCCAAAGCCCATTTGTATCCCAGTGGACATCCCCTTACAGAAGGGTCTTGGGGAGGACACGAGACAGTCAGGGTGTGATGTAGCAACGATCAAAAATACAACTTTCCTCTAGTTCCTAAATGCTTCATTTCCCCCTCCCACTGTCATGATCCAAAGCCTACCTTGCAAGCCTGAGTAGACCAGAGGAGGTACACTGGTACAGATGAGAACTGGAAACACAGGGAAGCCAGGGCAGATGATCCCCTCAGGACCAGTGATGTGAGTGGCGATACTGGGAGGGCATAGGGAGGGCGGGTTGGAAAGGGGGAACCTATTTTAAGGATCTGCATATGACCTCCTCCCTGGGAGGCATACAACAGAGAAGTAAGGGAAGGGAGACGTGGGACAGAGCAAGATATGACAAAATAATAATTTATAAATTATCAGGGGTTCATGAGGGAGGGGGGAGGGGAGAGGAAGGGGGGGAAATTAGGACCTGATACCAGGGTCTTGGGTAGAGAGCAAATGTTTTGAGAATGATGAGGGCAATGAATGTACAAATGTACTTTACACAATTGATGTATGGATGGATTGTGATGGGAGGTGTATGAGTCCCTAATAAAATGATTTTTTTAAAAGAGTTACAGTCTCTGAAAGCCACAGAGACCGTTCTACTCCATCCTATAAGAATGCTATGAGTCAGATGAACTCAATGGCAGTGAGTTTGGTTTGATTTTGGTGAAAGGTATTTCTATTTATAAATGAAATAAACAATGTATGTTCCGTACGCAATTTAAGTGAGATGATATGTATGGGTGGAGGACTTTGTATAATGTTTAGAATATAGCTAATGTTCAATACATAATAATGGAAAATTATATATAGCCCCTTTCAAAAGCCTGTATGTATTTAACAATCCCATTTTTTCTATCCCTTCACAGACACAAAAAGTTTCGTATCTTCCCAATCAGCTTAGCTCCAAATGGTCTCCCCCTCCTCTGGACAGCTGTAGTATTTACCAACTGTCTCTCCGTTGGTTTTCTACACTCTTTTTAGATGGACCTTCACTGGGAGCCCATTTCTTCTTCCCCATCCCATTGCTAGTCTGTTTTCCTCTGTTATCCAGGATTTGCTGAGAAGAACTACATGTACCACCTCTAATGAGTAATACCAAGTACAGTGCGTGGACATCATGCTACAGAATTCTATAGAGGCCTGGGGGTGGTTGTGTGTGTGTGGTGGGGGGTCAGGGAAGATTTCATGGAAGAAATAGATCTGGAGCTGAGCTTAAAAGTTATGATCGGGGTTATTGATGCAGAACTCTCCCAGGTAAGGGAGGAGTGGCATTGGACAGTCTATCTAAGCAGTATCAGTAAAATGTGAGCTCTCCTATGGAGCCTTGCTTCAGATATGGAGAAATCAAATAGGGATAGAAGATGGGGACTGGTGACATAGGAGTTTGGGTACTTGGGACTGCAGGTAACATACAATGAACCCCAAGCTGAATTTAACACAAAGTTCAGTATATCATCTCATATAACAAGAAATTCAGAAGTAGAATCATAGGTACACAAGCACCCAGATTCAGCTTCTCTGATTCCTTAAGCTGTGTCCACCTCTGTAGGCTTCATTTTTAGGATAGTCTGCCATATGGTGTCAGGATGGCTACCAACAGTACCGAGGTTCACATGTAAGCAAGACGGAGAGTTGCTGCTAGTTACTGATGGATAGATTCTGACTCAAAGAGACCTCCATGTGTTCAAAGTAGAATGCACATAGGATGACAGATCTGTCTTCCAGGGCACCTCAGAGTGGGTTTGAATTGCCCTTACGGTTAGAGTCTAGTGCTGAAGTGTCTGAGCCACCTAGAGACTCCGAGTAGAAAGAGGGTTTGTGGATGGCAGGAGACAACCTCTGACATCCTCTGGCTTCAGTAGGGAGGAGAATCCAACTCCTCAGCAGCGCAAGACTTAGGCAAAGGCTTAATGCCATGAGGCAGAGATTGGTCAGACATGCCTCCACCATCTATCCTTCTTTATCTTATTCCGGCACCAATCATTCCTTCCATGGCACTCTATTTCCCTGCTGGGTTCAATCATCTGTTGCAGTGGCCACACAGGACTCACAGACAATGCTAATGATTAGGGGGATTTGATTAGGGAGGTTAACAGGCACCAAAAGCCAGGACCAGACACATTAAGGATGCAGTCATTGGGCCACAGCATCACCTCTCTTCAGCCAGCAGCCAAGTCTCTTGAGTCCTCAGCTATGTGGTCTCTTGGCCTCTGTGGCTATGGGCCAGGAGATAGCCCGTTGCCCAGCTGCACAGTCTCAATGACTTGGCACGGCTCCTTTGCTCTGTCTCATGATCTCCTTGCCTTGGCTTCTGGTCTTGGTGTGGCTCCTTTGCTTGGTGCCATGGTTTCTAAGCCACGGCCTCTGGTGTCCCTGGTCCTGGCCTCTGCAACTTTAAGTAGTACTCTTAACCATGCTTTGCTGGTGGCTATTCTTCCTTATGGCCCTGAGGTTCTCTCTTCTGGCTTTTGGGATGCTTCATTCTTATAGTCAAAGGAATGTCAAAATCAATCAATCCCCTCAGCAGTGTTTCACATACCCTGTTTGCCTCAAATGCCTGTGGAAGTCGGACATTGAATAAAGAAAACTGGAGAATCAATGCATTTGAATTGTGATGCTGGAGAAGAATATTGAAAGTATCATGGACTGCTAAAAGGTCAAACTGCTCTGTCTTGGAAGAAGCATCCCTAGAGTGCCCCTTAGAGGCAGGATGGCGAGACTTTGTCTTACATACCTGGACCATGTTGTCAGAAGCCATCTCTGGAGAAGGACTTGAGGTGTGGCAAAGTGGAGGGGCAGCAAAGGAGGGGAGGACCCTCAAAGAGATGGACAGACACATGGACTGCAACCGATAGGCTCAGGCATAGGAACAACTGCGAGGATGGCACAGGCCTGAGCAGCGTTCCGTTCTGTTGTTCTTGGGTCGCTATGGGCTGAACCTGACTGAATGTCACCTAACAACAACAGCATTGGCACAATCCCACCCAACCATGAGGCAAGGATAGAGAGACACTGCCGCATGCATTTTGGGTAGGTTATCAGGGAGACCAGTCCCTGGAGAAGGACATCATGCTCGGTAAAGTGAAGGGGCAATGACAAAGAGGAAGCCCTTCAGCAACATGTCTGGACACAGGGGCTGTGGCAGTGACTCGAACAGAACTGTGAAGATGGCTCAGGACCCAGCAGTGTTTGGTACCGTTGCACAGAGGGTCATTGTGGATTGAAACCAACTAAAAGGGACCTAACAACAACAACACTCCTGAGGACCGATAATGAGAGTATCGATACCATGAGGGTAGGGGGAAGGTGGGAGCAGGAGGGGGAGAAAGGGGGAACTGATCACAATGATTGATGTACAACATCCTCCCCACCACCCTCTCCTAGGGGACAGATAGCAGAAATGTTGGTGAAGGGAGACAGTGGACTGTGTAAAATATGAAAATTAAAATAATGTATAATTATCAAGGGGTTACTATGGTGAGAGGTTGGGGGATGAAGTGGGGAAAAGAGGAACTTATATCAAGGGCTCAAGTAGAAATAACATGTTTTGGGAATGATGACAACATATGTACAAATATGCTTGATACAATTGATGTATGGATTGTTATAAGATCTGTAAGAACCCCCAATAAAATGATTTATTAAATAAATGCATAATAAAATAAAATAGATTTTTAAAAACCAACACAACACCGCCCAATCATTGGGTGGGAGTTACAGAAACATGGAAAGAAGAGCCATATGAAGAAATGTCACTTTCCCACAGAGAAGAGTCTCTTCCACCACCAATGGAAGCCTTCTTCCTGGTTGGATTAATAGGAATCATGAATATTCCTGGGTGACTTCCAGTCTTCTGAACCATTCCCTAGGAAGAAATGACAGTGGTATTACTATGATTGCTTGGCCTACTTAGGATCTACCAGGAGTCGACTGACTATAGCACATAGTCTGCATAGAGAAAGGTAGAGATCTAAACTAAACTGGGATAGTCAGGAGGGAGGAAAGAAGCAAGTCACGTCTTCTGGAGAGAATTAGCCACTAGGAACAGTGACTTGGAGTTAGGCTGCGGATAATACCAAAGACTGAGCCCCAACTTTCACACTGTACCTTAAAGATAAGAATGGGCCCTGTGCTTGCTCATTATCAACAGCCAACTCCTGCCTGGTTTTGTAAAAGTCTGGACAAACCAGACAAAGGCTGCGCCAAAATATTGGGGAGAGGAAAAGAAGAAACAAGTTCTCACAACCCATATTTCACTCGGACGTTCTGTGCAACACAGACCAAAATTAAGTCTAAAAGGTCTTCACTCAACAACCCCACTATTGGCCCCTAAGGTAGCTCCAGCCTTTTAATTACTACTCTTCAGGAAAATAACTTCTCTCCATGGAGTCTTTCTAGTGGGGCTTACCCAGAATAGCACATTCTATACAGACTTATTTTTTTAGAAGTGACAGAAATATTTCCGGTACTTGGATTAAGTAATTAAGATTTGCTGTGGGAACACGAAGTAACCCCATAAAATGGCTGTGTAGCTTCGTAAATGAATTACTTAATTACTAAAAATTACTATCAATTACTAAATGTTACTGCAAATTACTTGTGGAATAGACACATTTGTTTGTGACTATTAATGATTTCAATTACTCCTCATAGGTAATTGGTTTCGACATGCACACGCAGGCATCAACTGTCAAAGAAGAACTTTGCAACTCTTTCCAGAGCTAAAAATCTTATCATAAAAAAACCAAAGCTGCTTTTTCTCCAGGCTTCTCTACTTCCTGCCTTTCTTCCTTTGAGACTTGATATTACTAGACTTCTAGAAGCTCTGGTGGTATAATGGGTTATGCATTGGGCTCTTAACCACAAGATCAGCAATTCAAAACCACCAGTCACTCTGTGGAAGAAAGATGAGAGATATAGCATCTGGGTCTTAAAAGTTTGAAGATAAATAAGTGTCCAGAAGCACACCAGCCTGTGTGATCATGAGGTGTCAATGGGATCAGCTATCAGGCATCAAAGACCCAAACAAAACAAACAAAAAGCATAGCAAATGGAATGAGGGGGAGGGTAGCATGGAGAACCAAAGCCCATCAGTATTCAATTGGGACACCCCTCTGTCAGAACCAGAACAGCCACAAGGAAGAGAAGAGCCAGTCAGGGTGCAGTACAGCACTGATGAAACACATAGCCTTCCTCTAGTTCTTTAATACTTCCTCCCCCACCCCACCCCCCGCCCTCCTCCACAACCATGACCCCAATTTTATCTTACCAATGGTACAGATAAGAGTTGGAAACACAGGGATTCCAGAACAGATAAAGCCCTAAAGACCAATAAGGGGAACAGCGATACTAGGAGGGTAATGGCGGGGAGGGGGAATGGGGGGAACCGATCATAAAGATCAACTTGTGGTCCCCATCCCAGGGGGACGGACAGCAGAAGGGTGGGTGAAATGGGACAGCAGTCAGTGTTAAACATGAAGGAAAAAAGGAATAATTTATAGATTATTATAATTTATAGGGGGCATGGGGGAGGGTGGGAAGGTGAGGGAGGGAGGGGGGAAAACGAGGAGCTTTTTTCCAGGGGCTCAAGTAGAAAGAAAACGTCTTGAAAAAGGTGATTAAAACATATGTAAAAATGTGTTTGACAAAAATGGATATATGTATGGATTGTGAAAAGCGCTGTAAGAGCCCAATAAAATAAAATTTAAGAAGAAAGAGAGAGAGATATAGCCTCAGAAACCCTGTCCTATAGAGTCACTGTGGGACATACTCAGCTATGAGTTGGGATGAATCAGATGGCAGTCAGCTGATTTTGTTTTGTTTTTTAGTTTGTGTCTTGTTTGTTTTAGGGCTAGAGAAAAAGCACAATTCCTGAGGTTAGTAGCTATGCATAATAACTCAAATGGATGACGCTCAAAAACATTATGCTAAGTCACAACTACCATCGAATTTATAATGCTATGTATTTAGAGTACTGGCTGGGCAAATCTACAGAAATAGTAAATAGATCAGTGGCTGCCTAAGGCATGGAGTCACCATGAGTTGGGATTGATTTGATGGCAGCTAGGTAAGACCAGGGAATAGGAAAATGCACTTAATAAAATAATGTCTTAGCTTGGGTTTATCCCCAAAAGCAGTGCTTAATACAAGGATGTAGCAGAAGGTAGTTTATTTGGGGGGAGCATCCTAGGGAATGGGAGTGGAGAGAATAAGCAAATGAAAAGAAAAAGGCAATCTGAGAATGCTATGGTAATTGGGGTGTGGAGTCTAGCCTGTCAATCATGTCACAGCCTTCTTGTGGGCGTGGCCTTCTCACAAGGATTCTGGGAACTTTCTCTCTCTCTCTCTCTCTCTCTCTCTCTCTCTCTCTCTCTCTCTCTCTCTCTCTCTCTTCCTTCTTCTTCCTGTTGACAAATCAGATGGAGACGCATACCAGCGCTGATATGGTTGCACCTCCATTGGATCCACAGGACTTTTTACCCAACAACCTGTGATCTTCCTGCATTTTGCCTCATTGCATGTACTGCCTGAGTCAAGAATGATTTATGGACTAGTATTGGACTTATGGACTCATTTCAGACTTATGGACTTCATCTTGCCTGGGCTGGGGTGTTTTTCTAATATACAATTACTTCTTGATATAAAGGGCCCTCTTACACATATATATGAGTGTCTCTGGATTTGTTTCTCTAGTCACCCCAGCCGAACACAAGTGCATTGTTGAGTCAATAACAATTTTGAACAACTGCAACTCAATCTTGCTTGGGAGCCCCTGCATACAGGGTGTTACAGAATCATCTAAGACATAAAGAAGATAGCGTTTATGCATGGAAATGTATACTCAATTGGTAAAGGGACAAGGGAGTGAGTAATGACTGCTAATGGTACAAAGTTTTTTCAGGAGTGATGAAATTAGATTTTGGTGATGGCTAAACAATGCTGTAATATTCTAAAAGCAATTTGAGCAATTTAAGTGAATGAGGTTTGGGGTATATAAATTAGGTCTAAATAGAGATATTATAACAAAAGTGTTTCTTGGTTTTGTTTTGTTTTTAATTATACAACTAGATAGTGGAAGGACTTGGTGAAGGAGCTGATGTTACTGAAGCCCACTTTATTGCTCATCCCCTTGGACCATTCTGTTTCTGCAGAAGCCTGGCTTTCTAGAAGGTGTAACTCACTGAAGAATATGGCTATTAAGACCCATCGTGGAAATTGTGGTCTTATTTATGAAAGGCTCACTTTCAGCTATTATGAGTATTATTAAGAGGACATAAACTATGTTCATTAAAGCATCATAAAATGCAATAGGAAAATGTACTTAATAACAGGAAATGAAGTAAAAATAATATTTTAGCTTGGGTTCACCTAAAAAAAATCAGTGCTTAATACAAGGGCATAGCAGACAGTAGTTTATTTTCGGGACAATTCCTAAAGAATGGGTCTGGAGGGAATTGGAAGAGTAAGAAAAGAAAGAGAGAAAGTCAATCCAAGAATGCATTATTGAGTGTGTTAGGCAGGGTTCTCTAGAGAAACAAAACCAGGACACTTGTGAAAATATATATATAGGCATGAAGGAATAAAACAGCTAATTAGTCCACACAGTGGTACAGAGGAGTCAGTTCAATTCACTTCTATATATACTAGAAGCCCTTCAGCTCATGAGGGCTCCTGGGTCCAAGGTCAAGGAAACAGAGAGCTGTTTTCCCTCGGGCAATTCAGGTAGTCTGTCCACAGGCAGCAAAGAGCAGGGTGGGTGACCAACAGTCAGCAGTTCAGGAGCTTAGAGATGTAGACCCAGGCAGGATATGGAACTCAAACAATGCAAGATGACAGGATCCACCAGCCTCATGCTCAAGCAATGTACATACCAGCAGCATGACAAAGTGGGTCTTGAAGGAACCTCAAACTCTAGCCACACGACAGGTTGGCTATCCCACTGGTAGTGTAGCTCACAAGTTGAGGCAGAGAACTAGTTAAAGCAGCCGCGCTCTGGGTCCAATCACCAGAGAGCACGAGAGAGATGGATGGGCCTTGCTGAACCATTGATCTCTTTGCCGTCCAATCAAACTGAAACCTTATTAATCTCACGTGTTCGTATTGGCCAGGTGGTCACAAAAAAAAAACCTATCACATTGAATCTATAAAAATTATGAACAATTGGGACTCTATCTTGCTTGGGATCCTCTACAGAACTGCATATAGGGTGTTCCAGTAACATCTGCCCAAGATATAAAGAAGAAAGTATACACTGAAACTTGTACTCAATTGGTAAAAGATTCCCCAAACCCTGCCAGAGATGGGGGTCATTAACTCGTTCACTCTTCCAAACTGGCATTTACGCTAGCTTGGTTGAGTGAGATGCCACAGCATCCTCCATAGTGAGACAAAGAAGCCCAAGGACAGAAAACATACAATAACCCAAGAGGTTCAGGCAGCTCCTTCCCAGGCTACATCTGCAAGCAGTGTGTTGCGACAAGTGTCAAAAATTAAAAGTGGCTAAGACAATGTGAGATGTAGCCTCTGAGACATCCAAGATGAAAAATAAGATCCATCAACAGCTTTAGCAAAAACAAATTTTTGTTGTTGTTGCTTTTTAATTCTGGTAGAAATATGGCAAAACCACCTCCAAGCTTGAGTGGCATCCACTTGCCTGTGTTTAGAAGACTCCAGATTTTTAATGAAATTCTGCTTTCCAGAACCTTGGAGGAATGTTAGAATGGCCACAGGACAGGTCCTTCTACCAAGACCCACAACACACTCAAGGTGAATATTTACTATACTATGTTGAACCAACCTTATTCTGTGCATTGTGTTTCTTTAGATGAATTAACCTTGGAGTAGGCCAGGATCTTCACTGATCTGCACATATCTTCCTGTCTCTATGGTTCCTTTTATATTATAGTGTCCTCCTAGAATATTCTCTACAATTTCCTTTCTATATTTGCTCCCTAAACTAAGCCTAAGGATGATGATTATAGGTAACCTTTATTGGAGGCTTGCTATAGTTTATGCCCTGTTCTGGGGCTTTGCATGTCTTAAGTCTTTTGATCGTGACTACAAACCAATTCACGAGGCACTCTGATTTAGTCCCATATTACAGAACATGGAGACACATGGAAGTTAAGTCACTTTGCTATAGACACACAGCTAATAAACAGTCAAGCAGTGAACCAAGAGAGCTTGACTGTAGTCCTTCTGCGCATAACCACTGGAACAGAAAATCGCTGAATTGTACTATCACGGAGAAGTCAGAGAGAAAAAAAACTAAATGAGAAAAGTTTACAGCAGGGATTATGCATATCGATGTGAGCACAGTTAAGATCTGCCCCTAAGGGATGATGAAATAGATGAAGGCAAGAACATCAGCTCCCTCCATCTACTCCAAGGTGCAAGAGACTGTGTGGTTACTGCAATCTAAAGACAGGTGTAAGAGAGGACAACCCTATGGAATCATGGCATTAGATGGAAAAACTTAATCTCTACCAAGATGCTAGGTAGGAGTCTGAGTAATAAATAACCTAAGCTCACTCTCTGATCTGCTGTTGGTGCCTCTACTTGCCTAGAACTCAAGTGAAAGTCAGACAACAAAATAACTCATCTATGCAGCTTATCGAGAACAGTGCTCTGGGACAGGACAGGGAAAGGGTCTGCTGGAAAACCAATTCAAAAAATGCAGCATTGAGTATAAACTGAGATCTAAACACACGTCTCCTGAGCCCAGTTCCCCAGTGGTTTTGTTGTTGTTGGTATGGTTTTGTTATGTTTTGTCTTAAGAGGTTCAGTGTCGCATATACTTAGGCAAAGAGGGTGGCTTCTATAATCCAACTAAAAAAAGCCTAATCTAACGTAAGAGCAGGTGCAGTATCTGCCCTGGCCATCACTAACCGACACCATCAGATGTTCTCATCCCCGGCCCGGTCAGCTCAGGTTGACGATAATGTCCCAGCTGCGTCTCCTAACACAGACATTCCTTTGAAGAGTTTCCTCACTCTAATGATCACAAATGGCTCTGGTGAGCAATCTCTTTTGAAAATAAGGCTGACCAGAGGAACATAAGAATCATCTGTAACCAGCATTTAGTACAGTTCTCAAAGTCCACTCTAATGAGCACCAGAGAGGACTCTTAAGGCTTGACTATACAGACCAAATTTAAATGGCCCATGCCAAAAGGCTTATTAGGAATTACTGTAAAATACACTTTATAACCAGAGAAGATATCCCTGTTCTATCTTAAGGGGGTCAAGATATGGAAGAAACAAAAGAGTGACCAGAAGTTTCTTCTGGGTTCTCTGAGCCCCGAGGAAGCCTCGAGCAAGTCGTTAGCAAGCAGCAGTCACTGACAGCTACCGAACACTCACTATGTACTACGGCGGTGCTCAGCACCCCACTAGCATCAACTGCTCCAGCCCTCACCGTAACCCAAAGAAGAAAGCACTGTTTCCATGCCCCATTGGGTGAACAAGGAAACCGAGGCTGGGGTTAATGAAGGCAGAACCATCTTCTGGGGGCCACTTACTGGGATACAGCCTGCAGTGTGCACGGATGAGAAAGAGGAAGACAATGGGTTTGTACTTGAATTTGGAATAGGAACCAGAGACAACACCAACTATGGAGAGGACAAAAGTCCCAAGGCTTCAGACACATGAGATCTATGTGGACCGAGGCAGCTGTTCCCAGGTAGTAAAATTGACCAGGAGAAGATAAGAGAAGGAAGGGAGTAGGAAACTGTGAAGGTAGCAGCTTGCGAAGGACTATGTTACATCATCTGGTGTCAATTCGAGAGTTAAGAGCGAAGGAGGCGAGTCTAGCCTGTAATCAGGTCATAGCCAATGAGGCTTCTGTGTGGGCATGGCTGTCTCCTTAGGATTCTGGGAATTGTGGTATTCTTCCTTGGAGGTGGGAGACACTCCCTCTCTCTGCTCACTCCCTGGGAGACATAGCAGCTGACAAGATACATGGAACTACACTAGTGCCCTGAGCTGGAGAAGCCAGGTAGAGACCCCTGCCAGTGCTGAGATGCTTATAATGTCACTGGATCCTCAAGACTGTGATCTTCCTGCATTTGGCGTCATTGCATGCGTTTTGTGAGCCTGAAGAGGACTTTATAGATTGGTATTGAACTTTATATATTCGGCTAATATCAGATTTATGGACTGAATCTGGACTGGGGTGGGAGGTCTTCTCAATATTCAACTGCTTTTGTATATAGGGCTCTTTCTTATATACACATGAGTGTCTGAATTTGTTTCTCTAGTCTACCCAGACTAACACAGAGCAGAATCCTGAGTACATGGCCAGAACAGAAGAGGCATCAGCTGCACAAGGGCAGGTCACAGAAGGGATATTGGCTGCCCTTTACTGTTCCCTCCCAACTGGCCATTGCCTCATGCACCAATGCCTCCATCTCTCTGCCTCATACGGTTCACAGCCAGCCCTGACACTCCCTTTTCTGCCTCTTTCAGCCAGGACCATTCCCAGATTGCACACTCCCCACTCCCTGCAGGCTCAGTCTGACGGGTTGTAAATAGCCTGTTTGGGAAATAATTGCATGTTTGGGGCTGGTGCTTGCCATTTGTAATTGCTCATTCTTTCCCCAGCTACTTTCTCTCTTCCTGTTTCCTAGGACTGTTACCCGGGAAGGGAATCCAGGATCCTCCCAGGCAAGTGGCTAGAGGAGATAATGAGGCGCTCTGGGCCACACAAGTCAACCAGGGAGTGAAACCTGCCTCCAGCTGGGGGTACAGAAAAGATGGAATGGCCTTGTCCATTCCTAAAAGGTTCTCTGAGCACCAATGAATGAATGGACTCAAACATACCTACCCAAATCTGGGCACCTGGAACATCCTTTCCTCTAACACCTGAGACAGCACAGGCCAGGTCTCTAACAATGGCTGTCTGCTATTCCCCACTTGGCTCCCTATTTGCCTTATGTCGTTTAGATATCAATAATCTGTAAACATTTATTACATACCTTCTAGGTATCCAGTACTGGAGAAGGGAGTCACAGAAAGGTCAGTTACACTGAAACACACTCACACACATCCAGAGTGTATTTAAGATCTAGAAGAATATTCACCCAGGCATAATATAGGGGCATCAAGAGAAAGTATTCTAATGGGCTGCTGCAATAGAGATGACCTCATGGAACAGGGAAGAGGTATAACTAGGATTCTGGTTTAAAGCTATTAAAAAGATTTATAGAGAATCTTCTGACTAGGAAAAAATCAGGGCCACAGTATCACCAAACAGTATGGGCAGCCATCACCAGGTGTGTTGGTATAACAGAAGGGTCATAAGGAGATGACTAACAAACAGAAATATGTTTTCTCACAATTTAGCAGAGTCTAAGTCCAAATTCACAGCACCAGTTGTCGAGAGATGCTCTCTCTGTGTCGGTTCACAGTTTAGAAGGAAGGTCTGTATCTTCCTTCCTGGTCCTTGGCACTCTCCCTTTGTTTGGCATCAGCCTTCGCCTGGAGCTGGGAGGTCCACAGAAATTGGGACAGTGAATGCGCTCCACTCCTGGCTCTTCTTTCTTGGTGGTAGTGGGCTCCTCTCTCTCTTTTTCACTTGTCTTTTCTTCTGTCCCCTGTAAGATAAAAGGCGTTTTCAAGGAAATTCCCCATACATTGGATTTGAGCTATGGTGAGATTAGAGTGTTATGGTCCACTCATAACTGGCTGATTTAGCACATCAGATCACACCATGGGGAATCATATAAATGCCACTTTGCATCATTATATAATTGCCAAGCCACCGAAAATCATGGCCTTGCCAAACGGATACCTATTTTGGGGGTGCTCAATTCAACCATGAATGGCCTGGGGGGAGTTGTTGGTGAGAGGTTAGTGGTTCTACCCGAAAATGTCAACAAGAGTGAGCAACTCTAGTGAGCAACTCTATATTTCTCTCTCCCACCACAATCAAAAACCAAGTCCATGTTTTGTTTTGGTTTGTAGTTTTGGGGTTTTTTTGTGGGGTTTTTTTTTGGTGAGCAGAGAACAGAGTTTATTTGGAAAGGAAAGGAAGGCACCTGATGCAGCAAGTAGGGACTCCAGTGAGTTGCCCCAATGCCATTTTTGTTGAGCCCGTCGGATTTACAGCATCCCTATCTGACAAAGTACAAGTACCCGGAAAGGTCCCCAAAGGCTGTAATCCTTACAGAAACCAACGGCCCCACCTTCCTCCTGCAGATCAGCTGCTGGGCTCACATCTACAAATCTCCTTCATGGTAGTAGCTGCAGTCGTGTTTTACAGAATAAACAGGGACAGAAATGTTGGTAGGTCAACCATGGAGTTCTGAAAGCCACAGAAGAGTCTTGAAGAAGGGATGAAATGTCTCACCAAGCAAGACAGGCCTGAATGAATGTACGAAAATAAGATGAGAGAAATTAGCTATATTTCCTGGGAAACTTCAGCTCCTTGAGGGGCCAGCGAGAATGAAAGGGATCTGGAAAATCAAAGGCTGCGATGGCAACGCAGATGCAAGACTAGTGTGGCAATAACTATAGTCCACATAGGAATGTGTCGCAATACCTAACCAACTATGATGTTTGTAGGGCTGAAATATATGGGCAATCCATGAGGATAAATTTAAGCAAAGAAGATGTAGAACTTGTGCTTAGATGTAGAACTGGAGTTCAGATGTAGAACTGGAGTTCAGATGTAGAACTGGTGTTCAGAAGGCTGTCATCAGCTGACACAATGGAAAACCACAAATATTGCCAAGTTTCTTGACAAGTACTAGGTCTTCATCCCAAACCAAAACTAAAACCCACTGTCATTGAGTCAATATCAACTCCTAATGAATGACCCACTATAGAGCCACTAAAGCTCTGAGTATTTACCGGAGCTGACAGTATCCTAGGGAATGGCTAGTGGGTTTGAACCACAGACCTTTGGGTGAGAAGTTCACTGCTTGCTCAACAGCAGCATCAGGGATCCTTGGTCTTTGGCCCAGAGTCCTTCAATTGAAAGGGAGGCTAGGTTTCTGATCCTACAATGTCACAAGATAGATAGATAGATAGATAGATAGATAGATAGATAGATAGATAGATAGATAGATAGATAGATAGATAGATAGATGAAAGATAGATAAGATAGATATCCATAATACTTTTCTAAGTAGACTTATTTCATTCACAAGAGTAGTTATACAAGGTAGACTACCAGATCTTGTGAGGTTATAGGACATAGTAACTGAACTGACATTGACCTCATCCAGTCTTTGCCCCCTAAGATTGAAGATACACAAAAGTCAGGCAATAAAAACCTGGCCCAGGTTCAAGTCAGAACGAACACAATAAGTCCCTGACAAGGCCCTCCCATTGGTCCCCTGAACTGTGGAGTAAATGCTATTCTATTAAGAAAAGCCAAATGGAATTCACTGAAAGTAAGTCAGAATAAATACCACATCCTGGTGATAATAACAGATATTAGTTCCATCACAGAGACTTCAAAGGATGCAAGAATGGTGGTTCTCATCATATCCCTATTTAAGTCTTCAGCCTGGCTCCTGTAAATCACAGATAGATCATCGCAGATGACGGTGAACTACTGTATATCAAACCAAGTGTTCGACCCAACAGCACCCGATGTGCTAGTAATGGTCTCTTTAACGAAATAGATCAACCAGCCTCTGGCCTTGGTAGGCAGTTATGATGATGAAAATTCAGAAAATCAGAATCAGTTCATATTCACAGACTGGCCCCAGAGCTGTGTGAATTCTCACCCACAATATGACCCCAAATGGCTTTAAGTAGCAGTTATCACAGTAGTCCACTAAGGAGACAGCATCATATCATTCAGACTTATGATCACAATATATCAGGAATGAATACCCCGCCAAAACACTTATGCCATAGATTAGAAGATAAACCTTCCGAGGTCCACGTTCGGCCATACCAGTGAAGGTTTTAGAGGTCTACTGGTCTGAAGTACGCCAGGTCACCCTTCCAAAGACCATGGCTACATTGCTTTATCCTATACAAAGACACAGCACCTCTCAGAATTAGAGCTGTGACATATGTCTTGGGTTTCAGAGGTGATCAGTTTTGAGCAGGGACTAGAGCAGAAGAAATCCTTCAACTAACGGTGGTGCAAGTGGCCTTCCTGCTTAGCTCAAGCAATTCATCTAAGCTCTTGGTGCTTGCAGATATCACTGTTCCGATGCTGTGTTAGTCTGGGAACCTTAGAGAAACAATTCCACAGAAACTCATGTCTGAGAGCATTTTCTATAAAGGTTAAGCGCGCATCAAGAAAACATCCCAACCCAGCGCTGCCCAAGCCCACAGGTCCAACATTAACTCATATGTCCGACACCAATCCACAAAGTCCTTCTCCATCTCACAAAACACACACAATGATGCCGACTGCAGGAGGAAAGCTGAGTCTGTGAATGTGCAAGCATCTCAGTGCTGCCTGGAGTCTCCATGTGGCTGCTCCAGCACCCAGGGCTGCACTGAGGTAGGTCCATGGGGCTTCTTCTCAGGGATGTCTTGTAGGAAGTAAGCCTTGCCAGCTGAAGCAGGGACCTGGCGAAGGCAGCTGCACCCTGCTCCGACCATCAGAAAGCAAGAGACCTGAGAACTAGAAAGGTGAGGCTCACCAAGCCATTTATCTCTCCACCCTTCAATTAACCCCACCTGTGTTTATCAGCCAGGTTGGCACAATAAACTAACTCAGATACTCTGTAGAAAACAAAGGCACTTAAAAATCGACAGTGGTTGCAGCAATAGACTGGAACACACCAATAGTCATGAAGATGTCACAGGACTCAGCAATCTTTCATCCTGTTACACATGACGTCTCCGTGAGTGGGAGCCAACTCAGTGACAGCTCACAACAAAAATATGTATTTCACATATTGGATTGCCTTTTCTCTCCACAGTACATTGGCCAGCTCCACCATCAGAGGCCTCCCAGACATCAACTGTTTTGTAACAAATTGCACATAGCATTGCCGCAGGCCCAGGCAGGGGAGGTATGAAGATGTGCGTAGGATCATCGAAGTATACATTCTGTGTCTACAGAGGTAGAAACAATATTCAGAATTGCTCAACAGAATGGTCTACTGAGGATACTACTGATACCGTCACTCCACTCCAGGCACCCCAGCTGACCTGGCCCCACTGACAGCACTGCTGGCTTTAAACAGGGGAACCACTGCTGCACCTGCAATGGGGACATTTCTACAAGCACTACAATAGCCAGAGAAATCCCTAATGTCCCTACAGCTTGACCTCACAAAGGAGCCAAGTGCTGGGTTGCGAACTGAAAAGCTCTTGCCTTTTGAATTTATCAGCCTCTAAGCAGAAGAAAGATGATGCAGTGTATTTCCATAATGATTTATAGTTTCAGAGACTCTGTGGAGCAGTTCTACTCTGTCCTTCCCATTGAGTCAGGTTCAAGTCACTGGAAACAAGTTGGTTTGGGTAGATTGTAACACAATAGCCCCTGACTCAAATCTGGGCCATGTTTTACCAAGCCTGGATCAGAGGGAGATGCCCTGTCTGCAAAAGAGTCAAGGAAAGAAGCAAATAGGTAGCATGTTCTGATGTTTCAGCACAAGAGAGCCCTCTAACTTGCACTTGGATTCAAGAAGAAAAGAGCCCCGTCTTTTGACTGCTGCTCCGTGAAGTTGGGAAGCCTTTCCTTTGAGATCCTGTCCCCATTCCTGCTCTTGCCAGCATTGTGCCTGTCCCAACAATGTCTTATCTGCCCAATAAAAACCCACCCTAACTCACTGCCACCAAGTTGATTCTGATTTGCACTGACCATGACTCACAGGATACAATACAACTACTACTAGGGGTTTTTGAGATTTTAAATCTTTGTGAGAGCAGAAAACCTCATCATTTTCCCTTGAAGAAGCTGCTAGATTTGAATTGCCAGCTGTATGGTTAATAGCCAGGTGCTTAACTCAGTGCATCATAAGGGCATTTACTCTATCTACTACCCCCTCTTAAAAAAAGAGTTGTCAAGTCAGTTCTAACTCCTGGCAACCCAAGTGTTTCAGAAAAGAACTGCACTCCTTAGAATTGTGGGTGGATTTGAACAGCTAACCTTTTGGTAAGTAGCCAGCCCACTCATGGACCTACTTTCCCCACTACCATCCCAGAATGAGTGACACAAAGGAACTCCACAAGGGAAGATAATTGCAGAGTCTTCTCTCCCCCGATAGTCTCAGGAGAGCTTCTTTTAAGACCTGGGGTGCTGCCGCTGTTGACAGACCTTTGAGCTTCTTAATGGGGTTCCTGCTTCCCCTGCCTCTTTGGGTGGCTGTTTCTTTGCCACTCATTATAGTCTCCGCAGTACGTAAGTCTGTGGCCAAGGTTCATATAACTGGAATGTATTTATGGCTTTCAATACTCTTTCTTCGTAAAATACTGATTTTCTAACAACAGAATGACGGTCAAGCCATTAAATCAGACTAGTCTATCATAAACTCCAGGATTAACCAAAGAATATGTGTACCTTTTCTTTTCTTCTCTCATGAGCAGTTGGGAGGCGGCATCTCCGCTTAAGCAGAGTAGGATAACAGCGGTTATGATCCGATCTGCACAAGCCCCACACTCCTATCCTCATTGCCCGATAGTTAATTAACCGCTCTGCCCCACTTTTACAGGCTGTCTGGCAGGAACGAGGAAGGCTGAGTGGTACAGAATAACCCCAACACTCACAATGGTACATCAATTATGCAGTATGGGAATGGAAGGGGAGTGGGTTTTCCAGGTTGGGGGAGGGGAGGCGGTGTTCCCTCCAGCCCCTCCTCCACCACAAGACATGGGAGCTCATTATTCGCCCGTTAAAGTCTTACTTAAAAGAGCAGTCACGGAGGGGAGGATTTCTTTTTTTCCTTTTTTGGGAAGATCTCTATCTTTCTTCTTTATTGATTGCTTGCTTTTCATTTTATATCCTTTCTCCCTTGCCTGAAATGAGAAAAATGAGCCCTTGCCACGGGCTTTAAACTTTACACCCAGACAATATCTCCCCCTTATCTAATGCCGGGCAAGAAGCTTCAGCCCAGAGGACCCTGGGTAATGCTACAACAGATTATGTCATAAAATGAAGAGATAAGCAAAGGAACCAATCTAAAAGACGCAGCAAAATTTACCTTTCCACCACCCCCCGCTCCCCTTTTAAAGGAAGGCTTTAAATCAATCTTCCTTTGCCATAAATTCTCTTTCTAAAATTTGATAACAAGTGCAATATTTTCCTTGGAGATTGGGCTCTGATAAGATGGAGGCTAGAGGGTGGGGAGCAAGCAGAGTTGAGCAAAGTAATAAAATGCCATGATTGATCCCGGTAGGAGGGGTCGCTTGGAACCACCACTATTCTTGGCTGGTAAGCATAATCCAGCCAAGTCATAAATTTTGTTTCTTCCAGTAGACAGTAGAGTCTCTGTATTGATCTCGATTTGTTGTTCGTTCTCGTGTAATTGCTCCCCTTGATTAAGACTCCCGGCTGTGAGGGAGGTCTGGCCAGGCCAGAAACATAAAGGGAAAAGCCACAAGCCTCCCTCGGTAAACGTCCTCACAAGTGGATACCAAGACAAGGGGATGGGAACAAAAAGACCCTGGGAACCCAGTGTGCCCAGGCGGAGGGCAATCCCAATGTCGGCAGCAGGGTCAGGTGCCTGGTTTCATCAGTCAGACCTCTGGCCAGTGCTGAACTTGCCAGTGCCCTTGCTGAGCCTGTCCACACTGCTTTACCTGCACTCCCACGGAGAGTCCTTGAACACACTGCCGATGTGAGTCCGCTCGATGCATCAGCACCCTGTGTGTGAGACGACTACAGCTGAAAAACCAAGGCAGGCGGTGAATGTGAAGCTACTCCAAGGTCAGAAATTAAGAAGAGGTTCTGTCCACCCAGTTATTTCACCCAGATCCTCAGCCTTCCTGCCTCTGTTAGACCCCAGCATAGAATGCTTAAGCAAAGAGCTAAACCAAAAACCAAGCCCACTGAGAGTGAGCCGATTCCAACCCATAGTGGCCTCATATAGGGTTTCTCTGCCTGTCCGTCGTTATGTGAGCAGACAGCATCATCTTTCCCCCTGGGAGCATCTGGTGGATTTGAACCAGAGCAACAATCAAGTGCTTATACAGCAGCACCACCAAGGCTTGGGAAGTGAGGTGATGTGGCAGTCAGGCTTACTCTTCCTTGGCATAGAAACATTTGCAGCCTCGTCAGCCAGAGATTGGCCACAATTTAAACATCCTTATTTATCACCGCTCATTGGCTCTGACTTTGAGCAAGTGACTAGTCTCGCTGAGTTTCCATCTTCTTGGATACGGGGATAACAATATGACCCATGCCATAGCATTTCCAGGAAGATTCCAATGAGCTAACATGGACAAGACACTGGCAGAAAATAATAACAATACCATCATTCCCAGCCTTCATCACAGTAGATTTAGCAAAGACCACTTACCCAGTACATAAAGCAGCCTGTGGGACTGAAACATCTTGAACCTCTTCCTAAGGAAAGGAGGTTTTTAGAATGCAAAGAAACAAGTATTTTTATCACCTGGATTGTCTTCCCTAAACCCTGGGAAGCCAACTTAAAATAAGGTGCTATGCCTTTAAGTAGGAACTCAGACTCCATCGCACTGCCGTGTCAAAGTCAGTTCAACTTTATTTAGTTCCAGTCTTCTCGGAGATGGGAATGGGAATTCTTCACTCCATGAACTCAACAAGATTGCTGTTAAATCATCTGTATATGATCCGCCTGTCTGCTGGTGGGGCCATTTGACTACGTGCTTTAAAGAAAATATTCCTCAAACTCGGAGAAGTGATTATTCCTTCTCCCTTCCCTTTCTCTACCTCAGAGATTTGACAGAAGGTGATGGTGGCGAATGGAGTTGTCAAACCAGTCATGACACATCAAGACGATCTCCTTCCTTGTTATTCTCTTCTTATCTCCCACAATCTGAGATGCACAGGCTGCAGTTGAACTATTGGGCTCAACCCAGTATAATTCAAAACAACAACAACAACAACAACAAACACGAGGAGATGATGCCAAGGGTCAAGTAGAAAGTGAATGTCCTGAGAATGATGATGGCAACAAATGTACAAATATGCTTGACACATGGATGGATGGTGATAAGAGTTGTATGAGCCCCCAATAAAATGATTACATAAATTTAAAAATACAGTTACCATTTGGATCAATGACAGCACTGTGAGTGTGCTCTGTGGGTTTTTCCTTGGTGCTCCTCAGTAGACTTGGACCTCCCATGAGCAGCACTTCCATTGTATTAACAGTTTGCACCAGCTAGAACTCTGATCCTATAAAGAAAATAAGTCCCCTCGGAGAACCAGCCTCCCCTCAGGACTGCTCAAAGCTTGGCTTCTATTTCCTGCCCCTTGCTTATAAATTCTATCCCCTCCCATCAAGATCTACTCAGGAAGTACTTTGGTTTTGGCTTTGGGATGGAGAAGTGACTAAACATGAAGAAATGAATCCTGGAATCAAGCCATGTAGCTCCAAATCTGACTCTTAAATATATAAGCTGGGACACTTAAATCAAATTGATTAACTTTTCGATGGCTTCAGTTTTCCCTTTAATCAAACAGGGATAATAACACCTGTAGTTCCTTTGCTTGGCACATTGAAAACACCCATTGCTGTCAAGTCAATTCAAGTCACCGCAACCCTTAGACGAGAACTGCCCCCATAGCGTTTCCAAGGCTTCTCTCTTTGCATAAGTGAGTTGCTACATGTTTTTCTCTCAGAGAGGGGATTGAGTTTGAGTCACTGGTGGCTAGGTTATCAGTGGCTAGCCACGCCACCAGTAGGGCTCCTTCGATACCTGGAAGGTCCTCGTGAATACTACTCGTTAGTATTACTCTCACGATCATTCTTAATGGTATATCTTCTTGTTAGCTGCGTTGAGTTGGCCCCTGACTCAGGGCAACCCCGGGCACAATGGGATATAGCCATTGTGGTCTATATGGCTTTGATTGCCTATTTGGGAGGAGTATATTGCCACGCCTTTCTTCCTAGTCCCTCTAGAAGCTCTATTGATACCTATTAAGCATCATAGAGCACAGAGGCCTCCAAGGGCAGACTAGTACTGGCTGTGCTTGATAGACCTTGGGCAGGCATCACACTGTTTCCTACAGGGAATGCTAGAATCCTGCCACTGGATCACCACTGCCCCCAGTGTTAGAGCTTCATGGAAATTCTGTAAACATGAATTAGAGTGTCTGTGTGGCAAGTGCGGCGCTGTTAGAAATTCACAGGTGAATGAAACACATTCCCTGAGAAGTAGCGAGGAAGATAGGTTAGCGAATCACAATAAAATATGCTAGTTAATTGTCCTTTGAGCACCAAGAGTAAACTCATATGAGCCTTAAGGGAGGCAGGGTGCCGAGGAAAGCTTCGTGAAGAGAGCCAGTATTTGAAAGACGAGCAGAATTTCACCAGGCAGACAGGGGACCGGGGCATTCTAATCATAGAGCCCAACTGAAGCAAAAGGACCAGCCAATCCAATTCAGGGCATGGTAATATCTCACTGGGCATCCAGGGTGACTGGGGCCCAGAGGACGTGTAGAGAGCTGGAGGGTGAAGCAAGAAGACAGAAGATGCAATGAAAGAGGCAAAAAAGGCCCTTGATGGTTCTATTAAGGAGTTAAAAACTAGTTGTCTTCAAGTTGATTTAGTTCATTTGTTCCCATGTGTGTCCAAGTAGAACTTATACTCCGTGGCTGATTTTTGTCAGAAATAGACCACCAAACTTTTCTTCCAAGGCACCTCTGTAGTTGTGGTTGCTAGGAGCTGCCGAGTCAGCTCTACCTCATAGTGACTCTGTAAACAACCGAGAAAACACTGCCCAGTCCTGTCCCATCCTCACTGTTGTCCTTATGTGTGAGCCCATTGATGCAGCCATGGCATCCATCCATCGCATCCTCTTCTTCACTGGCCCTCAACTTTGCCCAGCATGATATCCTTTTCCTCTCCTGGTAATACGTCCAATGCATTTGAGACAACGTCTTAGGGGGCACCTCTGGGTGGATTCAAACCACCAACCTTTTAGTTAGCAGCTGATGGCATTACCCATTTGTACCATCCATATTAAGAGGTTAATGTCTTATTTTGTATTTGACAATGGCATTTGGCAAATGTTTTTTAATGATCAAAAATCTGATGAAGCCTGTACTTTATAAAGACCACTTTTATGCTGTTCAAAGAGCATTAAGAGTGCAACCATGATACAATTGATGCATGCATTGTTATAAGAGCTGTAAGAGCCCCCCCAAAATGATTTATATATTAACAAAGAGTACAACCATTTATGAAGCTATTCACTAGTCTGAGTAAGAGAGCACAAGAGCCTGCCTCAAAGCACAGTGAGTGTGCTGAAAGCAAGAGATTTGGCCGATATCTCTCAAGTAGAGACAAGAGCTTCTGGGGCTCCACCTTGGACAATGGCTCCCAATGCCCCTCACTAAACTGAGTGGAGTCCCTGGAGAATACAATCAGTTGACCGTGTGACTGTTAGACAAGTGGTGGGAGGTTCAAGTTCACTCAGAGGTCCCTTGGAAGTCAGGACTAGAGATTTACTTGCGAAAAGTCCGCTTTCAAAGCCCTATGGAACAATCAACTGTCTGAGATCAAAGAGCAACATTTGCCCATGGGCACAGCTCAGAAGGCAGAAAGGGACAAGAAAGAAGGATGAACAGAAACAGGAAGCACAGGGAGAAAGTGGGTCAACTGTTGTTACATCGTGGAGGTTGCGATTGATGTCACAAAACAAAATCTGCATGAAGTGTTGAATAGGAAGCCAATTTCCTCTGTATTTTTTTTTACCTAAATCACAGTAGAAAGGTAAGAGGTGGGTGGGGAATAAAATAAGGGAGGGAGGGGGGGAGGGGGGACAGAAAGAAGGACAGGAGGAGGGATGCATGAAGACCTTATAGAGCACACCTGTCCGTGTCACACATGGGCTCCCTGTGACTCAGAAACACAATGACAACTGGAGACTGGTGTCCCCTGAAAAGGGAGATGGAAATCTTTCTAGGGAGGAAGGTCTCTTTAGTTTGAACGACGGAGAGCTTGAGGTGAAGACGTGGGAAGGTAAATCACTCTAGAATGGGGAAGATCCCCACTACCGCCCTGGAAGTAAGTGAAATCTCACAGAAGTGAGTGTAGGGTATGTGACTTTATAGAAGGGACCGAGGCTGGCATTCTGAGGAAGGCCATTAAAGGTGGGTGGAGGAAACATAAGCTACAATAAAATAGACCCCAAGGAATGGCCAGAGAGATAGCAGAAGATCCAGAGAAAAATAGTTTTGTGAAGATCCATGTCACAAAACACTGTAGGGAATTCAAGTAGCATGAGAACAGTGGAGACGCCTTTGAGCTTGACAAAGAGCAAGTCACTAGGGACCTTAGCAAGAGCTGCTTCTATGGCACAGAGAAAGTGGACATCAGACTCCAGCAGAGAAGAGAGACTGGCAAGGAAGTAGAGATGGTGAGAGGAGACTGGTGGCAGAATGTGAATTTCGTGCTGCTCTAGAGAACCCAGATTTCTCATGAAATCATTTTTTTACGTGACCTTTTTGTCCAGTGACTAATTTCTGAGAAGACCTTCATTCAAAGTATTTCAAAGACACTTCATCTTCTCCAAAGAACTGCAGTTGTGTATCATTTAAAGAAATAAAGAAAAGATTGTGCCCTCAAGGTGCAGTACAACCCCGATGATATATACAACGTTCCTCTAGTTCTTTAATGCTTCCCTCCCCACCCCTTTCCCCCGCCAAACTATCGTGAGCCCTATTCTAACTTAATAATCTGGCTAGAACAGAGGATGTACACTGGTACAGATAAGAGCTGAAAACACAGGGAATCTGGGACAGATAAACCCTTCAGGATAGATAATGAGAGTAGTGATACCAGGAGGGTAAAGGAAAGGGGAGGGGGCAGAACCGACCACAACAATTTACATATAACCCCCTTCCTGGGGGATGGACAACAGAAAAGTGGGTAAGGGGAGACATCAGTCAGCGCAAGACATGAAAAAATAATAATAATTTATGAATTATCAAGGGCTTGTGAGGGTGGGAAGGTTGGGGAGAGAGGGGGAATTTAGAAGCTCATACCAAGGGTTCAAGTAGAAAGGAAATGTTTTGAGAAGGATGATGGCAACAAATGTACAAATGTGCTTGACACAATGGATGGATGTGTGGATGGTGATAAGAGTGGTACGAGCTCCTACTAAGATGGTTTGTTTTTTTTATTTTTTTAAGAAAGAAAGAAAAGACTGTCCTAAATGAAGGAGTTATAGGAATGAGAGCATGCAGAAAGCTTCAGAATTTTATGGAGTAAAGGTAGTAGGTACCTTTCTCCAGTTCTTCATCGCATAGGAGTAACCTTAGAAATTGTCTCGTATCAAACCAAAACCCTCCAACATTGACTTGATTGCAACTCATAGGGACTCTAAAGGACAGAGCAGACCTGCCTCCTAATTTTGAAGGCTATAACTCTTTATGGAAGTGGACTCCCAAATTTTCCTCTTGTAGCATGGCTGCTGAGTTTGACGTTGAATGGCACACTTTGTGATTAGCATACAAATGCTTAACCCACTGTGCCACCAAGGCCCCAATCATCTGAGAGAGTTGTTCCCATATCTAGCTACTCATCGGTCTCTTGTGAAGTTTGTAAAACATTCGGATTCATATCACTGCTAGAAACCTCTTATTCAATAGAAATGGGATATTTCACATATTTTCAAGACTTTTCAATATCTTGGAAGCAGGCAGGCTTGAAAACCACTACTATAGCCTTCATTTCAATAGGATGGGATGGCCCACATGTACCGTCTCATGGGGCTATTCCCAGCTAACCCGTGGGCAAGGTGGAAGAACAGAGGAAGCAGGAGACTTGCTCTTCCATGGACCCTGTGCCTTGGAAGGTATTTTGTCTCTTGCTGCCACGGATCATCTGTGGCCACAAACAGAGTCAGGGTAGAGTGAAGACAGAGTCCGCAGAAGACTATTAAGGTGTAATTTCCCAATGCTTCAATCTCTCTCAGATCATGTTGAGCAAGTTGAGCTCAAAGAACTACACAGTGGGAAAAATACAAAGCACCCAAGTCAGACTCTTTATCCCACTTACGTGATTCCTTGACTTATTCTTCTTTTGCCTCCATCCCCAACCTATCTTTCTTCTACAGTCTCCAGTCTGTGATGGTCTCCACCCCCACCATGTGCTTCTCCTCTGTGTCTCCCACATTGGAGTGCCTTGTAGTAGTTATAGATACCATCGAGTCAGTTCGGATTCATAGAAACCCTATGCAAAACAGAACAAAACACTGCATGGTCCTGTGACATCCCCACAATGGTTCTTTCATTGAGTCCATCGATGCAGCCACTGTGTCAATGTTGTAGAGCATCTTGCTCTTTTTCGCTGCCTCACTACTTTACCAAGCATGACGCCCTTCTCTCGATACTGGTCTCTCCTGCCAACACGTCCAAAATACATGTGATGAAATCGTGCCATCCTTGTCTCTAAGGAGGATTCTGCCTATACTTCTGCCAAGACAGGCTTGTTCTTCCCATGGGACTTTCAGTATTTTTTACCTTCTCCATAATTAAAATGTACCCATTCTTCTTTGGTCTTCCTTATTCAACTTCCAACTTTCTCATGCATATGAAGTGATTGAATATGCACTGGCTTGGGTAAGGCACCTTATCCTTCAAAGTAACATCCTTGATTTTCAACAATTTAAAGAGGTCTCGTGCAGTAGATTTACCCAAAGCAATGTGTCATTTGATCTTGATGGCTGCCTCCATGAGCATTGATTATTGATCCAAACAAGATGAAATCCTTGACAACATTGATCTTTATTCTATTTATCATAATGTTACCTATGTTCAGTTGTGAAATATGACTCTATACATGCATAACTCTCCAGGGAAGAACTCTGGTACCAAGAAATACAGGGATAAAGAGTGCCCCCAAGAAAGTGCTATGTCTATTTTTCTTGCCAATTACCCAAGAACAAAGCCACCTTATCACAGCAAGCATATTTTATTTTATTTTTTAAAAACAATTTATTAGGGGCTCATACAACTCTTATCACAGTCCATACATATACATACATCAATTGTATAAAGCACATCTGTACATTCTTTGCCCTAATCATTTTCTTTTTTTTTCTCCTCGTTTCTTTTTTTACATTTTATTAGGGACTCATTCAACTCTCATCACAATCCATACATATACATACATCAATTGTATAAAACACATCCATACATTCCCTGCCCCAATCATTCTCAAAGCATTTGCTCTCCACTTAAGCCCTTTGCATCAGGTCCTCTTTGCAAGCATATTTTAATGGTGATAACACGAGCTAGTTAGTTTCACCTTGAGTAGGCACTTGTTCTAATTATTGGGAATTTAACCTGTTGTTTAGGAGTCCTGGTGGTGTAGTGACTATGAGTTGGACTGCTAGCCACAAGGTCAGCAGTTTGAAACCACTAGCTGCCTCTCAGGAGAAAGATGAGGCTTTCTACTCCCATAAGAGTTACAGTCTTGGAAACCCACAGGGGCATTTCTACCCTGACAATAGGGTGGCTATGAGTTGGAATTACTCAGTAGCTGTGAGAGTTTCTGAACTGGTTCTCTGTAAAACGATAACCTTCATGTTATTGTTCTGTGAAGCAGTTGACTTCTCCCCATTGTGAGGTTTACTTTGTATGGGCCACAATTTGAGCTGTGAATGGTTCTACATTAGCCATCTGATGGTGACATCCAGAATGCTCCTTAGAATGAGGATAGCAAGACATCATCTCACTTTGGACATGTCCTCAGGAAGGACTAAGACTCAGAGGAGTACTTCATGTTTTATAAAATAAAGGTCATCAAAGACTCTCTATGAGATGGATTGACACTCTGCCTACACTGGCCTCAAACATAGTTATTCTTGTGAGGCTTGCATAGGACTGGGCAGCACATCATTCTATTATGCATCGAACTCTTATGAGTCAGAGCTGACTTGAAAGCACCTAACAACAACAGTGATGAGAGGTCTAGACAGTTATGTTTCTACTCCAATGGAGAATAGGATTCTCGATTCATTGCACTATTGCGTTAGGCTGGGTAGACCAGAGACAAAAATCCAGCGGCACTCACATATGTTTAAGACAGAGTTTTATATCAAGAAGTAGTTATTTATCAAGAAAACATCCCAGTCCAACTCAAGTTCATAAATCCAATACTAGTCCAAAAGTCCTTCTTCAGACGCAGGAAGGCACATGCAGTGATGCAGAATGCAGGAAGATCACAGATTTGTGGGTACAGAGTCATATGGATCCATTGGCGATGGAAGCGTCACAGGGCTCTGGCAGCAACCAGAAATTAAGTAACTACCACAACCATACATAAAGCTGAAATTAATGAACCCTTAGGTCATGGGAGTTTCCCAAGGTCACAGAACTCATTACCACTTGGCCTCCTTGAGCTTCACCAGATGAAAAGTTCCCCCTAGTATTGACACAATCAAGCCAAGGTGTGTGGGGGGGCTGGGGGGCTGGAGCATGGGGGCAGGAGGTATGCTCAATGGAACCCTGAGTTTGCTCCTTTTGAAAACCAAGTGCCTGACTCCCTTCCAGGACAGCCCCAGACCATGTAACTTCAGCCAAAGCAAGAGTGAACAAAGTCACTTCCCACCAGCTTGAATGGTAAAACCACTGCCTTGCCTGCTTTACTGAATATCCTCAGATGAGAGGTAATAAGGGATGTTGCAGACAGACACCAGCCCATGATCAAAACAGGGGTACAGAGAAAGAGAACAAAACCACAAATCCCCTGCCTGGATCATGTTCAAAATCAATCGTCCATGGGCATTTTTCCCAGAAAAAAAATTTGTATACATAACAATTTGTGCATGAGTGTTCATAGCAGATTTATTTGTGATAGTCAAAAACTGGGAAAAACCAAATGTTCTTCAATGGGTGAGTGGTTAAACAGACTATGGAACATGCATATCATGGAATATTACTCTTCAATTAAAAGGAATGGAATATTGATGAACAGCATTCTGGATGGATCTCAGGGGATATGCTGAGTGAAGAAAAGATCAGGAAAAGTGAGAAGTTGGAGGGAGGATGGATCCCAAATGGCTGCACACCACATGATTCTGTTTATATGACATTCTTGAAATGAACAAACCATCATAGAGATGAGGAAAGATTAATGACTGTCTGGCATTGAGAGCAATGGGGATGAGGGTATCATTATAGCTATAACAGGAAAACCAAAGATGCTACACCTATTCTGGATCTTGATGATGATGCTCACACAAACTTATGCAAGTGGTGAAATTGCTTAGAAGGCAGCTAGGAACCTGATTCTGAGGAGCCCTTGTGATGCAGTGGGTTGTGTATCAGACTGCTAACCAAAACATCAGCAGTTCAAAACCACCAGCCGAGGCACTAGAGGAAGCTTGCTACTCCCACAGAGAGTTACAGCCTCAGAAATCCACAAGGGCAGTTCTACCCTGCCCTCTAGGGTCCCTGTGAGTCAGAATTTGTAGTGTTAGTGAAACATCACATGCTAAACTGCTGAAAATGGGATGATATTGATGGATTATGTCAATATTGACTTCCTGGTCATGATGTTGTTCTATATAATATTATATTATGCTTTGTGCACTATGATACTGTATTGTGTAAGATGTATACCTCTGGGTACACAGAATCCCTCTGTACTAATTCTTTTTTACAGCTGCATGTGTATCTACAATTACCTCAAGATAAAAAGTTGAAAATATCAGTCCGATCCCCAGCTTAATTCCTTTACCCTTGACTGCAGGGTGGTCTTGATTCCAAAGAAACAAGCATGTATAAGAAACCATAGTAAATACAAATGGAAGATATAGTAAATACAGAAAAAGATAGTACGTATCGAACAATACAGAAAATACAGTAAATTTTACAGTGAACAAGTTGGAGAAACACCTCCTGCACTAAATAAGATAGACAGTCTAGTAAAAAGTCAGTGTGGTGACCCTGTGCCCTCTGATCTGATGTGGTAAAAAGGACATATCCCTTCTGTGACAATCTCCCTCTGAATGACCAAACACCACCACATCTGATTTTTGGCATATGTACATTTATTTAATCCCAGATCTATCTAAGTGTTTATGGATAGCTGTTTACCCTATGTGAAGCTGACTGAATTTACAAGCAAACATTCATTTATTTTTCATTACATTAAACCCTGGGAGATTAGCATTGCCATCGTAATGGTGGAGGAAAGTGAGACTCAGAGAAGTTAATTAACGTGCTCAGATCCGCACAGCTAGTTAATGGAACTGAGCCTTGAATATAGGTCTTGAGGGCAACTTCAATGTTTGACTCCATGTTTCAATCTCTACCTACCTAGCCAATAGGCGTATACTAACATATTTTAATATACCCTTTCATACCATGCCTTACTTCTCTAATTAGATAATAAGACCTCTAATCTAAGGTGAATCTTAGTCTTTTTGTTATTCTTCATAATATCTAGCACACACAGACCTTGGCAGTAAAACACTGGTGGAATTATTGAGTGGCATTACCCTCTCTAGAGCATCTGGGAGTCTCCTCCCTCCCAGGCTGATCAGAATGCCTTGACTGTGGTCAGTTACTGTTTACCAAGGATATTGATGATGTTTGAAATGTATTCTGACCTTGGAGTCAGAGAGGCCAGAGTGAAGCCATTATTCAAAACAAAGGGGTCATTATTGGACCTCACCCCCCCCCCACACACACACACTTCATAAAACAGAAATGTGGCTAATTAGCACATATCTTCCTGTCACGGACCACAACTATACAGATGGACACGTTGCCACGACTGTGGGAGAGGAGCATTCAGCCAGGCCAGTAATCTCAGTCCTTGCACACAGTGGTTCTGGAGAGCCACAATGTGGACCCAAAGGGGTACCTATCCAGCACCCTTCCCGACAGCTTAGCTTCACTCCAGAGATTCAGAATGGCCTGACTGAGAGTTGAGGTTTCAAAGACAAACGATCAGTACAGGATTGGGTAAAAACAATCCAGGCCCTACATAGACAGTCTCTCTCTCTCTCTCTCTCTCTCTCTCTCTCTCTCTCTCTCTCTCTCTCTCTCTCTCTCTCTCTCTCTCTCACACACACACACACACACACACACACACACACACATACACACACACACACACACACATCTCTGGACCTCAAAAACCTCATTTTAAATGGTGTGAGAACTTCAATGAGCAAATACATTGCCTAGCACCTAGTCACTGCACAGAAACCGCTAACTCCCTTCATCTTACACACTTGTATCAAATTCCTTCATCTTTCTATAATAAACAAGTTTCCCCCTATTTCATCTTTTGGGTAATTTCATATTTCCATCCACAATTACAAATTTAATAACTGCCCTTTCTGACCTGGATCCCAGAGTCAAGAGTCAGAAAAGGTGCAGGATCATAGGCTGAAGGGCTGAGAATGCACTTGCTGGAGCTAACCTCCCTACATCTTGGCTGGCTCAGTGGGAGGGGACTGAAGGAGGTCCCTGGGAAAAGCTGTCACTCTACACCACTGTCCATCCCTTACGTCAGAGTTGATGAGGTCAGAGGGGACTGTCTCACCGTCACGCCACCATTACTGAAGTCATTCCTTTGGGCCTCAAAGTTGGTTTCACATTAAGACTCTGGATGCAAATTGTAAAGGTCTGGAAGTAGTGTGATTACAGAAGCTAAAAGGTGGTACAAAGCAGGACGGTTGGATTTTGCTTTTTGCAAATGGCAGGGATACAGAAGTTAAAAAAAATAAAAAATAAATAAAAGCAGACCAAGCTTAGGGCTGCGGAGTCCATTCTGACTCAGAGCAACTCTGTAGCACATGGCTTTCAAGGGTTTCAAAAGCAGACTGCCGCTTCGTTCTCACAAGGAGAGCTCTGAGTTTGAACTGGTGACCTGCCAATTAGCAGCTGAACACTTCCCCTTGAACAACTCACTACAGGATTAAGAAGATGACAAGGAGGTCTTCTCAGAGGGAAGAGGCAAGGGACCACTGACATGTTCTATAGTTTTGCCAAAGATAAACCTAAGAGGAGTGTGGTACCACTGAGAATGTGAATTCTAGCAGCAAGAATGAGTGAGTGAGTGAGTGAGTGAGTGAGTGAGTGAGTGAGTGAGTGAGTGAGTGAGTGAGTGAGTGAGTGAGTGAAGGGCGGCGGGAGGGAGTACACAGTCAGTTTGGCTAATAGAAACCCAACTTTTCAGGGCAGGGCTCCATCTCCTGGAGAGTCTGGAGTCAGTGACAGAGAGCCAGGTTCTTCGAGTTAATTTCATAGTTTCTATTAGAACACATGCCTTGGCCACTTTGTTGTTGTTGTTGTTGTTAGTTTGGGAATTATCCAGCGGGAAAGCTACTCATTTTCTGGATTCCAGGGCTTTGTCCATCTTGATTACCTGCTCAGACTAAAAGCTGGGGCAGCACTCACTCACGGTTCACAAACTACACCGGATTGTCGAACCACACTTCTCTGGAAAAGAGCCACAACACTACCTGGTGAGGGCTGCTGCCTGGAAAGCTGTTCTAGAGAGTTCAAGCTGCACGCTCAGGAGGGTTGTGGGGAAGAAACCCTGCAGGCCTGGTCTCATTTCACATGGAAGTTTCCTCTGAGATCTACAGGGCAGTCCATCTCTAGCTCACACCCTCATCATAGGCCAAGGCCATCAGGAGAGAGGCTGCCGGAACGTTGTCGGGCTGACTGGGCGGCTGCCCGAGGCTGGCTTCTAAATCATCCCAGCCAATCAAGCACTTAATGTTCTCTGTTCCTCAAGAATGTTGCACCTCGGCGCTGCCCATGTATCTTTCAAGTTTTATCTTCAACATCTTATAAATCATCCATTAAATACCTCCCCACTAATGTACACGGCTGTTGTTCTCCGCCAGGGCTGGAAAGTGCACAAATCAGTTTTACTGCATATTAGTCCTGCCCAGTGGGCTTTTTAAAAAAAAATAAGAGGGAAGCCAGAGAAGAGAAAGGCAATTCTTGGCAGACCCCTTGCTGCAGCCGGTGTGGCCTGGAGGCAAGTGATCGAGGGACGTAAAGGAAGGTGTCTGCACACACATCGGTCTGTCTGCTTCATCCCGGCTTCATACAGATGCAAGGGATGCTGGTCTCAGCTGGGGCAGAGGCCTGTGAAGAGAATTCAGCTGTACAGGCAGTCCTGGGTATGGTTTGTAGCAAATCAGAAGGGAGCCTTGTGCTGGGGAAAAGGGTACTAACGAATCTGGGAGATGGTTGTAGGGTCAAACTTGTATTGCACCTCCAAGGAGTCCACCTGTCTTCTGACACTCCGGGTTCCACATCGTCAAATTAGAGGTGATAATAGATATCGCATAAGGAACTTATTATTTTAAATAGAAGAGTGCACAACATATGCAGCAGCCAAAACAAAATGGGTGAACAAAATGACAGAAATACCAGTCTTGCCAACCTGTAAGCAACCTGTAACTACCCCATCACAGACTCATGAAGGCATTGGCTTTGGTCTCTTGCTACAATATGCTCTACCTAGCTTCCCTCCACAACTCTAATTAGACCATTCCACTTTAAACAAGCCACATACCTTTGAGCTCACCTCCAAGCTGATCAACTTGTTTTGCGTGTGCCCCTACTGAAGTTAAAAGCCAATTGTCATTGAGTCAATGCTAACTCGTCGTGACCCCAAAAGTATTGAAGTAAATCTGTGTGCTCGATAGAGTTTATCAATGGCTGATTTTTCAGAAATAAGTCACCCAGGCTTTATTTCTTTTTTTAATTAAATCATTTTATAGGGGGCTTGTACAACTCTTATCACAATCCATACATTATGTCAAGCACATTTGTACATTTGTTGCCATCATCATTTAAAAACATTTTCTTTCTAGCTGAGTCCTTGATACAGTCCCTCATTTTCCCTGCTTCCCTTCCCCACCCTCTCTCCCTCATGAACCTTTGATAATTCATAATTTTTTTTTCATGTCTTACATTGACTGATATCTCCCTTTACCCACTTTTCTGTTGTCCATCTCTCTGAAAAGGTGCTATAAGTAGATCATTGTGATCAGTTCCCCCTTTCTCCCTGCACCTTCCTCTTACTCTCTTGTTGTGGCTACTCTTCATACTGGTTTTTAGGGGTTTATATGCCCTGGACTCCCTGTGTTTCCCGCTCTTATCTGTACCCCTGTACATGCTCTGGTCTAGCCAGATTTGTAAGGTAGAATTGGGGTGATGATAGTTGGGGTGAGGAGGCATTAAAGAACTAGAGGAATGTTGTATATTTCATTGGCACTATACTGCATTTTGACTGGCTCATCTCCTCCCCCATGACCCTTCTGTAAGGGGATGTCCACTTGCTTACAGATGGACTTTGGGTGTCCACTCTGCACTCCACTTCATTCACAATGATATGATTTTCTTTTTTTGATCTGTGATGCCTGATACCTGCTCCTATAGGCACCTTGTGACCACACAGACTGGTGTGCTTCTTCCATGTGGGCTTTGTTGTTTCTCAGCTAGATGGCCACTTATTTATCTTCAAGCATTTAAGACCCCGGACACTACATCTTTTGATAGCCAGGCACCATTTTCTTTCTTCACCACATATGCTTATGCACCCATTTGTCTTCAGCGATCATTTTGGGAAGGTGAACATCACAGAATGCACCCAGGCTTTCTTTTGAGATGCCTCTGAGTGCAGTCAAAGAGCCAGCCTTTCATTGAGCAGTCAAGTATGTTAACTCTTTGTATATCACACAGGGACCAGACACATCCTTCCTTCTCGTGGATGCTTGAAGTGTTCAGCCACAGGAAGCAAAGAAATGAGTACGAGGATAAAGAATGGACAATATTTAACTCAGAGTCCCAAGACTTGGGATCTAACCTGGCCCTAACGCACATTGGCTGGATGATACTGGGGAAGTCATTGTACCATTTTGAGTCCACAGAAAAAGAACAACAAATTAGATCACTGGTTTGAAGATATGGTAGTTATATAATTGTCAATTTGAGGATTACAAGTGAAGGGGTGGAGTCTAGTCTGTCAATCGAATCATAGCCAACGAGGCCTCTGTGTGGGTGTAGCCTTCTGAGAATTCTGGGAAAATCCTGTATTCCTTCTTGGAGGCAGGAGACACTATCTCTCTCTCTCCTCACTCCCTTGGAGACGCTCTACTGACAAGACACGTGGCACTACACTGCTGATAGACTCCATGCCCTGGGACCTGGAGAAGCCACATGGACCTACCCTGGTGCAGCCAGAACCCTGGACCTGGAGAAGTCACACAAAGACTCCTGCCACTGCTGAGATGCTTACAATGCCACGGTATTCACAAGACTTCCCACCCACTGGCCTGTGATCTTCCTGTCATTGAATGTGTTTTGTGAGTCCGAAGAGGACTTTATAGATTGGGCTAATACCGGGCTTATGGACTTGATCTGGACTGGGTTGGGATGCTTTCTTAATGCACACTTACCCTTTATATAAGACTCTCTCTTGTACACATATAAGTTTCTATGAATTTGTTTTTCTAGGCTACCCAGGCTAACACAGAAGAGGGTATGTAATTCCAGAATTCTTTTTTAAATTTTATTTTTAACAGGTTTATAGACATATAATTCGCACATCATGCAATTCAATAATTTAAACATTTTTAAAACAGTTGTACATTCATCACCAAATCAACTTTTTTTTAACATTTTCTTCTTTCTTGTACTCATTGTTGTTAGCTCCAGATTTCCCTCAGCCTTCCCTACTATAACCCCAAGAAACAATTAATCCACTTACTCTATATATATAGATTTACCTATCATGAATTTCATATAGGGGGGGAAGTACCAAGAAAAGAAACAAATAACAAATCAATCTCAATAGAAAAGAAAGCAAAAAAACAATGTAAACTAGAAAAAATTTAAAATGGGTCAAAGGGAGAACAAATGGTAAGGTGTTACATTTTAACCTGACTATATCTTCATTAGTCCATTTCCCAATGTGCTCTCTCTGATAACAAGGTTATTCACATCCCTGATCAATGATCAGAGAATTCATGGGATGCATAATCCAAATGAGGGCTATGCAAATGGATTATGGCCACTCACTGTCATTAATAGTCATCCATTCTGAAAAAGCTGGGGACTCAGAATTAAAACCTAATAAGATTTGTTCATCCAGTTTTGGATTTTGAATTACACAGGCTAGTGTGGTATGGATTTAGCTGACATCTGATGTAAATGGCTGTTTTTGTAAGATAAATATTTAAAATCCCAGATCTGGTAATCAGGTACCATCTGATTTCTTCACTCCATTTTGCTATAGCACCTAGATCATTGGTGAACTCTTCATGAAGGCTAGTCTATAGCACCTAGATCATTGGTGAACTCTTCATGAAGGCTAGTATCTAGTAGAACTATGTCCTAAGAACTAATTTTTCTTAGATTAGGGATATGGTTAGATGTGAGCTTAAAATCAATTAATATATCTATGGTTTATATGTATCCCTGGGCTACTTTAGGGACATCATTATCTAATTGGGGAGCATTATAAATCATCCCCATAGGAAATATGGTCATTCTATTGATAGTATCAATCTAGCCAATGATACAGGACTTTAAATATTGTTTATAAATAGAAAGTATACATATGGAAGACAGCTTCTTATATTAAAATATCTGGATTTTTGACTTGTCCAGATGAAAAACTTAAGTGAATAGACACTATTTACCTAACAATGAAGGCTGGGAACTGGGCAAAAATTTCATTAAGTCTCATGCCCAAAGGCAAAGCTATATCTGCTGAACAAAGGCATTTCATAAAAAATCAAAAAATATATATAGAAATAGAAAACATATGGTAGTATTGAGTTGCAATTTACTGGAAACCTTCAAAACCAGATATTTCCACCAAAGTTCAATGGTGTCTAAATCCGCGGTCTTGGGATTTTAGTCATCTGCTTCATTGCACACTACGGGGTTTCAGCCTTAAGACTAAGGCAGTATTTCAGTTCATTCAATCTACGATAACTGTTTAAGATGAAGTCCAGGTCTATCAGCAGTTATTTCCAAATAGGATCCTTCTAGTGTGGCCTCAAAAGGACAGAGTTTGAAGTCCTGGTTGTCTACAGCAAGTGTCCTGGATCACCAAAGGCTGAACAGAAACTAGGTCTAAAGTGTCCACTTAGGAACATAATACTGGGCATATTCTCCCTTTGGGGGTCGTTATAAGTAAGGTTATCTAACAGGAACTTTGCGGCATCCCAATGCATAAAACAGCAAAAAATGAAAATACTCTAGTTGAGGCCCTGCTTGCTATTTCCTTCCCTGCCTTCCTTTTGAGATTCCCCAATATCTCTCAGACCTCTCATAGCATATAAGCCACTGATTGGAAAGAGTCTAAATGTCTACCACTATGAGAGTATATATAGGAATATTTCTGTCTGTATATATCACTGCTATTCTGAATAGCAGGGGAATGTTACGTGACACAGAACCAGAAGACGTGCAACCCAGATTGACATTTAAAATAAACCTGGAGAAGACCTGCCTCCTGAAAGCAAAGACAACCTTAATCATGTGGGTGGAGCAAAGCTTTGGGGACTTTCATTTACTGATGGAGCACGACTCAAAATTAGAAAGAACAACTGCAAATCTCCATTAATATTTGGAACGTGGAACATGTGAAATATGAATCTAGAAAAATTGGAAGTTGTCAAAAATGAGATGGAATGTATAAAGATCAATATCCTAGGATTTGTGAGCCAAAATAGGCTGGAATTGGCAATTTTTTTAATCTTTTTTTTTATTTTTATTTTTTTTTATTTTAACAATTTATTGGGGCTCATACAATTCTTTTCACAGTTCATACATATACATACATCATTTGTATAAAGCACATCTGTACAGTATTTGCCCTAATCATTTTTTTCTCTTTTCTTCTTTTACATTTTATTAGGGACTCATACAACTCTTACCACAATCCATACATATACATACATCAATTGTATAAAGCACATCCATACATTCCCTGCCCAAATCATTCTCAAGGCATTTACTCTCCACTTAAGCCCCTTGCATCAGGTCCTCTTTTTTTTCCCCTCCCTCCCCATTCCCCCCTCCCTCATGTGCCCTTGGTAATTTATACATCGTTATTTTGTCATATCTTGCCCTATCCGGAGTCTCCCTTCCCCCCTTCTCTGCTGTCCCTCTCCCAGGGAAGAGGTCACATGTGGATCCCTGTAATCAATTCCCCCTTTCCAACCCACTCACCCTCCACTCTCCCAGCATCGTCCCTCACACCCTTGGTCCTGAAGGTATCATCCACCCTGGATTCCCTGTACCTCCAGCCCTCATATGTACCAGTGTACAGCCTCTGTCCTATCCAGCCCTGCAAGGTAGAATTCGGATCATGGTAGTTGGGGGGAGGAAGCATCCAGGATCCGGGGGAAAGCTGTGTTCTTCATCGATACTACCTCACACCCTAATTAACCCATCTCCTCTCCTAAACCCCTCTATGAGGGGATCTCCATTGGCCGACACTTGGGCCCTGGGTCTCCACTCTGCACTTCCCCCTTCATTCGATATGATATATATACATATACATATATACATATACACATATATACACATACATACACACACTTATATCTTTTTTTTTTTTTGCATGATGCCTTATACCTGGTCCCTTGGGCACCTCATGATCGTACTGGCCGGTGTGCTTCTTCCATGTGGGCTTATTTGCTTCTGAGCTAGATGGCCGCTTTGTTCACCTTCAAGCCTTTAAGACCCCAGACACTATCTCTTTTGATAGCCGGGCACCATCAGCTTTCTTCACCACATTTGCTTATGCACCCATTTGTCTTCAGCGATCTTATCATGGAGGTGTGCAATCAATGATATGGTTTTTTGTTCTTTGATGCCTGGTAACTGATCCCTTTGGGACCACTCGATCACACAGGCTGGTGTGTTCTTCCATGTGGACTTTGTTGCTTCTGAGCTAGATGGCCGCTTGTTTATCTTCAAGACTTTAAGACCCCAGTCACTATCTCTTTTGATAGCTGGGCACCATCAGCTTTCTTCACCACATTTACTTGTTCACCCACTTTGGCTCCAGCCGTTGTGTCGGGAGAGTGAGCATCATAGAGTTCCAATTTAATAAAAGAAGGTATTCATGCATTGAGGGAGTGTTTGAGAAGAGGCCCAAGGTCCTTCCGCCACCCTAATACTTGACCTATAAATATAGACACATAGATCTATTTCCCCATCCTCCTATATATATTTGCATGTACATGTCTTTGTCTAGACCTCCATGAATGCCCTTTGACTCCTAGCTCTTTCCTCCATCTCCCTTGACTTTCCTCCTGCCCTACTACCATGCTTCATCGCCACCTGGGCTAGAGTATACCTCTTCTCTAAGCAGCCCTACCCTTGATCATTTCCCACCAGGCCTGCCACTCCCCCTTCTCTACCATTTGGGGTCCCATGTTTTTCCCTTGTCCCTGGGTTTTGTTAACACCACTTCCTTACCCCCCCTACCCCCCCACCCCAAGTCCCCCCGGAACTGTCGGTCCCGTTGTTTTTCCTCCAGATAGTTCATCCAGCCTGTCCTATTCAGACAGACCTGTGGAGTCACTAACATGCACGAAAACTAGACAGAGGAAAACAAAGCAACAGTATACAACCAGACAACAAAACAACAAAAACAAACCACTGACAAAGAACAGAACAAAACAGTTCACAAGAGAAAAGCTTGTAGTTAGTTCTGGGATCGTTTGCTGGCCCTTAGGAGCGTTTTCCAGTCCAGTCTGTTGGGGCACCACGCCCTGGCCCCAAAGTCCACTTTCAGCATTCCCTGGGGACCTTGCCACTCCATTCCCTTGCTGTTCTGCTGCACTCCCCCAGTGATTTGCCTCGGTGTGGTGGGATCAGGTCGGGTGCAATTCCCACACTGTGTCTCCGGTGCTGTCCCCTGTATCACCCTTAGTCACTGAGGGGCATCATGTCTCATAGTAGGGCCAGCCATGTTGTTCTCTCTGTGGACTGGCTGCTCTACTTAGGAACATCATCATCACGGCCTGGTGGCCAGGCTGTGCTTCACTCTCTCCTCCTGCCCCTTCATCTGCTCCCGTGTGCTCTGATCAAATATGTCCATCTCCCGGAGCTGCAGAGTCAATGTCGTCCTTTGGAACAAATTCTTTAAGGGGGAGGGGCAGGAATCCACTTAATTTATGGTGCTGGGGCCAGCCTCCCAGACCTCTCCACGGGTTCCCTCCTCCACGCCGGGATATTGCATTCACACCTTGCGACACTGGGTTGAAGTCTGGTCCCACTTTCCCTGTGGAGATATAAACAATACCCTCCCCCTGGGTGGATTAATGCCCTATGACCCCACTACCCTTTTCTTCCTTGTATTCATCCTTTTGTTTTCCTTTCCCCACCTCCTCCACCATTGTCCACCATGTGCATCCCTGGTTTTGGTCTGGTCTCTGCCATACTACACAGTCTTCACCCCACAAATGTTTGTATACAGTAGCTTTTTTCCCTATGGGATTTGGCAATTTTTAAGAGTACAGTCATATGGCTTACTGCCCCAGAAATGACAAATTCAAAAATAATGGTGTTACATTCATAGTCTAAAAGGTTCCTGTACATGGATTGAGAAGTTATCATTCAAACAGAACAAGAAAACACTCAAGCAAGTCGCTGCCATTGTGTCTCTTCTGGCTCATAGTGACCCTGTAGGACAGGGTAGAACTGCCCTTGTGGGTTTCTGAGACTTTAACTGTTTACTGGAGCAGATAGCATGGTCTATCTCCCGAGGAGTGACTGGTGGTTTTGAACTGCTCACATTGCAGACATGGTGTAAAATGAAGAATAATGTGTGACAGGATGGTATCTTCGTGCCATACTGATTCAATCTGCATGCTGACCAGATGATCTATGAATCTGAACCATATGAAGAAGAATGTGGCATTAGGACTGGAGGAAGGCTTAGTAAAACTCTTCAATGTCCAGATGGCACAATCTTACTTGCAGAAAGTGAGGAGGACTTGAAGCATGTATTGACGAAGATCAAGGACTGCAGACTTCAAAATAAAGAAAACCAAAGTGCTCACAACTGGACTAATAATAAACATTATGATAAACAGATTAAATTTGACAAGGATTTTTTTTTCTTGCTTGGATCCTTACTCAATGCTCATGGATGTAGCTGTCAAGAAATCAAATGACTTATTGCACTGGATAAATCTGCTCCACAAGATTTTTTGAGGTGTTGAAAAGCAAGGATGTTACTTTAAAAACTAAGATGTGCCTGATTCAACCCATGCTTTTTTCTGTTGCCTTATATGCATGTGTGTTAGTCTGGGTCGTGTAGAGAAACAAATCAATAGAAACCCATGTGTATAAGCGATAGTTTTATATAAAGGGGAATTGTACATTAAGAAAGATCCTAACCAAATCCAGTCCAAGCCATTAAGTCCAATATTAGCCCATATGTCCAATACCAATCTATAAAGTCCTCTTCAGACTCATGAAACATATGCAATGGATGACGCTGAATGCAGGATGATCACAGGCCAGTGGGTAGAAAGTCTTTGGATCCAGTGGCGGTGTAAGCATCTCAGGACTGCCAGGGGTCTATACATGGCTTCTCTGGTTTCAGAGGTCTGGTTGCATCAGGGTAGGTCTATGTGGTTTCTCCAGCTCCAGACACTAGTGTAGTTTCATGTATCCTGTTAGCTGCAATGTCTCCCAGGGGGTGAATAGTCTCTCCTGCTTCCAAGGAGGAAAACCCATATTTCCCAGAATTCTCAGAAGAAGGCCATGCCCACAGAGAAGCCCATTGGCTATGACCCAACTGACAGACTAGACTCCACCCCTTCACTCTTAATCCTGTCAAGTCCCAAATTGACAGCAGATTATGTAACTACCACAGCATGTAAAAATTGGATATTGAATAAGAAAGACTGAAAAGAAAGTACTTATTTGAATTATGGTGCTGGTGATGAGTATTGAAATTACCATGAGTTGCCAAAACAACAAATAGATCTGTCTTGGAAGAAGTACAGACAGAATGCTCTTTAGTTGTTGTTGCTGTTGCTGTTGTTTTAATTATTTTTCTGTATATGAAATCCAAGATAGGTAAATCTATAGAGAAAATAATTAGATTACAGTTCCTTAGGATATTTCCAAGAGAAGAGGAGGCTGGGGAAAACAGGGAGCTAATGCAGATGAGTACAATAATGAAGAAAATGTTCTAAAACTGATGTTGGTGATACTCGTACAACTCTTACCAATGTGATTGAATTATTAAATTGCATAATATGTGAATTGTATGCCATTGAAACTCTTTCAAAACATAAATGAAGACATATTATTGGGAGAGGCCTGTCCCTGGAAAAGGACATCATGCTTAGTAAAGTTGAAGGGCAGTGAAAAAGAGGAAGACCCTAGGTGAGATGGATTGACCCAGGGGTTGCAACAATGGGCTCACATACAATAGTTGTGAGGATGGTGTGGGACCAGGCAGTGTTTCCTTCTAGGCAGAGTTGCTATGGGTTGGAACAAACTCAATGACACCTAACAACGCCGTGCTGAACAAACAATCTGAGAAGATGGACTGTGGAGAAAACCAACCTTCAGGACTGGAGAAAGGCTCTCTAGCAACCTTCAATCTGAAGTGGCATGACCTTGCTTGCTAAAAATCAAGAGGACTTGAAGCACGTACAGATCATCATCAAACACTGCATCTTTAAGTTTGGATTACAACTCAATGTAAACAAAACTGCTTACAACTAGACTAATATACAACATCACGATAAACAGAGAAAAGATTTCAGTTGACGAGGATTTTTTTTACTTTATTTTTATTTGGGGGGTTCTGTTTGCTTTTTAATTTTTCAGCTTTTTTTCCAATCATTTTACTGGGAGATCTTACAACTCCTTTTACAAACCATACATCAATTTTATACAACATATTAGTACAGATATTCCATCGTTCTTTTCTAGACCTTTAGTTTCCATTGAGCCCTTGGGATCAGCTCCTCTATTTTTCCCCTATCTCCCTGCCCCCAACCCTTGTGGCCCCCTGATAGATTGTAGATTAACTATTTTTAAATCTCACTCCAACCTTTCCCTCTGGTTTCTGTTATTCTTCCCCCTATATGCTGATGGTTTTACTTCTGGGATTTCTATAAATTCACAAGGATTTTATCTTGCTTGGATCCATAATCAATATTCATTGAAGCAGCAGTCAAGAAATCGAGTGACATATTGTATTGGGAAAATCTGCTATGCCATAATTATTTCAGGTGTTAAAGAGTAAAGATGTCACTTTGGGGCCTAGCTATGGTACGCTTGCTTGCCTATGAAATCTGGACAATGAGTAATGAAGATCGGAGCAAAATTGATACAGTTGAATAATTGTTTTGCCAAAGAACAATGGAATTCATGGCAAACAGAACTGTCTGGGAGGAAGTATTGGAAGAGAGGATGGTGAGACTTCTTCTTATGTGCTTTAGACGGTGCTCAGAAGAGACCAGTCCCTATAAAAGGGTATCATGCTTGGTAAAGTGGAGAGTCAACGAAAAAGAAAACCTTCAGTGAGATGGATTGATACAATGGCTTCAACAGCTGGCTCCACATAGAAATGCTTATGAGGATGTTATAGGACCAGGCCATGTGTTGTTTTATTGAGCATAGGGTCACTGACTTAAGGGGACTTTACAGTAACATCCAGCCCATCACTGCAGACCAGCCAGTGTGCACAAAGCACCCTGAAATGTTTTTAATACACTAATTTTCAGTGGACCTCTGAAAAGACACACACGACACCTGAGAGGAGAGTAGCCTCCATGAACCAGCCTGGGTTACCATGTCAGAGTTCTTGAAAAGGAGGATGTGGTGGTTGGACAGCAAAATCCTTCCAGAAACTCATGTGTGATCTAAAAATCAATCTGGTTAGTGGACCTCCAAAGCATCAGTCTTATATTACTTCTCCATTCAAGAGTATGAAGGCCACAAGCTCAGAATCACCTTCTGGACGCTTCCTGTCAATCCTTCCTAGGTTTAACTGTCCATCTTTAACTCTTAGAATTCCCTATAGGCTGGTCTCCAATATTTCTCTCGTGGCCCATATTACATGCAGAGTCTGATCTTAATTTCTGCTCCCTTATCCATCTATCGCCCTGACAGACAGCAAGCTCTACTCTCTCTTAAACCCAGAATAAAGGGGCTTTGCAGAATCAACTCCCTGGATTCAGATTAACATCCAGAAGTGGCAGAGACAAGTGAGGCTCCAGCTCCTGCCATTAGATTCCAGGAGCGATGTTTTCCTGCAGGGTTCCCAGCACCTCATGGCCGCTGGAAGCCCTTTATGTATTTTTCTATCTGTGTGGTCCATGATCCACATGCACATGCATGCATATACATAGTTCACTTTGCTCTCCTGGGCAGCTTTCCCCTTCTTTCTGTTTGTTTACCCACAGTGACTTAATGCTTGCTCAATACAGCAGACCTGGCTACATGGTCCGTCAGGTTTATAACACAGGTTTACCGCATTAAAGGGGAAGGGTCATATTCTTTACAGACAAAGCTGGTCACTACAGAAATCTGTTCAGAGTCACGTGTAGCAGAAATGGAGTATGAAAACTAGACTGGAAAGTCTAGTCCTGGACCTGCTGCATGACCTTGGGAAAGTAGCTCCTCTGCCCAGGTCCTCTGCATGATGGGGAGGTGGGGGCGATTTAAAGATTTATCAGTCCCACTTTCAAGTAAAAAAGGGCCTTAGGTTATTTCAGGGTGCCTCAGGTAGCTCACTACCCCCACAAAAGGGAGCAGGCCAAAGAGACTCAGAACACCGTTCAGCACTTTCTCCAGCCTCCCTGCATCTTCAAGAATTTAGAATTGCACTCATTTTCCAACTCTACTAACCTGTTTCATAAAGCACTTCTCTGGCTCATCCCTGCGAGACCCCAGAACCCCCACAAACTCACGGCAATAAGCTGGCACCCCCAGTGGAGACCTGGAGAGGTGCAAGTGGGTTTTCAGAGCTGTTGTGTTTGCACGTGCTGCCACCTCCTGGGCTTTCCGTCTTTGGCCACCCCCACCAGGAGCATGACCAGAGGCCTGCTCCTTGCTGCTCCCTGGGATCAACAATGCATCATGGCAAGTGCCCTCATTTGTTATTTACACTATCATCCCCAGGACCCTATCTGTTAGTCTGAACTCTCTTTCTGATGTAATTGAGATTTTTTAAAGTTAGATGCATGGGAGCCCCATGTCTAATCACTCAACCCGCATGCCTAGCATCCAGGCTCAGGGACAAGATAATAAATACCAGACACTAAAACTAGCCCATCAGGCCCCTGGACAAAGGAACCAGAGGAATCTGCTAGCTCAAGCCAGGCAGCATTTTCTCAGGTGTCTTCTTGGAGCCTAAACTTGGGCACTTAAGCTATTTAATCCTTCTGGTAGCTCACTAGAAAGCCAACGAAAGAAAGGTAATAGGCGATCCTTTCGTTCAATCCGTAGCTGTCCCAAGTTCTGCCATCACTAGATCTGTAATCGCCTTCTGCCGAGGGAAGCCCTGGCCTATATGCTGAAAATGTAAATGGCTGTGCAAGATGACAGTCATGGAAATAGTAAAATGTCAGAATGCTAGAACTGGAAGAAAATGGTAGGGATTATCTGAGTTCATTGAACGCAGATGAAAAATCCCCAAAGAGGGGAGTCACTTCTCCAGTCAGCAACTAATAACACTGAAATAAGACCTGGAAGTGCCTGATAAGCCACCTTGTCAACAGCTCAAATTTAATTGACTTATAACCAAGGCCTTAAACACAGGTGTAGGACAGGAGCGTTCCAATTAGAGTAAGAAACCCGAGGACCGCGCCATAGCTCTGCACGTACATCGATTGCTATGATCAAGTGAGTTGATGTTCATGAGGTTTCACTTACTTATCTGTAAAATAGGTCTCTGGATGGCACGAACAGCTTGCACCTGACTGTGAGCTGAAACGTTAACAGTTCAAAGCCATGCAGAAGTATCATGGAAGAAAAGGTCTGGCGATCTGATTGCAGTATGGTAAAAGCCAAGCACACCCTGTGGTGCAGCTCACCCTGGAAACACGTGGGGTTGTGATGAATCTACACAACCACACAACAGCAGCAGCGGAATAGATATGATAAAATCCTACCCAAGGGCATTGCGAGGACTCTTTTGTGGAAAAGATGGCATATATATTGATTTTATTAGCGATTAGTCTTTTTAATAATTTTGACTATCTAGTTAGCCACCATGACAGACCAGTGTTTTAAGACCATTCATCGTGGAAATGAGCTTAGAGAGAAGTAGGTCTCCTATCACGCCGTGAGTAAACAAGATAGAAATTACAGGGCTTCCTTTGTATTGGTTACTCCAATAGACCACACTTCCTTCCAGTTAATATAAAGCAATCTCCTAACCCTAAATGTAAACTTTAGCTCAATAGCTAGGAATTCCAAAATCGAGGGCAAAAGTCCTGATTAATGTTATGATCAGGCTCTTGGAAAGTAGAAAAAGATGGCTATGATGCCAAGAAGTGTCTAGACTTATGGTGAGGGTTTGTCAGATAAAGATAGAAGGCTGTAGTACACGGACTCTCAAAAGGTGAAGCCAGTGTTTCTTCACATTTCTTCATTCTAGGTCTGTTCGTTTGGGAGGTGGTATTTCCGTGCCGCTAGCTCTTCCTTGAAGAATTCTGTGACTTGCCCCATGTCAACACAGGAGTTTGGAGATCCTTGAGGGACCCAAATTGTGTTGCTTTTAAGTGCTCTTTGGCTTTTGAGGGAAAAGAGGTCTGGAGGGCAAGATTGAGGCCGTAGGGTGGATGGGGGTAAGTTTTCCCCCCAAAATTCTTATGGACAGCCCTTGCTCCCGTGAACAAATGAGCTTTGTTGGGAAGGAAAACGACTTTCCAATGCGACCCTCTTGGCCTTATTCTCACCAGTGCAGTTGTTACTTATATCAACACTTCTTCATAGTGAGCCCACGTGGGTTTCCTTTATCCTTTCAAGAGCTCTATTAAGATTGCCCCCATTGGAATCCCAAAACTCAGTTGCCATAAGTTTCTGGCCAACCTCTATGCTGTGACTTTAACTGACCCAGCCGATTCCCTCAGTAGCCTCTGCTTTGATAGGATCATTTAAAAAATTAATTATTAATTGGGAGTTAATACATATAGCATGCTACTCCACAGTTCAATCACGTCGAGCAGTATTGTACAATTGCTACCACAATCAGTTCCAAACATTCTTTTTCTTCCTGGCCTCCTTGACTTCATCTCCCTTTTACCCCCCTTCCACAGCCACTGGAAGTGTTTTACAAAATGTCACTCAACTACCCAACCTTGTAATTTAATAAGAAAATGAAAGCAATAAGAAGCTAATGGCCACAAGTTTTCATCACACATCTACCCCTCCACCTGTCCTTAGCCACACACCTTTCTTTCCTGTCATTGTGGATCAGTCATCTGTACTTACAGCTGAAGCCAGTCCTCCCACTGTGCACTAAATCCCATCCCCTGTTATTGATCCAAAACCATTGCTCTAGCAATTCCCTATCTCTCCTCTATCATCCTGGATCATCCCAAGCACGATAAAATATGCTTCTTTTATCCCTGGCTTAGGTGGGATTCTCCAGTGAAGCTTATATAGGTATATGTACAGGGAGATTTATGTCATGAAAATGGCTCACACAGTTATGGAGACTGACAAAGTCCAAGTTGTGAGTCAGATACTAGACTAGAAGCTCCTCCTCACTCACATAGCTGCAGGAACTGATGAAACCAAGATTGGCACATCAGACAGCAGGCTTCTGGTTATGGAGGCCAGGGAATCCAGTGTCAACAGGGAAGACGGCAGGCTACTGATGACTCTGAGGAATGTCAGGCTGCTGGCTCAAGTTCAAAGAACCAGACAGATGATGAGCCAGACGTTTGGTCCAGACCCAGCAAAAAAGCAACTAAGCAGTGTCAGGGTACCCACCTACATTGGAAATAGGCCACACCTCTGAGAAAACTCCTGTTCAATTTATTGGTTGCTCAGAGCAGTTCTCATCATTGAGTTGATTAGATCTTAGGTGGGGAGTGGCTATATCCTAGCTGCTGTAACAATGAGGGTCCTGGCCCAGTCAAGCTGACATACAACCTTAACTGTCACATTCTCATCCAGAAATAAAACAAATGAGGAGGGGGGGAAATCTCATTTGAGCCCACGTTCTCTTCATTTCTCCGCTCTGAATAATGTTCCCTCAAAATTCTCTGTACTCACTGTCTGCAATTGCTTTTCTCACACCCTTCAATCAGTCGTTCACTCCTAACACTCTGCCAAAGCCGCATGCCAAGTCACCAACAACCTCTTTGATTTCCAGTTGAGCTCAGCCTCGTCTTGCTTGAGCGACAGGCAATATTGGACACAAAAGGCCACTCTCCTTGAAATGCCTCCTTTTTCTTAGTTCTCATGATAACATGCTTGCCTTGTTTTCCTGCAACATATGTTGATTCTGCTTTCTCTTTCTTCCTGTCTTTCTTTTTAAACAGGTTTCTTGGCACTTGTCCACATTAAATACAATCCAATTGTCAACCACGATGTGATGCTTCTTAAAGATGCATTTGCTGATTCCCCGTCATCACATCAACCTTTAAATGCTGATTATCAGAACATGTTATATAGCTCTAACTATCATCCATAAGGTAATGATTCTAAAACTATGTTTTATCAATGACTTTTTCTCAGATCTCCAGATTTATTTTTTAAGATCATGTTGTTGGTAACAGCTCCCAGATTTGTTTTTTGACTGCCTGTATACCTCTACCTTTAACTCTAAAAATGTGTTCTCTTTTACCCCATATATAAATTATCAACTGATCCTGCAGTTTCTTTCTACCTCCATTTAATGGTTTTTTAATCTCACTCCGAGTAAAGGTAAATTCCAAAATACCTTCTATAATGTATAAGGTATAACCAAAAAAAAAAAAAAGTCTGTGAACTCAGCTAAGATATAAAACGCAAGATCAATATGAAAAATAAATTATTCTTCTATATACAATTAGAAATTAAGAAAATTAAAAATACTACTAATATAATCATCAAACACTATGACATACTTAAGGAAATATTTAGCAAAATATATGCAGGAATGACACTCGGAAAGCTATAGACAACAGCTGAGAGAAATTAAAGACTTCAATTAGTGGTGAGGTAAACCATACTTGTGGAGTGAAAGATACAATGTGGCTAAGATGGTAATTTCCCTCAAATGTATATTTATGGCAATATTTGTTACAAGTATATTTAATAAATTTTAAAATTTCTAATAAAATCAGCAAGCTCTAAAGAAGCCAGAACATTAAAATAATTTTGAACAAGGAAGAATAAGGCTGCCAGACTTACATTACTTGATTTCAAGGTGTACTATAATGCAACAGTAATTAAGATATTGTACTATTGGTATAGAGAAAGACTTTCAAATCAATGGCACAAAATAGAAAGTCCAGAAATAGAGATACACATTTACGGTAAATGGATTTTCAACAAAGATGCCAAGGTAATTCAATGAGAGAAAAGTCTTTGGACAAATTGTGCTGGAACAGCTAGATATCTTCATAGTAAAAAGTAAACTCTAAACTGGGACTTACCATATATACTCAAATATAAGCCGACCTGAGTCTAAGCCGAGGTACCTAATTATTACCTGAGAAACCCGAAAAACTAAAACTGATTGACTCGAGTATAAGCCTAGGGTGGGAAATGCAGGATGTGAATTAACACAGAGACCAGAGGGGAGAGAAGGAGCGCAGCCACAGACACATCCTTACCAGTTCAGCTGCCGGGGTAAGTGAATCACTACGGGTGCTTCTGCGAATTGGAGCCGTCCACATCATAGGATGGCTCTGATTGGTTAGATGTGAGTAAAACATTCAAAGCCCTGCAGTGTCAGTGGGGCTTTAAATGAACAGCGGAGGAATGGCAATCACCAGCGAGATGTTACACCTCGCTGGGGTCCCACTGACCCGTGTATAAGCTGAACACCAGTTTTCCAGCACATTTTTTGTGCTGAAAAACTCAGCTTATATGTGAGTATATACAGTAGATAATATGCCAAAACTCCCTATAAATGGATCACAAACCTAAAAGTAAAAGCCCAAATAAAAACTTCTGTAAGAAAACAGAAGAAAATCATCAAATGTGAAAAATTTCAAAATCAAACATTTCTTAGATGGGGCATAAAAAGCATTAACTATGAACAAAAAGTATATATCATTTTATGAAGTTTAAATATGGGCGCTTTAGGATGTTAAAACTTATAAGCACCCATCAAAGATAAAACTATTGATGTCTTCTTTTCAAGAGCAAAGAAGATTTATGAAAATCAAAGACTCAAGGAAACAATTAGTCCAAAGCACTAATGGACCACCACACCACAACCTCTACTAGCCTGAGATCAAACACAGCGCTTGGCTACCATTACCAATCTCTCGAATCAGGATCAGAATAAAAGTTCCAGAAGAGAGTGGGGAGCAAAATGTAGAGCAAGATTCAAAATCACGATGACACAAGGTTCGGTGGTTTCATAGAGATGAATGAAATCTCCTAGATATCCTTTGAACTTGGAACCGAATTGAAATCCAGAGATTGACTTTTGGCCAAGCAATGGGCCAAAAGTGAACATCCATGAGAGATGCACTCCACAGAAAAATCAACCACTCACAACCAAAAGGATAGCATTCCCTAAAAACGAAGTCTGAAGTCAGGGAGGGTACACGGAAATGGGAACCCAGGGAGGAAGTGGAAAGAGTGGTGTTACGTAGAGGAAATTGTGATTAATATCACAAAACAAAATGCATATAAATTGTTGGGGAACTATTTTTTCTTCTTTCACCCACCTCACACTAAAATGTTTACTAGAAAGACAGACGGGAGGAAGAAGAGAAATGGAGGAAAGGAGAGGGAGGGAGGAGGGAAGGAAGGAAGGAGGGAAGGAAGGAAGGAGAGAAGGAAGGAAGGAAGGAAGGAAGGAAGGAAGGAAGGAAGGAAGGAAGGAAGGAAGGAAGGAAGAGACTGTGGATGAGTGCTGTTTAGCCCAGAATTGTGTTGGTGACACACAGCACCACTCTAGAAGGTACTGGTCTTGAGGCAGCCCCAAAGAGGGGCAGGCCTATCCTTGGCAACCAAAGCTGCTGCGTCCATTGAAACAGGTACCTTGCCAAGTGGAAAGATGACATAAAAAACAGATTGAGGCCAAGAGGAAGGAGTTCAGGAGCTTGTGTCTAAGACCCTCTCCCTTGTCATTCAAATAAGATCCTCCTTAGATATGAAGAGGTAGACATTCTTGAAACCAAGAAGGCTTAGAGCAGCTGAAGAGATGGGCTGAAGAGATCATGAAGGTACCCACTCAATCACTGTTGCAGGCATGGGTCAGTCCATCCCACGGAGGGTTTTCTTTTGTTGTTGTTGACCCTCTAGTTTACCAAGTCTGATTTCCTTCCCCACAGACTGATCGGTCCCATGTGATCGCATGGTCCAAGTGCGTGAGCTAGCTGAAGGTTCACCAGCCTCACATCTAAAGAGCCTTCTGGCGAGAGTTCTTTCAAGATGGATTAGTTAGTTCTTATGGCATTCCGGGGTCCTTCCATTATTCATTGCTCACACCATCATTCTAAGATAGCAATTCTTCTCTGGTCTTCTTTATTCATTGTCCAACTTTAATTGTAAATGACCCAAACACCTATAAACAATGGCAAAAGGAAGCATCTTGTGATGTCTGTGTAATGAACTACAATACAGCAGTTAAAAAAATAAATGAGAAACTACTCAGAACAACATGGCTTAATCTCAGTAACATTATGCTGAACAAAATCCCTAACACACAAACAGCACAACTTATTGAATTAAATTTATATAAAATCCTAGCAAAGGCAGACTAATCTGTGATTATGGAAAGCACATCAGTGTCACCTGGGGCCAGAGATAAGGCCAGGATTGACTACAAATTGGGAGGAAGAAAGCTTTTTGGGAGATGAAAATCTTTTCTAACTCAGGGGTACTTACATGTGTACACTTGTTAAAGAAAAAAACAAGGCATACACTTAGAATGTGTGTAATTTATTTTATGTAGATGATACCTGATTAATAGTAATTTCAAGAAAAGTAAAAAAATAAAATACTCTGTTCTAAATGACTACACAGTCTGGCCTGACCACTAAATCTCTTTCCATATCTCCTACCACCACCATAGAGTCCTGTGTGTGCCATTCCCTTGGCCGGGAATGCTCCTTCATTGCATATCCCCTTGGCAAGATCCCTCATGTCCTCCAGTCCTTGATCAGTAATGTTTTTAGTACAGCAGCTTCCCATAATAACGCTGTCTTCCCACTTTACCTCCAAGCCTCCCTCTTCTCCTTTATTGTAATTTTTAGCTCCTGTCACTTTATAACACACTGATTTTTTAAGCATTATCTGTGTCATCTCATAGAGAATTTAAGAATTTTAAAATCAGTTCTTTATATTCCTTGTGGGTAGATAGAGAACCCACACCTTGGTTAAGAGTTGGACGGAACAGGGAATCCAGGGTGGACGATATCTTCAGGACCAAGGGTGTGAGGGGCGATGCTGGGAGAGTGGAGGGTGAGTGGGTTGGAAAGGGGGAACTGATTACAAGGATCCACATGTGACCTCCTCCCTGGGAGAGGGATGGCAGAGAAGGAGGGGAAGGGAGACTCCGGATAGGGCAAGATATGACAAAATAACGATGTATAAATTACCAAGGGCACATGAGGGAAGGGGGAGAGGGGAGGGAGGGGAAAAAAAAAGAGGACCTGATGCAAAGGGCTTAAGTGGAGAGCAAATGCTTTGAGAATGATTGGGGCAGGGAATGTACAGATGTGCTTTATACAATTGATGTATGTATATGTATGGATTGTGATAAGAGTCATATGAGCCCCTAATAAAATGTTTTTAAAAAAAGAGAGTTGGACGGAGAACTAAAACGTCGATGGCTCCAACCCACCCATTGGTTCAGTGGGAGGGAGACAGGCAATCTGCTTCCATGCAGATGTGCAGCCTTGAAACTCCATGGAGCAGTCTCCAGGTCCTACAGGACCTCATTGCGTTAGTAATCATCTCCAGGACAGTGGGTTTTTAGTTCAGAGGACAGAAACTTCTGTCAGCCTGGTTCACTGCTGCCTGAAATAGTGCCTTGCTGTGGCAAAGAGGAACAGTTATGTCACCAAGATTCCCATTATTTTTGTATAAATTAGGTCTGATCCTGCAATGTGCCATTCAAGAACTGAGTATCCCAAGACTCTCCCTCTTGTAGGGGAGCGGGCACTTCCTGCTGATGGGATGTGAATAAAAGTAACGTACGCCACATCCGTGGGAAGTGTGTGTGCTTTATTCTCTTTCCCAAACCATGAGTGAGGACTGAAGGACCCCAAGAACTTAGCTTGGATGGAGCCTAGATTGTTGATTCACAACAAAAAGGCCACCCGCTGAGCAATATTTGAGATTTTTATGTAAAACAAAACAATAATTTATTTTTTCTAATTATTTTCCATGGTTTTAAGTCACAGAAATATCAAGATTAATTTTTGGTAACAACTGCTGTTATCTAATACTGGGGCTATAGTTCATGTTCAATAAATACTTTTTGAATGAAGGAACTTACGTAAGGAAGGAATAATATAAAGGTTTGTACTCACTATATAACCTGGCATCATTCCATATAATAAATAATGCATGCCATGTAGCACAGGGATGATGCACTCCTGCTGATAACTGCACCTGGAGTAAAATTAGCAATTTCAAGGATTAGCTTCTGTTTGGTGAATAAAACAACAACAACATTGTTAGCTTGATTGAAACTATGTACCTCCAGCAGAAACACCTGAAACTATCTATCAGGGGATTTTTGTTTTGTTTTGTTTTGGTTTTTTTTCTTTCGTCCTATGTCTATCTATATAAGGTAGGCAGGACAAACAATCCTGAGGAGAAAACAACAGGACCAGTAGTCCCAGGGTGACATGGAAAAGGAGCATGTGGAAAGGCATAGCGGGGAGCCAACAAAATTGATGGTGAGGAGGGCAAATAATGCCTGGTAGCGTTTGATCAGGTGCAATGTATGCAAGAGGAATTGCTGAGAGACAAATGGAGGGCAGGCATGATATTGAGACAGGAGGAAGGTGAAAGGAAATAGATGAAAGAAGTAGGAGGCAAAAGTTATTTATAGAGGTATAGCTATAGGTATGTATATATGTAAATATATAATTTATAATGAAAGGGATAGAGGCTGATATACATATATTTATATGTTAAATATTAAGACAGCAGACAGACTGTGGGCCTTTACTCAAGGCCTTCCTAAACCCAAGAACACTTTATTTTAATAACCTGGCACTCTTTGATACTCACCTTCCCAACACAATAGCTGGACATAAAATGGGTGCATAAGCAAATGTGGTGAAGAAAGCAAATGGTGCCTGGCTAGCAAAAGATATAGCTGGGGTCTTAAAGACTTAAAGTTAAACAGCCATCCATCTAGCAGGGAAGCAAATAAGCTCACATGGAAGAAGCATACTAGTCTGCGTGATCATGACGTGTCTACAGGATCAGGTACCAGGTATCAAAAGATCCAAAACCAATCATTATATCTATGTGAAAGAGGGGGTGGATGGAGTGGAGTGGAGATGCAAAGTCTATCTGTAAACAATTGAATATCTGCCCCACAGAATGGTTACAAGGAAGGGACAATTCAATGAAGGTGCAGTATAGTACCAACAAAACACACGTCATTCCTCTAGTTCCTGAATGCTTCCTCCTCCTCAGTACCATGACCTAGTTCTACCTTACAAATCTGGTTAGACTGGAGTACACACATTAGTATAATTAATAGCTCATGTAATTCAGGACAGATAAAACTCTCAGGAACAATAATGGGAGTAGCAATATCATGAAGTAGGGTGATGGTGGGAGCATGGGGTGGGGCGAAAGGGGAAACCCATCACAAGGTTGTATATGTCGCCCACCTCCCAGGAGGATGAATAACAGAAGTATGTGGGTGAAGGGAGACAACAAACAGTGCAAGACACAAAATAACAACAATAATACATAATTGATCAAGGATTCACAAGGATGGGAGGGTGGGGGAGAGAGAGGGTAAAAGAGGAGCTGATACTAAGGGCTCAAGTAGAAAGAAACTGTTTTGGAAATGTTGATGGCAACATATGTACAAATGTGCTTAATGAAATTGAATGATGGATTGTTATAAGATTTATTAGAGCCCCAATAAAATGATTAATTAATAAATAAAACTTTGTACCTCAATGACAATTGTTAGTACATTGTCGTCTGAATCTAGCCTATGAAGTGAAAATACAATATAGTAATACACCCTTCGTTCACTATTCATGGACACCATGGGCTTAGAAGCCAAAATAGACATAGAATCTCCTGTGTACACATACTCTCACAGGGGAGGGGAGGGGTGCACAGTTCTGAGTGGGCTCCATTTCCACTCATTCAAACACATTTCCGACAAATGTGGGGGGTTGCTAAATTTGAAAGGAACCTTTACTTTCAAGCCAGCCTACCTTGGTATAATGGGATTCCTCCGTGGCATCAGGCAGGAGCCCCAGTGGCTTAGTGGGAACGTGTTGGACTGCTCACTGCAAAGTCAGCTGTTTGAAACCACCAGCTCCACAGGAGAAAGACGAGGCTTTCTCCTCCCATAATGAGGTACGGCCTCAGAAACCCACAGGGGCAGTTCTACCTGGTCCTATAAGTCATTACAAGTCGGGAATGACTCGATGGTACAGGGAGAAAGAGTGGTCACCAGGAGGAGTTTCAGAACGCCAGGATATACAGACCCGTCAAACATATTTGACTGGCCCTTCCATCTCCTTCGAGGAAAAGTTAAGCAACACTCAGAAAATACTTGTCCTGCTCCCAATACCTGCTGAAATTGAACTTACTTTAGATCAGGTGCTCTGAAGGTGAAGCAGTCCAAAGAAACTTGCTCATACCCCGTAACCAAGTTCCCTGGGCATGAAAGATCAGCAGCTTCAAAGGAAGTGGATGTCTGAAGCCCTATTCGTACCTTCTCTGGACAAAAGCCCTGGGCCAGGGCTAATGAGCAACCAGCAACCATCTTACTCTCTCTGAGGCGCAAAATATTTTCTTTGTTCTCTAACAGAAACACAAAACAGGAAGCTAGAATAATCTGGACTGTGAGGGACAACACCCACGTATTCCACAGCTTACATATCCATTCTCCTTGCTTTGTTTTATGCTATATATTCTAGAAAGGGGCATGTGAATATTAATAAATAAATAAAAATTGAGAAAAGAGAAAATAGTTAGATTTTGTTGGAACCATATTAATCGCAGGAGAAAGGAAACATTCAATTAATAGAAGGCTATGGAGGCCATTGGGAGCCCACAATCCATCTGCAGACTATCTGGTTAGATTCAGCCTCTGGCAGATCCTCTCTGGCCACAGGCAAGGGACTTGAATGACTTGACTATCAGACAAAAAGTATCGTAGACTTGACTCTGGTCTATCGAACCACGGTACAATGTGATATTTGATCAGTTGAGCTCACTCTTGACCCATACTAACTTTGCTCTAGTCTCGAATATGTGTCACTTGTTTCATGACAGAAACTTCTTCTCTGACTTTTTAAATATCGTTGGTGGTCTTTGTTTTGCTCTACATCTTTATCTTTATATTATTATGCTTTTCTGCTTTATGTTTCATTTTGGTTTTTATGGCTTCTGTTAGGTTTCCAAGTTTATGAAGCACAGAGATGGATGCATAGAGACAGGAACTGAGGCAATGTTTTATCAGGGGTTAAAGAAGGTGAAGAGAACTGGGGAGCAAACAATGAATGCAGGAGGCCGGGAGGAAGCGCTAGATGTGATTGTGATGATGCATATACAACTCTTTTTAAAACCGTTTTATTGGCACTTAATTCACATATTATACAATTCAATAGTTCCATCATCTCAAGAAGAATTGCGAAATCATTACCCCAATCAATGTCAGAACATTTTCTTCGGCCCCCTCATAATTGAATCACTTTTAAAATGAGTTGAATAACAATTCTTTTTAAAATAAATTTAACTATGAAAAAAGTAAGTATTTAGTCCAATAAGATATTTTTTAAATCACTTAATAAAAAATGAAGTAGCATTGGCAATTTTCTACAAAGCAAAATTAACATGTTGATGCTGTTTGAGATCTTTAAAAACATTACATATTGTATGTACTCTTCTGCAGAGTCTATCAGAATTTGATAGAGTAAATATTAAATAAATCTATGGCTAAGTTTGTTAAGTTCCCATGCCAACTGCCTGATGCCCATGGTTTGAGAGAATTCACCAATAGGCTGCTGCGGGGTCATGTATAAGGTGTGGAACCTCAACACTTGCATAAAACAGGAACAGTAGCCATTGACTAAAGACCCATAACAAGAGCATACTCAAACTCGTCCTTGGTCAAAACACTCACCTTACAAAGAAAAACGGAAATCCTGGCTTGCAAATAGGAGTAAAGTCATTTTTAAATTTTATTTTTTTAAGCAACAAATTGGAGTGCCTGCTCTCTTACTTCTACCTAAAAAGAACGTTCAAGTTCTCCCCAATCCACACCCATCTTGTTATTTCTCAGAGCCCCACTTGGCTCACATGGTGCTGAGTTCAGGCACAATGGCCAAATAACTCCCACCAATGGAAACCTCCTTTTAAGAGTGCCCACTAGCAAGGAAACCATCTAGTAGCCTCATCATTCTGCAGCTGAGAGCCCTGGGTTCTGGGAGAGAATTGATAAAGTCCATATGTCTCTAAGCCTATGCTTCACTTTGTCCCTGTTCCCGCAAACAGGATTCAGAATCTCTTCTGAAAATTGGCTTCTCTACTTCTTGGCTGAACTTTTCCCCTCCTAGGCTTCTTTAGATATGCAATAATTGGGGCAGAAAACAGACATGATCTCATCTCTTCCTCTTGACTCTCCTCATGACAAGGTGATAAACCCCTCCTCCCTTCTTCCAGCAAAACAGAAGGCCCGTGGTCATCGCTATAAGGTGCTAGAGCTTGGAGAAAGGCAAGGGCAGTGAGTCGTTTCCCTCCAGCTCCTGCCCGTCCGGAACTGCTGTTGCAGGTAATGAAATATTCATGAAAGAGACTTGTCCACCAACGGTGCCATTCAGGAGACTTGTTTGAACCTCGGGAACTGGCTCGAATGCCTTCAAAAGTCGGAGGGAAGATTGACAAGTTTCTGCACCTTGAACAACAAAAAGCATTCAACCCCCGTGGAACAGCAGTCAAGAAATCAAATGCTGTATTGCACTGGGAAAACCTACTGCAAAAGATCTCTTTCCAGTGTTGAAAGCAAAGATGTCACTTTGATGACTAAGGTGTACCTGGTTTAAGCCATAATGTTTTCAATCATTTCATATGAATGAGGAGGCTAGACAATGAAAATGGAAGACAGAAGAATTAATTCATTTGAACTGGAGTGTTAGCAAAAGCAGAGGACTTTTGTGGCACAGTGGTTAAGGTACTCAGCTGCTAACCCAAAGGTTAGCAGTTCAAATTCACCAGTTACTCTGTGGGAGAAAGCAGTGACAGTCCCTCTAAGACTACAGACTTGGAAACCCTCTGGGGCACTTCTACTTTGTCCAGGAGGTTGCTATACACTGGAATCAGCTCAACGGCAGTGGTTTGGGTAGGGGAGGGAGGGTTGGTAACGAATATTGACTAAACCATGAACTGCCAGAAAAAAATGAACAGTGCCATCTTAGAAGAATTAGAATATTCTTTAGAACACACGCTAGCCAAGACTTCGGCCCTCGTTTCCATGGGACACCCCATCACGGATAATGAATCATTAGAAAAGTACAGCATGTTTGGTAAAGAAGCAGCAAAAGCGAGGGGAACTTTCAGTGAGCTAGATTCACCCAACAGTTACACCAATAAGCTCAAAATGTAGTCATGATCGTGAAGATGTACAAGGTTGGGCAAAGTTTCATTCTATCATACCTTGAATTGCCATATATCAGAATTGGCTCAATGACAAGAGTAGCAAATCCTGGTCTATCAGCTTTGTTGAGACAGTAAAGGAAGCGCTTGCACTGGTTGATTCTGCTCGTCATCGTGACCACTTCCTCTGTTCAGCCTAACCGACTCGGGAGATAATGAGACTTCCGCAACATTCGTTCCCCAAAAACCCCATCTCGGTCTTGCAGGCATATATAAGACCATGTTGCCCTTGAGCTCATGGTTCCAGCCACTCCCTGCGCCACTTCCTGCTCTAGCCCTTCTTGCCTGCAACCTTTCCCCTGCAGGTTCTGAGGAAGTCTTTTCCATTTCCCACTTCTCATCAAAGTCTGTCCCCTCCAGACTTTCCTGCCATCTTCTGCCAGCCCCATGGTTCTTTTCCGCCAGCTGTGGGCAGAAAGACTTCATTTCTTTCCATTTCACTGGTTTCACAAGAATAGTTGGGCCCTTCTAATTTACTGGAAACAATACATCCACAACACTTCAATTGAATAACGGGTGCTAAACACCTTTTGCAGCCAGAGTTTCTTTATAAGAAGAAACATTTGCGTGGAATAAAATGTTTGCTGCTCTCCATCGCTCCCCTGGCTCCCGTCACTTCTCCGTGTCCCCACTACAGGCTCCCTTAGACGTTGGCTGGTGAAGGGCCTCCCCGCTGCTTCGCCTGCAAATTAAGAGTATGCCTTTAAAGGAGGACCTTTAGCCAAGAATTCGAACATCCTGCTAAGGAAGTTCTGGAATAATTAAATGTTGCTCTAATGAAGAAGAAGAGTCTTGCGCATGCATGCGCACGCATGCACACACACTTTTACATGCTGCGCAAAGGCAGCTGCCAGCAGGCAGCTAATGCCTCCCTGAGCTGGGCTGAGCTCCCAAGTGAGAAGGACCATCTCTCATCCCTGACACTTGCAGTCCATTAATATCAGCTCACGCTCTGTGATGGCAAGAGGAGACTAAAGAGAATCGCTTCCCTCAGAGTTTGATGTGGGAGCGTCCCTCCTGTCTGAGGCCTGCATTCGTCCAGCCTGCACAAGGAAGGAGACAAATCACATCCAGGGTTTTTGTGAGTGCCATTCAAAAACACTTCTGCGTTTATGTACATCCTAACTCTGAGCTTGCTGGTGACTTTTTTGTTTTTAATCATTGTATTGGGGGCTCATACACACTTACCATAACCCATACATACATACATTGTATAAAGCACATTTGTACATTCATTACCCGCATCATTCTCAAAACATTTGCTCTCCACGTAAGCCCCTGGCATCAGCTCCTCATTTTTCCCCCTTCCCCTCCTGTTCACCACTCCCTCATGAACCCTTGGTAATGACTTTTTCAGGCCACATAGCTAGTTCCTGACATGTTCCAAAAGGAGACCTGGTGCCTAGGACCAAGGTGTCCAGCTGAGTTTCTATGCTGCTGCGACAGAAGTATCACCAGTGGGTGACTTTTTTGAGCATTGATTTGACCACAGTTCAGGAGACCAGAGGTCCGAATTCAGAGTATAGTTCTAGGGGGAGGTCCTTGTTTGTCTAGTCCAGCTTCTAGTAGCTGGTGATCATTCGTGTTCATGGACCTGTTCATCTGCCTTCACCATTGTCCTCAGATAACATGTTTGTCTTTGTTCTGTGATGGTGTGTCTCTTTATCTCATCTGCCATTTAGACTCACCTGACATTGATTTGACCTCAAAGAAACCCAGATGCACACATGATCTTATATCCACAGGTACCCCCATTAGTGTCCACTTGATTCTAACTCATACTGGTGCCAAATGGTACAGAAGAGAGCTGCCCATAGGGTTTTCTTGACCGAGATCTTTATAGATGCATAGAGCCAGCTAGGTCTTTCCTCTGCAGCATCTCTGAGGGGGTGTGCAGGTAGGAGTTGGACGGAAATCTTGAGCTTTAGTAGTGAAGCACAAATTGGTTGTGCCACCCAAGGACCTTGACCAGGAATAGGACTTAGGATTCCAAAACATATTTGAGGAAGACTCACTCCAATCCACACTACTCTTCGAAAGCCTTGTCCTTGTAGGAATGCCCTTTCTAGGTTGGTCAGGCCAGCCCCAGGCCAGCGACTGTCACCCTTCTCCCTTAGTGAACATTTTAGAGGCTTGGTGAAGCTAGCCACTGGCATGTGCTGGAATGGCTCATTTCAAGCAACTTGAGTTAAATCACCTGAAAGGAGAATAAAGATACACTTTGAATGGTTCTATATGTTTTTTAAATCTATTTTATATAATGATTCACTGTAGAATTCCTTAAGCAGCTATCCTATTCATCAAAATTCATACTTGACACACATTTTCAGGAACATGTTCTTACAGGAAGAAGTACCAACCAAAACCGAAAGTCCCTGCTATTGAGTGAACTCTGACTCACAGTGACCCTATAGGACAGAGTTGAACTGAAATGGTACCTCTTCCCAGGAGTGAAAAACTTCATCTTTCTCCTGAAGAGTGGCTTGGGGTTTCTAACTGCTGACTTTATGGTGAGCAGCCACAACACCATCAGAGAGCCTTTCAGGAAATAAAGAGGTGTCCAACTAATGCTCAAACCGCATCCCAGGGTAAGTTCGAGTGTAAAATCTATACACACCTTCAACTTGGTTGCTGATCAGGGCCACAAAACATATCCAAAGGGTATTAACTCACTGATGGCTTCTTATTAAAAAATTGAAATCTCACCTGTAAATAGTTCAGGTAAACTTAAATAGTATTCCCCTTGGTTGGAGGCCAATGTTATTTACCCTGAGAAGCAGATACACAGGTCAGCCTGAGTCCCTGGGATGGAGTCATGTATCTATCAGTGGACCCAGGATCCAAAGTAGACTGTTGACTCCAAACTGCATCTATATCTCCATTCCTTTCTCCCGCTTCTCCCTAGACAAACTTTTTCAAATAAGGGACACTGAGGTGTATGATGGGCAGGAAAGCCGTGTCTCTGGGGAGAAAGTCACTGTAGGGTAGTATCAAAGCCACTGACAGAGGTGGCTGTCCTGGAGCTGAGAGTAGGAAAAAGGTTGTAGGGCATGGAATTTCATCCAACCAACACTCTCTGTCCTCTTGCAGCCTGCAACTTTCCTATCCTCCCTTTTCCTGAGGCCCCAACCATGAGTAACACCTAAGGCAGACACCTGAGAGCTACACACCTTCCCCTCCTGTTGCCACCAGGGTGTCAGTACAGTTCCTCTCCCTGCCATCTTGACAACCTCACTACCATTCCAACAGCATTGACCTAAAAAGGTTGTCACTGAAAACCCTAGACCACGTGAAAACCAGCCTGGTGGGGGCGATTCGATGACCATAGCCATGCCTCTCCCCAGCTCTCTGTGCCCCCTCCCCTGGCAACGGGCCTGGCACTGGATTTCATTGTGTTTGCTCCAGTTTTCTTCGAGGGCGCAGTGCCTTCTTCACACACTCTGCTTTCCCCAGTCTCAGCCCAGTCTCAGCCCAGACGAAATGGCTCACAGCTGTGATCCTTGGGTTAAAAGAAATTACTTATGAAAGGGCAGCCTGGGGTAGAAAGCAGCAGCATCAGAAGAAAACCTAGCTTCCAAAGGAGAGGGAACTTCAAGGATTTATTGACATGAGAGAGATCACAGCTCTGGCTTCGGGCCCGGCTGCTGACATTTGCGATAGATTTAGGCTCCCTGATTTGGTTGGGGATTATTTTTTAACTCAGACTAAGAGGACAGAGTAGGGCGTTCTGATCTGCTCGTGATGGTCTTGGGGAGGCCCAGGCAAAATAAAGAGGGAGCAATGAGAACTGTCTCCTCCTCAAGCTTCTCTTTGTTCTTTTCTTCCTACACACCTTCCTTCACCTGCCCTTCTCATTTTTCCTGTAAATGCTTCTTCTCATCTCCTTGCTCCTCCAGTCTTAGCTTTTTCCACCTATAACATCAAGTTCATTGGAATGGTCCCAGGAGGATAGCGCGACAGGGCCATGCACCTTAGAGCTCCAAGGTGACCAAGGTCTTCTTGGTCCTTTTACCTATCACCTCACCTCCTATCATGCCCCATACTCAGCTCTGGGCATAAAATACTCAAGCACAAGGAACAAGGAAACAGCACCGCCTCATTTGTAGAGTGCTTCTTTCTTTTGTTTGGAGTTTTTCCCAACATCATCATCTTTTTAAAGTTTCACCAAAACCCTGGGGCAAAGAAGAGGGGAGGCTTATATTGCCATCTCCTAGAGCAGCGGCTCTCAACCTCTGGGTCGCAATGCCTTTGGTGCGCGAACAGCCCAATTCATAACAGTAGAAAAATTAAAGTTATGACGTAGTGATGAAAATAATTTTATGGTTGGGTGTCACTACAGCATGAGGACTATGTTAAAGGATCACAGCATTAGGAAGGTTGGAGAGACACTGTCCTAGAGAAACCCACTCACCTCTTCAGGAAGAAAGCAAGAATGAGTCAGAGTTATACAGGAGAAACAATCAGGGTGTTTAAGCTGGTCTGAGGATGCTAAAGTCATAGAGGTTAGAATTGAGGAGACTTTCAAGATCAGTTTTATGGTCTCCTCATTTTGCAGGAAAGGAAGCTGAGCTCAGAAATGAGAGTACTTTTTCCAATGTTACCCACTGACTCTAAGACAAGACTAAGCTAGAAACCAGGTCCCCTGCTCCCTGCTTGCTCCAGAGAGACATATATATATATATATATATATATATATATATATATATATATATAATATATTTTATATATATTTATATATATATATAATTTTGAAAACTTTTAGGACACCTGAAGTAACTCAAAAGGCTACATTAATGGCCAACTCAATAATACTAATTAAGCAACTTGAATATGCCAGACATTGGACAACTACAGAAACTTTAGTAATGCTATCCCATTGACTATCTACTATTGTATGGGACTGGGCAAACAACCAGAGAAGCTGGATTATAGGAAGAAGAATGCAGCATCAGGATTGGAGGAAGGCTTACTAATAACCTGTGATACGCAGAGGATACAACCTTGCTTGCTGAAAGTGAGGCGAATTTGAAGCACCTGCTGATGAAGGTCATGGATGTCAGGCTTCAGCATGCATTACAACTCAATGTAAAATAAAAATACTCACAACTTAACCAGTAGGTAACATCTCGTTAAAGTGAGAAAAAATTGAAGTTCTCGAGGATTCCGTCTTGCATAGCTCCACAATCAATGCTCATAGAAGCAGCAGTCAAGTGGGTAAATCTGATGGTTCAATCTGCTGCACAAAACCTCTTTAATGTGTTGGGAAGCAAGGGTGGTACTTTGAAGACAAAGGTGCGCCTGATCAGACAATGATATTTTCCATTGCCTCATTTGCTTGGGAAAGATGTACATTTAATAAAGAAGACTGAAGAGGGGTCCATGTATTTGAATTATGATGCTAGTGAAGAATATTTAAAGTGCCATGGACTACCAAAAGAACCAACACATCTGTCTTGGAAGACATATGGCCAGAATGCTCCTTAGAAGCCAGGTTGGTGAGACTTTGTCCCATGTACCTTGGACATGCTATCAGGAGAGACCAGGCCCTGGAGAAGGATATCATGCTTGGGAAAGAAATAGGTAATGAAATGGAGGAAGGCCCTCAATGAGATGGATTAACACAGTGGGTGCGACCGTGGGCTCAAACATAAGAACAATCGCAATGATGGTGCAGGACCAGACAGGGTTTCTTTTTGTTGGGCCTAGGGTGGCTATAAGATGGAACTGACTGGATGACACCTAACAACAACAATGAGATGTTAGTTGTGCTTCAGTACTCCCTTCTGCCGCTCTGTGATGTTAAATAATTTGTCCAAGTTCTCAAAGCTAATAAATGGAGGGCCTGGGATTCAGCTGTCATCCTGTCTGTCTCTCAAGCAAGTCTTGCCACGATCCTAGGGCTGGGACCAACACTAAGTGCTGCCAATAAAAGAAATGGTACACCTGAAAATTTGCATCTCTGAGCAAGATGTTTATTCCTCAGGAAAGCCAGCCCAAGTTGTATTTAGAATCCAGGGCAGTAGGTTCAGTGGAGGGAGACAGCCTGCCCTGTACAAGCTCTTTTCCCCAGTTTGGGTTCTCAGGAGAGAAGAGCTGGGTAGACCTTGGGTTTTGTCTCTTCGCTGAGCAGCTAGTGAAAATGTCTTTTCAGGCTGTGTTTTTGACGGCTCTCAGTGCAATGATTTATGGGATGATGGGAAAGAACCGTTCTGTTTTTCTAGTGAATCCTGAGAATTTGGCAAGAGCTGTTGGGGCTGTTATTCAAACTGATTTTTCATGTGCCGCCCTGAGAATCCATGCTCTGCTCACCGCTGTGGATTGCTCGTCCACACAATTTCAGCCCTGCGTCTGAGGGGAGAGCATGGATACAGACTTGGGAGTCACCCTCAGGAGAGCCCCAGCTTACTCCGGTCTCTAGAGCAACTGCCCACTGCGCAGACCTCATCTGAGAGCTTAGAGTCCCCAGCGACATTGTTCAAAGAACAGGGTGGACTACTGAATAAATATTTGAAAAGACCTAAAAAAAAAAAGTCAGTGAGTCTATAGGGAAAAGTAAAAGAAAAGCAATACCATCATAAAATTTTTAATGCCTTCTCCTTAATTCCACGTCCAGCCTTCTCAAAAGTTTAACATAAGTAGGGTGGCCTGGAAAGCTAGTTTTTGAGGCTCTATCCCTCCCCCCCAAAAGGAGTCCCTGAGTGGTGCAAACAATCAGCCAACTCAAATAATGACCGAAAGGTTAGAAGTTTGAGTCCACCAAGAGGTGCCTTGGAAGACAAGTCTACCAAAACAAACAAATGAAACAGCCATTGAAAATTGCAAGGAACACCCTTCCACTCTGACATGCATGAGTCCCTAAGGGTAGAAATCAACCCAGTTAGGTGGTATCCTCTCGCCATCCACCCCCTCCACACCCCTTGCCCACCCCATCTGCCGCCCCAAACAATTTAATCCAGTAGCTCTAGAGTAAAGCCAGAAATCCGCTCCACTGTCAGTGTCCTCATTAATTCTGAAAATGTATGCTAGGAAGCACATCTTGAAGACCCACATCCAGGTGTTTCTAGTAGAGGACTTAGATTTTGCCGAGACTAGAAGTAGACAGGAGCCCTGGTGGTGTAGTGGTTAGGCATTGGACTGCTAACTACAAGACCAGTGGTTCAAAACCACCAGCTACTCCTCGGGAGAAAGGCAAGGCTTCCTACTCCCATAAAGAGGTATCAGAAACCCACAGGAGCAGTTCTACCCTGTCCTATATGTTCTGTATGAGTCAGAACCAACACTATGGCAGTGAGTAAGAGAAGTAGACAGTTGAGAGAGCATTGGCCTAACTGTCTGGAGGTCAAAGGTTCTAGCTCATGATTTCACTAGAATGAGCTCCGGGGAGGGCTGGGATGTCTAAGAAAATAGGAGTGCGCCCTAAGGTGAGTTGCCTTCCCTCTCCAGCACTTAGTCTCTTCATCTCCAAAATTCATCAGTAGGACTTCAACAAGTTGCCTGTGACTTTCCACCCAAATTATCCAAAATAGGGAGGCTTATAACCACAGAAAGTTTTTCTATCACAGTTCTGGAATCTAGAAATCTGAAGTCAGCCCCATGCTCCCTCTCAAGTATCAGGGAGATAACCCTTCCATATCTCTTCCGGGTTATGATAGCCCCAGGCATTAGTTACCTTGTGGCTGAATAATTTCAAACTTTGTTTTATCTTCACCTGATCATCTTCTCTCAGTGCCTGCCTTTTTCATAACTCTTGTCTTCTTTTATAATGACACCACTCTACTCCAGTATGACTTCAAGTTGATCATTCCATGTGCAAAGATGTCATTTCCAAATAAGGTCACACTCATAGGTGTCACAGGATAGGACTTGGACGTATCTTTTGGGGAGACACAAATCAAGCCATAAGAGGGCTCAATCTTGTGAGGTTCCTTCCAGATCTGCCAGCCATGGTTCAGAGCTACCTTCAGACAGTCACAAAAATCCTTTTTACAGCTGTGTATAGACAAGGCAGGTTCAAAAGAAGGACTGAAAGGGAGCCAGTTACAGAATTATTTTTGAGACTGTGTTTTACCAAAACTCAAGAAACACCCAAAAAGCTAGTAAGTGACAAAGCCGCAATCCAAAATCAGGTCTGACTTCTAGTTAAGTATTCTTGCAAACAGCTCTTTTTACATTCCCACATTCAGGAAGAAATATTTACCGAGCACTCATGCTGTGCCAGCTGCTACTCTGGGAATTGAACATACAGAAGTGAATATGATAAACACGGCCCTTGTTCCGACAGAATCTACTCTCTTCTATGGGGAAGCATCCTGTAAGGAAGTGAACTCTCACATCATTAAGACAATCGCTGGTGTTTCCTTGTCTCACAACCTACTGCACCGACACGGCAGTCAAAGAGTCTCTGGAAAGCTGATTCCTGACAACGGGCACTATTCCATTACTTAACAAAAGGTGCTGACAATATTGAATATCCATTTGCAGAAAAATTAAAGAGATTCATACCGCATATCAAACACAATAACAACCCCATATAGATAAAATGAATAAATATAAAACCTTAACCTATAAAGATTGCCAAAAGAAAAATAAAGGCAAATTTAGGGGCTCCAATTTTGGCTTTCAAGGATTTGTTTTAATTTCTTCAACCTGAAAATGAGAAACTGTGCACATTAAAGGAAAATAATGAATCTGTGAAATACCTCAAAGCACAAATAAACATGGAGGATGTTATGCCGAATTAAATAAGTTAATCCCATAAGAACACGTATTACAGGAGAACACTACTATAGGAAGTCAAGAAAAGGCTTTCCTACTTAGAGAATCATTATTTTATGGTCACCAGGAATAGAAGGGTCGGAACGGAAGGGTTTCTAAGAAGAGAGTGAATACATATTAACTAGGGAAAGAAAACGGCAATATACAGAAAAGGGGAAGGTCATCACCATATGAGCAAGGCAAAGAAAGACACTGAGAGGTACCCAGAGTTAAGGCAACAAAGGTAAACACTATCACATACATAATCCTGCAATGCCAGCAATATCAAACCATCATTTATGAGTGTACACATAGGGAGACGTGTTCATTTTTTAGGTATAAGCTCATTGCCATCTCGTCAATTCCAACTCATAATGATCCTATAGGTCAGGGTAGAACTTCCCCCTGGGGGTTCTGAGACTGTAAGTCTTCAGGAGAGGAAAGCCTCAAAGGTAATACCACCATTATGTCTGCAAATCGGTTTGGCAGAGGATGAGCACACACAAGCTTGACTTCTTCTCAGTGTAGTGGGAAGTCATTGTAAGGTTGCAGAAGCATGGTTCTAAAAGCAAGGTCACTCTGGCTTTTGTGTGATGGAAGGTGATAGGGGAACAAAAGAAAATGTCAGGGTAGCGCAGGCAAAGAAGCACCTATGTACTGAAGAGTGGCCATTTTCCAGCTGTGCCGACCGTCTCCTCTCTCTCTCTCTCTCTCTCTCTCTCTCTCTCTCTCTCTCTCTCTCTCTCTCTCTCTCTCTCTCTCTCTCTCTCTCTCTCTCTCTCTCTCTCCTAAACTGCTCCACCATGCCACTTCACTCAGGATATGTTCCAGGTCAGTGGTTCTCAAAGTGTGGCTTAAGGACCCCAGGGGTCACCAATACCCTTCTGGGATGCTTGCAGGTGCCTCCTCCTCTCACCCATGTGCCTAAGACTGGATGTTCTTCATAAGCCTCCATCAAAACAACACATCCTACGAGATGGAGTGTAGAAGCAGATAGATGAATCCAGCATTCTAGTAAAGCAGACATTACAGAGATTTGCAAAAAGGTAATGAAATGCCTTTCTTCTCACTATATTTTTGTCTTCTTGGGAAATAGTTTTTGTCAAGGGGAAAAACCATGTTACCTATGCTAGCAAGCAAGAGATTTATTATTTTTAAATGAAGGGATTTTTAAAATTCCTAATATGATCAATGTTAACAGATCAAATCAACCTAAAGCAAAACCATTTGGATTCCCAATCATCTTGGAGAGTGTAATGGGGTCCTCTCACCTTCTATCTGTATGTTGCTGGGATGTCGGAAGCAATGCTACCAGTATTCAAATGCAAGCAGGTGAACAGATTTCAGTGGAGCTTCTAGACTGAGAAAGACAAGGAAGAAAGGCCTGGCAATCTACTGATGCAAATTAGCCAACAAAAAACCCACGGATCCCAATATTGCCTAATATTGCTGAAAGATGGCCTCCCCTGGCCAGAAGATACCACACAATGGCTGCAGTAAGGAACTTAAAACATGCGGGAAGATGGCACAGGACTGAGCAAGTTTGTTCCGTTGTGGCATGGGGTTGCCACAAATCAGAGCTGATTCCGTGGCAGCTCACAACTACACATGAGTCCAGGCACATGAGAACGAAAGCCTTCATCGCCTGAAAGACCCCAGACAGAGCAGGTGGGTAGGCAGTGGTGTCAGACCACCATCCTGCAGGAGGGTGCTTCCAGGAGTTCTTCCCCGTGCGCTCGTGCCTCACGTCCTAAAGACTGATCTGTGATTGAGTGGGATCCACCCGCAGCTGTGGAGGCGGGACGCCTGCTGTGGAAGGGCACGGCGGAGAGCACAGCAGCCAGTCTTGCCCAGCAGCCACGAGGGCAGCAGTAGCACAATGACATGCCAAAGAGAGGGCTGCACGGGCCCCTGGCATCGCAGTCTGGCATATGTTCACGCACATGGTTCAGCGAGCGAGACTTAGAATCACTGCCTCTGTACGGGGTCCCTTGCCCTTTGCAAGGTCTGTCTGTACTGCTGGATGATAATGAACCCTTAGGGTTTTTGTTGCCATTTAGACTTTTCCGACCTGCAGTCTGACCATGTAATTGCTGTGCTGGGAAAGGTGAGGGGCTGAATGCTAACTGCAGCAGGATACAGTGGGGAACCTCCCCCCTCCCAGCTGGCAGGTTTACCAAGGGCAGAGCTTCCAAGGACGTCACGTGGTGTCTGCATGTGTCTTCAGATCTGGTCGGAGGGAGGAGACAGATGTTGGGATGTCTGCAGAGTAGAAACCTGAATTCCCATGTTGTCCTTAGGAAACTTGGTCAGAGTTGCTGGACTGAGAAGCCGAATTCTAAAATGTTAGAGCCAGCTGACCCTGGAAATCATCCTCCCAGCCTTTCCCAAAGTATTTTGATCATATTATCAATCAACCCAAATACTCCACTGCAAAAACAAAAAACAAAAAAAGTGGGAGGAGGAAGGGGGGGGGGGGAAAGGAGACATGGGGGAGGGTGCAGATTCCCATGATCAGAGAAGCTTTAGGAGAGAAAACCTTTGTGTATTGCTCCCCCAGCTAGGGGTTCTTGTATGTTTGTATACTGATTCCTCACTGGGAGTTCTCCGTGTGTATCAGCATGGCGGTGTCTCTTAGACATGCTGCATGGAGGGGACCTGCTGAACTTTTTTCAGGTTCAAATTCTCGAAGGAGAAAACGACTCGCCAGATGCCACACAACCAAACTCAGAACTCCAGCTTAAGTCTCGGAACTGGCGATCTGCTTCGGAAAACGAGCCTCTAAAAGCCCTTTGGCTCACAGTCCTGCAATACTACTAATCAGCAATAATATCTTTGAGTAAATACATGTGTAGTCACGCAAATCAAATAGATGGGGAACAGCAAACAGTGTGTAGGCTTGGCAGAGGCTATTTCTTCACCTGTTTTTATGAGCACTGCAAATCTATCCAAGGAAATAGGAGAGCACACTGTGGTCAGAGTTTTGAAAAGTGAAGCAGGAACCAAATAAACCAGGGAATAAGCCACTGAGCGTGGGTATTTAGGACCACATTCTCAGGGGACAGGGAACAGCGGAATATAGCCCACAAAGATAATGTTCTCCTTTCTATTTTGATGAGTAGCAAACAGGGTTTTCAAGGCTCGTGAGCAGCCATCTAAGGTTTAACAGTTTGTCTCTCCAGGTCCAGAGCAAAGAAAAGTGAAGATTCAAGGAAACAGGTGATCCGAATGACTGATAGACCATGGGAGCCACAGCCTTCAGTGCCCTGAGACCAGAAGAAATAGACAGTGCCTAGCCACCACGACTGAGTGCTCTACTTTGGGTACCATAGAAATTATCTTGAACAGAAACTTAGTGCCATCGAGTTGAAGAGGGCTCATAGTGACCCCATAGAGCAGGGTAGAGCTGCCCCTGTAAGTTTCTGAGACTGTAACTCTTCGGTCTTGAGCAGAGAGGAAGGGTTGGGGGGAGGGGTAGAACAAAATTCAAACTCATACACTTAGAATAGAGACTGATGGAAGCATTGACGTTGTAGCCCTTAGACAGCCTTCAAGCCTGGAACTGAATCCACCTTGGGACCAACTTTTAGCCAACTGACTGGCAGGTTTATAAGATGAACAATAGCAGCAGAGGGGAGAAAACAACCACTCACCTATGAGACTGAAAGGGTAGCGTGTGCTCCAAAATAAAATTCGGAAGGCGGGAAGGGACAGAAAGGATGAATGAAAATAAGGAACTCAGGGAGGAAGTGGGACCATTCCTGGCACACTGAGGGAATTGCAGCAATTGTCATGGAACAAAATATCTATAAATCATTTTATCTATAAACTTTCACCCAAACCATAATAACAAGTTCTGATCTGACACGCGTGGGGTTGTCATGAGCTGGAATCAACAATGCGATAGCAGCTCATGTGGTTTCTTAGGTCGTTGTTTTTTTTTTTCTGTTGATTCCCATCTAAATATTCTTTTCTCTGCACCACAGTGAAAGAACATCTATTTAGTGGATTTTCCCAGGCTTTTTGCCTCTGAAAGATTAAAGATAGAGGTCAAGGTTAAGTCATCAGTCTTAGCTCATCCAAATATTCCAGCTAAAAATGTCCCCTCAAAGTGCAAGTGGTGCATGAAAGTGGTAGAAGGAAGAGAGTGAGGAGGAAGGTGAAACAATGTTCTATTTGTACACTTGTCCCATGGTCCAACCTGAGACCACTTATGGGGTCTAAAGGTGTTAACTGAGATCCTTTCACCAACATAAAATCATCAGAAACTGTCCGGGAAGAGATGATCTAATGATGTTGTGAATTATAGTTTTGCAAACATGCATTTAATTTAGAATTAATGAGATGTATTTTTGTTAGTTAATTGAAAAAAATGATTATTAAACACAAATTCACTGATGTTTGACAAGTAGGTAGTAAATACCCACTTTGCACATGGCAGTTAATTCCCAATAAATATGTTGCTTTCAATAACCAGCTTCTCTTAGATGAACAAATAGATGGCTGTCTGCTGAAATCAGAATGGGTGCTGGGGACCTTCGTGGGCAGCAGGACTCTGTAAGTCACTGCCCTGGAGACTATGAGTAAGAGAAGCTAGAGGCCACTGCCCTGCCTCCTGCTTTGGCAGCATATTTCCAACAGGCCTCATTCTAGGCAGTAAAGGGGCAAGCTGATGAGACAAGAAGACTCTTTATGTGTTGTGCCTTCTGCCAAGAATTCCTTTCCCTCCCAGTCATTCAATCAATGCCTATGGAAGCAGCAGTCAAGAAACCAAACAAGGGTTGCACCGGGCCATTGTAATGCAAAAAAACACTGTGAAGGGTCATCAAGAAAGAAGCAAAGATATCATTTTGAGAACTAAGATGTGCTTGACCCAAGCAGTAATATTTTCAATCGTTTTATAAGCATGCAAAGGCTGGCAATGAACAAGGAAGGCAAACCCAATCATTTGAATTATGGCATTGAAATAGAATATTGAATATACCGTGGATTTCCATGAACAAATGAAAAGAAAACTGAACAGATCCCTGCTGAAGGACACACACCAGCATGTTGCTCCTTAGAATAGAGGACAGCTCGATTTTGTCTCACCTACCTTGGGCATGTGCTCAAGAGGAACCAGTTTCTGAAGAAGTACATCAGGCTTGATGTAGTAAAGAGTCAGCAGAAACAGGGAAGACCTCCAATGAGACGGACTGCCATTGTGGCTACAACGATGGGATGCTGAGAGTGGAGTACGGCTGGCATGGCATGGCTCTCTTCTAGTAGACATGGGTTCCTGTGACTAGGAACTCACTCAACAACCCTAACAGCAATGACAGTCGCTTGGGCAAACCACTCCACCATAAAGGCTCGCCTTGACCAACATTCTGGTGAAGCGATCACTGATTCCTTCAGAATGAGAGTTAATCACTTCCCCCGAAGGACTCGTGCATCACCTCTTGTGTATCTCTTCCACAGCATTTGTAACGCTGCATTAAAACAATCCAGCCCAACCAGTTGCTGTTGGGTGAATTCTGACTCCTAGGCCTAGTGATCCCATGTGTGTCACAGTAAAACTGCTCCACCAGGATTTCAATGTTGATTTTCTAGAAATAGGTCTTCCAAGGTGCCTCTAAGTGGACTTGAACTTTAGTAGTCAAGGGCATTTGCACCATCCATGGATTCCATTACAAACTGCACATTTCTAAGGAGTAGGTGGGTTCCTGGCATGTAGTAACAACAGCTATAAAAAAGAATTATAAATATCCAAAGAAGTTAGCTATTTACCTTTTCTAAAACTTTCTGTCCTTTCTGTCTTTTTATTTTTAACTTAGCAGCAAAGCTTAGGTATTACTGAGGACACTATAAGACTCTTGTTTCCCAGACTTCCTTGCAAAAAGGTATCACTCTGATTGAATTCTGGCCAATGAGCTATAAAGAAAGTGTTGCCTCTTGTGATGGTCTTTAACAAGGAGCTGACAACTGAAAGGTGATCTTTTTTATCTCCTCCCCTCAACAAATGGCTTCCCTTGTGCTGTTCGGAATATGGGAGGGAGTGCATAGCTAGAAGTCCGCAGCCATGTGACATCACGATGTGATTCTGAATACAAAAGGGCCAATGACCTCAGAAGAGAAGGACAGAAAAAGGCTCAACTGTTGGGGGAACCGTCATACTATTCTTAGATCATCTATCGCTCCACTTCTTTCTTATATAAAAATGAATCCTAATGTTTTCAAGCCACTGTTGTTTAGTTAGACATAGTCAATCCCTGCCTCAGGGAGATGGTTTGACACAGTTGCCGCATCAGTGGGCATAACCGTAGCGGCAATTGTGCGGATGGCACAGGACACAGGCAGTGTTTCGTTCTGTTGCACATAAAGTCACTATGACTTGGAACCAAATCGATGGCACCTAGTAACAACAACCAACACTAACAGATACAACTAACAGTTGGCTTCCTTCCAACTATGTCTGAGACCCTAGGCCATAGACAGGGGTAGGCAAACGTTTAAGACCGAAGAACCAATCCTGTCCTTCATAACAATTTAAAAATTATTTGAGAGCCATAAATATATTTCTACAAAAAATTAAATCACCATACTCTGAATAATACCCGTTAAAATTTTTCAGTTTTACTTCAGAGACACATGTACGTACCAAAATAGCCCATCTGGCTTGAGATTCGCAGTCTGCTGATCCTTGCCATAGACTGACACTGAAGCTCCCCGAAGTTATATGGTAAGATCACATAATTAGTAATGAATAAAAATTTTAATAGATTTTTTAAGTCTGTCTGATCACAGGACTGGAACAATTACAAGTACAACCTTTCAATAAATAATTTTCCAATGAACAACCTAGTAGTAGTTATTTGGAGAATCTATCATTCTGAGAATGACATAACACCAATTCACCCAGCCACTGCTTGTCCTTAAACAAATCATGCCTCCTCTCTGGGATTTGATTTCCTTACCAGCAAAATAATAACGACTAATTGGCCTTGGCCCCTGCTGTGTCCCAAGCATTTACCCGTCATAAGCAGTCACTGAAGCAGCTGTCTCTGGCTTCTGTAACAAAATGCCACAAACCTAGCGGTTCACAATAACAAAACCGTGTTCTCTCACAGTTCCAGAGACTGGAAGTCTGAGGTCAGCAAAGCTGCACGCCTTTGGAGGCTCCCTGGGACACCCCTCTTGTCTTGTCCATCTTCTGGTGTTTGGTGGTAATCCTTCGTTTGTACCTGCATCACCCCAATCTCTGCCTCAATCATCATGTGACCTTCTTCTCTGGGTGTCATTGGATTGGGGGCCACTCTAATCCAGGGTGATCTTATTTTAACTTGATCTCATTTTCAAAAACCTTATTTCTGAATAAGATTATATTCATACAACCCAAAAATTAGGATCTGAACTTTAGCTTTTGGGTGTTGTTGTTTGTTTTTTTTTTTTTAAGAATACAATTGAACCCACTATAGGACTTATTTGCTGAATTGAATGAATTATGTTGCCTTGTCACAAAGTAACTATTTTCTGCCATAGAATCATAAGCAGGACCGGCCTTATTAGCTTTCAGATGTAATAGCCTCTCCCTACCCACACACACCCAAGGAATGTGTGTGTATTCCTTGTGTTCTACCTTCCTGATGAGGTGGCACTCCACCCTTAGGGATTACTTCCTTGATTGTCCCCAAGGAGGCTGTCCATTAAGTTAATGCTCACTCACACTGAGCTTGAACACACCAGGTGGCATTTGCAGAGCTAGGGGCACAGGCAAGATGATGCTTTTGATGGAGGAAAACGGAGAAGGCTAGCTTACGAAACCCTGCCCTGGTGTGTTAATGTGAGTGGCTCCCAAGGTGGTTCCCGGAAACACAAGGGAAGAGGAGCAGTATTCCCCTAGATGACGCGCTGGACTCAGTGACTTGGAGGACTCTAAGATCCCTTTCAAATGTGAGATCCTTTGGCCTCTGGCTTTCTCAAGAGATGGAGCTGGGGATGAGTTGTACAAGACTCATGGATCCATGGGTTGTGGAGTGGACTGGAGGTAGTGGTGACGGAGAGAAGGGGAAGGGGCTGTAGTCTCAGGTTTTGCACCTGAGAGACCTCACAGCAGAGTCACTGTCTCCCTGGCCTTCGCCCATCACTTCAACAAGTTCCTTGGAGGTGGTCTGCAAAGTCTGTTCGAAGTCCGGGCAGGTTTCTAGATGCTTGGGTCTCAAACCTCTCTACCTGGTCAGGTGCAATTCCTGTCGCTGGTGTATAGACTCCTATCTCTCACTTAGCAAAGTGGCTTTCAAGTAGCAGTTTGGCTGAGAAAGAACTGGAGAGGGCAAAGAAGGGAAAAACAGGGATTTGGAGAACCAGGGACTACGCTGCCTCAGAAATGTGCTTCAGTTGCGGGGAAATCGGAGCAGTAAAAGGGCCTCCATCAGGAGAATGGCTCTCGGCTGACAGAGCGGAAGTGGTCCAAATTAACCCTGATAGGAAACTTAGCTCGCCACGCTTCATGGCGCGCATCCAGAGTAAAAGCCATCTGAAAATTCACCATCACCCAATCAAATCGCGCATCTCCCGTTAGCAACCCATCCCATGCAGTAGGTATTCTTGGCCAGAGCTTTTACACCTCTGGGTTATTGTTTTAAATTTGAGTCATTACAACAAATTACTGTACTTAGCCCTTCTTGAGGAGCTCTGAGGACTTACTGTCACTCAGGCACCCCGCGGGCCCGCCGCTCCCAAAGCTGCTCCTGCCAAAGCGGAAGAGAGCAGTCTCGGTGCAGGTATTTCTGCAGGGGCAGGCAGGCCCAGGAGTGCACCCTACGGACACTCAGGGGGCACATGACCAACCTCCCTGGTCTTCAGGGAGTCTAAGCCAGTCTATCATTAACCTGACCTTTGGAAGAAAGACACTGGGAGACAAAATATTTTATTTTAAAAAGCTACCTCGTACTAAGCCCTTTCCATGTGCCAAGCACTGAGCTGAGCTGAGATAAAATTACACAGTATCTCACAAAAAATAAAAATAGTTTTAACACCACTACTGACTCCATTCCAACTCAAAGCGCCCCTAGAGGACAGAGTAGAACTGCTCCCGTGCGGTTCCAACCCTGTAACTTTGTAGGGAGTAGAATGTCTCATCTTTATTCTACGGTGGCTTCCAACTACTGACCTTGCAGTTAGCAGCCCAAGGAGTAGCCATTGGAGATACCCTGCTTAAGAGGAGTTATGATGACTCAGACCTAGTCTTTGAACTTGAGAGGGTAAGAATCACCACATCTGGGCTGACAGGGGGGTGGAGAGAAGCTGAGACTGTTGTAGTTGGGTAGTAGACTCCAGACACCAGGTGATGGTTCATCCTGGAGGCTAGACCAACAGGAATGTAGGCGAGTGGGTGCCCAGTGGATCCATGTAGACACCAGTATGTTCCAAAGAGAGTCAGTACTTCAGAGTCCAAGTAGGCAGGGAAAGCACAGGATGAGGCGCTCAGTAGGATCTACAAGGTTGCCCCATTTCCCCCCACCACCACCCCAAAAAGTCATCTGAATCTTGATATATCATGAAAGAATTCCTCAGTCTCCAGGGTAATTTCTCTTGTGTTTCATTTTGCACCCATACACACTGATATTACCAACTCTGAACCATCACCCCTCAAATGCCTGGCCGTTAGTGTTAAGTGCATGTAGGGGGTTTAATGTGGAGACCCCGTGTGGCAGAGGAGAATTTCCCAATGGAGGGTTTTCTGAACTACCATCTTCACAGAAGCAGGTTGCCAAGGTTTTCCTCGTCAGAGCCATTAGATGGATTTGAACTGCCAGCAAGCACTTAACCGCTGCGTTAGCCAGGCTAGTTCCAAATAAATTAAACACAGAATTTATTATCCCAACAAGTATGCTTTAGAAACAGATAGTGCCTACTGCCGAGAAATTCACTTTCCAACATAGTGTTTCTCCTTTTTTTCAAACGTTTACCTTTTGCTGTCAGATATTTCCCTCAGTAGTATAAAAATAAACATAAAAAATATATCCTTATGAGACTTCTAAAAGTAAGACCTATGACCATGCTCATTTAGCGTCTGACTGAGTTACGGAGAGGTTAAGTAATTTTCCCAAGGTCACCCAGCCTTTAGGTGACAGAGTCAAGATTTGCATCCAAGCAGTTCAAATGCCAAAGACTTTGTGCTGTCTTATGTGTAAGCCTCACTGCTTAGTGTCATAAACTGATGGGCGTGAGATGCCCATTATTACCTTTTCCCTGTGCCACAATCCAGTTCTCTGTATTGAGCTTTATTACCAGTTTGCCACCAAGCTCTCTTCAGGTCAGAGCCTTGCTAGGCTACTGAAGGGATGCAAAGAGCAAATGGGTACAAGTGCTCTGCAGACTGTAACTGACCCAAACTCCCTGTCATGGAGTCAAATCCAAGCCATCGTGACCCTGCTGGACAGAGTAGAACTGCAAGGGAATAGAAAGCCCCACTTTTCTCCCTTCCTGTTCCCATAGAACTGTAAAGTTGTGTGAAACTAAAGGCAGTCATCACTGCTGCTGGCCTACAAATCTTATCATTGCTGCTATCCCAGGTAGTCTTTATCTCAATTATTAATTTTTCATTCTTCCTCTATTCCTTTTTGTAATATAAATCCCAGTATACCTTCTTTTCGTAGTGGGCTACACATTGAGCTGCTGACTTCAAGTTCAGAGGTTCAAACCCATCAGCAACTCCTCGGGAGGAAAACAAAACTTTGTGCTCCAGAGTTAGAGCCTCGGAAACCCACAAGAGCAGTTCTACTCTGTCCGATAGGGGCGCTATGAGTTGAAATCAGCTAGATGACAGAGGGAATCTCTGCCAAGTGGCTCCAAAGTCACTTTCTGTGGGTGACTCACAGCTCCCCACAAGCACTGCATCCTCTTCTTTATACTATGTGTCTTAGGTAGTCACCATTTCTTCGTTTCTGATACTTTATTTAAACTCTCACCTGAAGCTTGTTAAATATACTATACTTGCACCTCCACCAGCATCACCAGTAAGTCCATCTAAAACTCAGTATCAAAAAATATTTCCTTTTGCCTGGTCTGCATCTTACCTTCTGCAATTTCTCTCCCCCACCCAAACCCTGCTTATCTCTCTCTGTCTCCCTGGCCCACACATCTGGAATGTAGCTTGGCATCGTGTGGCACCATGTGCAGGAACACAGGTACATGAGTTTTCTTCATCATAATTCTTCCTCTGGGACCTTGAGTAAACCATTTTCTCTCATCAAACAGATGAAAGGGTATAACTGTCAGAATTTCAATCTCTTCCCACCTAACATACACACACACACACACACACACACACACACCTCCTTATCATTGAGTCTATTCCAACTCATAGCAACCCTACAGGATAGAATAGCCCTTTTATACAGAAATCCGTGGGTATCTGAGACTGTAACTCTTTCTGAGAGTAGAAAGTCTCATCTTTATCCCTTGGCTTGACTGTAATTTAGAGCTTCCCACCTGGATGTTATCAGTCAAATAACCACTAAGTCACCATGGCTTCTATTTAGTATTCCATTATTTCAAGCTCTAGAACATAAGATGAGAAGTGAAAGTCTTCCCAGTAAACTTCAAAATGAAAGAACCCAGAGTCCATGATAATTTCCAGAGGATTTATCTATTCTCAGTGCTTAATATTTGATGTCCTTCAGAACAACATTCCAAAGTATGTTACCAAGTGTGCAAACAAAAATGTGCTTCTTGATGGCAAGCTCCAAAACTCCTTCAAAGTTAGTATAACTCTGATACCAAAATCGGACAAGGATCCCACAAGAATCGAGAACTACAGAGCAATATCCCTAATGAGCATCGATGTAAAAATTATTAACAAAATACTAGCCAACAGAATACAAAAGTAAAACAAACAAATAATTCACCATGACCAAGTGGGACTCATACCAGGGATGCAGGGGTGGTTCAACATACGAAAGACCATTAGTATTGTTCGTCACCCTGACATGCAAAACTATAAGAACCACATGATAATATCAATAGATGCAGAAAAAACATTCGACAACATCCAACACCAATTCCTGTTTAAGACACTTGAGAAGATAGGAATGGAAGGAAAATTCCTCAAGACAATACAAGCTATATATGAAAAACCAACAGCCAACGTGGTAGTCAATGGAGAAAAGACTGACACAATCCCACTGAAAAAGGGAACCAGACAAGGATGCTCCTTGTCCTCACTCTTATTTAATATCGTGCTGGAGGTTTTAGCTAACAGCACAAGGCAAAGAAGAGACATCAAAGGTATTCATCGGGGGAAGGAAGAGGTGAAACTATCATTATTTGCAGGTGATGTGATTTCATATATGGAAAATCCAAAAAGCTCCATAAGGATAGTACTGGAAGTCATAGAGGAGTCTGGCAGAGTGGCAGGATACAAGATCAACAAACAGATGTCCGTCGGACTGCTATACACATCAGATAAGACCACAGAAGAGGAGATCAAAAAGGTGGTAAACTTCACAATAGCCAAGCACAAATTGAAGTATCTAATGATATACCTGACTAAAAGAACAAAAGATTTATATGGGGAAAACTATAGAACACTATTACAAGAAACCAAGAGCAACCTCAACAAATGGAAGAATATCTCATGCTCGTGGATTAGAAGACTCAATATAGTCAAGATGTCAGTTTTGCCAAAGGCACTATAGAAATATAATGCATCCCAATACAATTACCCTCATTTTTCTTCAAAGAAATGGGAAAACTGATTACCAACTTCATATGGAGAGGGAAGAAGCCCAGAAATAGCAAAGAACTCCTCAAGATGAAGGACACAGTGGGAGGGCTTGCTTTACCTGACTTTAGCACATACTATACAGCCACAGTTGTCAAAACCGCATGGTATTGGTACAATGACAGATACTCAGACCAATGGAAAAGAACTGAAAACCCAAAAATAAAATCATCAGCATACAGACAACTGATCTTTGATAAGGGCCCAAAAAATTATCAAATGGGAAGCAGATACTCTCTTTAACAAGTGGTGCTGGGGAAAAAATGGATATTTACCTACAGAAAAATGAAGCAAGACCCTTTTCTCACTCCATGCACATGAATAAACTCAAGGTGGATCACAGACCTTGAAGTTAAACTCCAAACTATTAGGGCCATCAATGAGGGAATTCGGACCAACTTGAGAACTTTGACACAGGGAATACATAGGCTATCAGAAATAGGTAAGGACACAGACAAAGAGGAGGCACAAATTGACAAATGGGATATACTGAATGGGATAAAACACCTGTGTACAACGAAAGAATTCACCAAGAGAGTAATAAAAGAGTTCATGGACTGGGAAAACATCTTTAGTGATGACACATCAAAGGCCTTATTACTAAAATCTACAAAACTCTGCTAGCTTCCAAAAAGAAAAAACTAATTGTCCACTGAGGAAGTGGGCAAAGGACCTGAACAGAAGTTTCACAGGGGCAGAAATCTGAATGGACAAAGAACTTTAGCCATAAGAGAAATGCAAATTAAAACAACAATGATGTACCATCTAACACCCTCAAAGATAGCCCAATTCAAAAATTCAGAAAGCAACAAGTGTTGGAGGGGCTGTGGGGAGACAGGAACTCTCATCCACTGTTGGTGGGCATGTAAGTATGTATGACCACTCTGGAAATCAATCTGGTGATACCTAAAACAGATGGAAATCGAGTTACCATACGACCCAGCAATCCCCCTACTGGACATATACCCAGAAGAGGCAAGAAACAAACCAAGGCCAGACATCTGTGCTCCAATGTTCATTGTGGCACAGTTCACAATTGCAAGGAGTTGGAAGCAACCCAAATTTCCATCAACTGACGAGTGGATTAAAAAGCTGTGGTATATACATACAATGAAGTACTACGCATCGCTATAAAGCAGTGATGAACATATGAAGCACATCGCTACATGGGAAGAGCTGGAGGAAATCAGGCTAAGCGAAGTAAGCCAAGCACAAAAGGATAAGAGCAACATGAGTCCCCTGAGGTAAGCTTTAAAAAACAATGCAAAGGAGCATAGGGATAAAAGCTGCTGTGTACAAACATTCCTGGGGGAGGACCAGGTACTATGACAGAGATGAGACCAAATACAGGGATACATATGGTAGATAACTAAAAAGGAGGTGGGGAAAGGAAAATAATTATAATAATAAAGAAATAGTTAGCGGGGGCACCGACTACTAACCCACCCAACGGGAGGGTATTGTTTATAGCTCCACAGGAAAAGAGCAACCAGACTTCAATCCAGTGCTCCAAGATGTGAATACAACATGCTGGCGTGGAGTAGGGAACCAGCGGAGAGGTTTACAGGGCTGACCTCAATCCCAACTACTACATGGACACCTGCCCCTTCCCCCCAGAAGAATTTATTTCAAAGGATGGCATTAGAATCTGCAGCTCTGGGAGAGGGACACATCTGATCAGAGCACACAGAGCAGATGCAGGGGGAGGAGGAGAGAGTAGAGCACATCCTGGCCCACCAGGCCTTGAGGACAATGCTCCTGATTTGAGCAGCCAGTTCGCAGAGAAGTCGACCAGTCCACATGGTCAAACTCAGTATGAGACATGACGTCCCTCACTGACCCATAGCCCTACAGGGGACAATACCGGAGACACCATGTGGGAATTGTACCCAATCTGATCCCGCCACACTGAGGCAAAATACTAAGGGGGTGTAATAGAACAGCTAGGAAATGGAGCGGCAAGGTCCCCAGGGAATGCTGAAGGTGGACTTTGAACCAGGGCGTGGTGCCCCAACAGACTGGACTGGAAAACATTCCTAAAGACCAACAAACAGTCCTTGAACTAACTAACTACAAGCTTTTCTTTCTTGTGTTTTGTTTTGGCAGATTTTTTTTTTTTTGGTTTGTTGTTGCTGTTGTTGTTGTTTGGTTGTATATCATTGCTTGGTCTTGCTCTGTCTTGTTTTTGTGCATATTATTATCTCCTCAGGTCTGTCTAAAAAACATAGGCTGGATGAACAATCTGGAGGAGAAAACAATGGGACTGACAGTTCTGGGGGGACATGGGAGATGGGGAGGTTGGGGGAAAGATAGTGGTGTTAACAACCCAGGGACAAGGGAACAACAAGTGATCCAAATCAGTGGTGACAAGGGTGTGAGAGGCCCGGTAGGGAATGATCAAGGGTAATGTAACCCAAATGAAAGACTGAGCATGATAGTGAGACAAAAGGAAAGTCAAAGGAAGTAGAGGAAAAATCTAGGAGGCAAAGGACATTTATAGAAGTCTAAATACAAGTACATACATATGAAAATATATTTATATATGAGGATGGGGAAATCGATCTATGTGCAAATATTTACAGGTTTAGTATTAAGGTAGCAGAAGAACATTGGGCCTCCACTCAAGTATTCCCTCAATGCACGAATACTTGCTTCTATTAAATTGGTATTCTATGAAATTCACCTTCCCAACACAACTGATGAAGACAAAGCAGGTGAATAAGCAAATGTGGTGAAGAAAGCTGATGGTGGCCGGTTATCAAAACATACAGTTCCTGGGGTCTTAAAGGCTTGAAGATAAACAAGCAGCCATCTAGCTCAGAAGCTACAAAGCCCACATGGAAGAAGCACACCAGACTGTGTGATCACGAGTTGCCGAAGGGATCAGTTATCAGGCAGCAAAGAATAAAAAAGCATATCATTGTGTGCTCACTTCCATGATATGATCACTGAAGACAAATGGGTGCATAAACATATATGACAAAGAGAGCTGATGGTGCCCAGCTATCAAAAGATGTAGCATCTGGGGTCTTAAAAGCTTTAAGGTAAACAAGCAGCCATCTAGCCTGTGTGATCACGAGGTGTCGAAGAGATCACATATCAGGCATCATCAGAACAAAAAATCATATCATTGTGAATGAGGGGGGTAGTGCGGAGTGGAGACCCAAAGCCCATTTGTAGGCCACTGGACATCCCCTTACAGAAGGGTCTCAGGGAGGAGAAGAGCCAGTAAGGGTGTAGTATAGCAACGATGAAACATACAACTTTCCTCTAGTTCCTAAATGCTTCCTCCTCCCCCACTATCATTCCAATTCTGCCTTAGAAATCTGTCCAGACCAGGGGATGTACACTAGTACAGATAGGAACTGGAAACACAGGGAATCCAGGACAGATGATCCCTTCAAGATCAGTGGTGTGAGTGGCAATACTGGGAGGGTGGAGGGAGTGTGGGGTGGAAAGGGGGAACCGATTACAATGATCTACATGTGACCTCTCCCCTGGGGGATGGACAACATAAAAGTGGGCAAAGGGAGATGTCGGACAGGGCAAGATATGACAAAATAATAATTTATAAAGTATCAAGGATTCATGATGGAGGGGGGAAAATGAGGAGCTGATGCCATGGGGCTTAGGTGGAGAGCAAATATTTTGAGAATGATGAGGGCAATGAATGTACAAATGTGCTTTATACGATTGATGTATGTATGGATTGTGATAAGAGTTGTATGAACCCCTAATAAAGCAATTTAAAAACATGTGCTTCTTGAATACAAATAAAAACTACAATACGATAGCAACTCATTCTATTACAATGACATTGTTGCTGCTGTTGTGGTTGTTTTGTGTTGTGGAGTCAATTCCAACTCATAGTGACCCTGTGCACAACAGAACAAAACACTGCCCGGTCCTGCTGCATCCTCACAATTGTTTTTATGTTTGAGCCCATTTTGCAGCCAATGTGTCAATCCTTCTTATAGAGTTTCTTCCCCTTTTTCACCAGCCCACGATGACTTTTTTAATGGAAAGGAAAAAGCAAAACAAGTTGTGGCAAAAAAAAAAGAGGAATTGAAATCTCATCTATTATTGCTGGCATGATTTCAAAATAGATAGATACTGTGTAAAATAATTTAGTGATTCGTTGAACAATTAAACATAGAACTACGATATGATCAGCACTCCTGAGCCTCAGTATATATGCCAAAGAATTTATAGCAGAAATGCACACATAATCTTGTATGTTAATGCTCATTGCAGTATCACTCATAATAGCCCACATGACACCCATGTTTGTTAACAGGTAATTAAATAAATACAAGACAGTAATACATACAATGGAATATTACTCAGCCATAAAGAGAAACAAAGTTCTGCTAATTTCTAAAACTTAGTTGAACCTTGAAAAGATTATATGGAGTGAAATGTCAGGCACAACAGGACAAATACTGTGTAATACCACTTACATGAAATAGCCACCTGTATATTGTAGAGAGAACAAAGCGTATATCAGTGTGTACCGGGAGCGTGGGCAACAGGGAGAGAAAGTCATTCCTTAAAAGGCACTGGGCTTCTGTTAACAGTCGTGCAATGACTTTGAAAAGGATAGTGCTACTGACTACACAACATGATAATTATAATTAATGTCACTGAATTGTACGTGCCAAAACTGTTGAAATAACAGATTTTATATATATAGGTTTTCCACAATTAAAAAAAGTATATTCCTTATTGAAATAATTTTGAGAAATGGTAGTAAACATTCATTGGAGAACACTGAGAAACCTTGATATTTAAGTAAATATCCTGACCCTCTGAGAAGGAGATAGAGAAATGTTATTTCCCAAATACCACTTGTGGCCATGTCTTTAGAGACGTGCATATTAATATCTTCCCAAAGGGGATTCTGTTACATGAACTAGCCCAGGAGCCTCTAGTCTGATCATGCTCCGGTACCAGTAAGTACCTCTCTTCCCTCTCGATCCCCAGCACACACTCTGGCTCCATCAATGATGCATTGTCCTATGAGCATGTCTGTGTTGCATTGAGCAAGGCCAGAATCTAAGACCTTTAAGGTGACCAAGACCTGTACTTCACCACCAGCATATTTGGCACATAGAGTACTACCTAATAAGGCCTGTTTAATTCATGTTATAGCCACCTTTTCTCCAACCAATATGAGAACAAAGGTCATCGGAAAAACATAGACAAACTTTTCTGATTGTATAGAACACATGTGCACATATGCACAAGCATGGATGAACACACACATGCACAGAGATATGCACACACACATTCACAGTACATTTGGGGGTTTTCAAAGTACAGTGAGAAAGACAAGAGAAGTGTTAAATAAGACAGGCGACCACCTCAGAGCTTTTGGAAAACTAGAGCAATTTGACATCTGGAGGGGGCGGGGAGAAGGCTTTTAGTCACAGAAATGTGCATATAGAAATTGAGTCATTCACTTGAAAACACCTGCTTTAAAAACATCTCTTGGGAAGATCTTCCATCTATATTAGAATTCATAAAACAATAACATTCTGAATGTGTTATTAAAATGTTAACATCAGAAATAATATGACAGAAAGCCAGAGAGACTCCAGTTACCCAAAGAAGCTTCAGTGAGGGAAATCCCCAAGCCATTCCAATCCTCAATACACTTTGGTTTTTATACATGAAAATGCAGAGATGGATGGAAGATCATAGACACACAGCTTCAGACAGTTGGAAGTGTAAGCAGCTCAAGCATGAGTAAGAACAAGACAGGGAAAGGTAGAAAGAAACGCAATAGAAACTGAGCATCTCTGACACAAGGCATCAGGTGGGCAGGATGGTGAGCTGGAGGGTGTCACCCAGACCACACTCCATCAAGGCAGATGGACTGGGCTCCAATTCTTGGAAGCAGAAATCAAGCCTCTAAGTTGCCTATTTCCATGACAACTTTCTAATGCCCAAGGGAAGAATGCTTTCTGCCTACTACACGACAGCCAGTGGGGAAAAAAAAAAATCTGAAATCAGCTAGCACAAATAGCCTGCCCCAACCTGACCAGACTCAGCCAAATCCCATTCTCAAGGTTACCAACTTCCCCAAAATGAGTAATCTACATTTGGGATATAAACAGTGATTCCCCGATTTCCTAACTTTATTTTCAAGGAGATGTTATATGTCCAAATCAAAGCAGACACTCATAATTCAGTATACTCCTCCATGAAGCCTCTTGACATGGTTGAATGTAGGCTAGTTGTTTGGGGTACGGTGACTGTGTGTATTCTTCATAGAACATTGTTGGAAATAGTGCCAGATGATAGGCCCCTCGGTTCTATGATGCTCACCTTCCCGATAAAATTGATGAAGATAAAGTGGGTGAATAAACAAATGTGGTGAAGAAAGCTGATGGTGTCTGGCTAGCAAAAGATATAGCATATGGGGTCTTAAAGGCTTGAAGGTAAACAAGCAGCCATCTAGCTCAGAAGCAACAAAGCCCACATGGAAGAAGCACACCAGCCTGTGCGATCACGAAGTGTCGAAGGGATCAGGTATCAGACATCATCAGAACAAAAAATAATATCATTGTGAATGAGCGGGAGTGCAGAGTGGAGACCCAAAGCCCATTTGTAGGCCATTGGACATCCCCTTACAGAAGGATCTTGGGGAGGAGATGAGCCAGTCAGCATGCAATGTGGCAATGATGAAACATACAACTTTCCTCTAGTTCCTAAATGCTTCCTGCCTCCCCACTATCATGATCCCAATACTACCTTACAAATATGGCTGGACTAGAGGTTGTATACTGGTGCAGATACGAACTGGAAACACGGGGAATCGAGAGCTGATGATCCCTTCAGGATCAGTGGAGTGAGTGGTGATACTGAGAGAGTGGAGGGAGGGTGGGTTGGAAAGGGAGAAATGATTACAAGGATCTACATGTGACCTCCTCCCTGAGGGACAGACAACAGAAATGTGGGTGAAGGGAGATGTCGGACAGGACAAGATATGACAAAATAATAATTTATAAATTACCAAGGGTTTATGAGGGAGGAGAGAGCAGGGAAGGAGGGAGAAAATGAGGAGTGAATGCCCGGGGATTAGGTAGAGAGCAAATATTTTTAGAATGATGAGGGCAATGAATGTACAAATGTGCTTTTAAAAAAAGTCACAGAGAGGCAGATTCTTTTTAAAATAGATTTTTTTAAAGAAGTATTGTCTTGGAGAATAAATGTTTTGAGAATTATTAGGGTAACAAATTACTAATGTGCTTTATACAATTGATATATGTATGGATTGTGATAAGAGTTGTATGAGCCCCCAATAAAATAATAATAAATAAAGGTATTTGAGATGAAGAAAAAAAGAGAGAAACAAAGTGAACAACTGAAGATTACCCAAACCTAATGGAATACACAGAAGAAGATCCCTTGAATTGCCAGATAAAGAATACAAGAAAATGATGTTTAGGGTTTTAAAAGCAATTATGGGATCAATCCTGAAAACAGTTGAAAAATGGAGATATTAGACCCCTCACACCCAAAGGAAATTCAGGATCTAAGGGATGATGTAGCGGAAATAAAAAACAAAGTAAGAGATCTGACTACTAGACAGGACAAAATGGAAAATCGAACCAGCAACCTCAGAGACAATCAAGCAGAACTCAGCAAATGAGAGAGACAATCAAGCAGAAAATCAAAATGATCTGAAGAAAGCCTGAGGATGATGTGGGATACCATGAAGCAAAATAATATTAGAATTGTTGGGGTGCCTGAGCAGGAAGAAATAAATCTAAGGTTAAAATAGTATGGAAATTCTTGGGGAAAAAATTTCCCCAATATCACAAAGGAGGAGACAATAACCATCTAGGAAGCAAAGAAAGCACCAAATTGATTAACCTTCCCCCAACACACATCAAGACATATAGTAGTCAAATTACCCAACTTCAAACAAAAAGAGAGAATCATGAGGGCAGCTAGAGAGAAAAAGCAGTCACACACAAACGTAAACAGATAAGAACAAGCTCAGACCTCTCCACAGAGACCATTCAGGGAAAAATAAATTGGAGCAACAAATTCCGAGAGTTGACAGACAACTGCAATACAAGAATCCTTTATCCAGCAAAGCTGTCCATCGAGTTTGAAAGAGTATTAAAATTTTTCTCAAATAAGGAAATATTTAGAGAATTTTTATATACAAAACCAGCATTATTTTTTTTAATGTTTTCCAGTTCTTTATGGCCAGAAAGCCAGCAACCATAATACTCAAACATGAGACAACCACGGGATATAAAGAGACACCCAGAAACCAACACACTGAAAACAGTACTCAAAACATTACAGATGTAGTGGAGAAATGAAGACAAGAATAAAGTCCTCTCACACACACACCACTCCATGAAAGTGGAAGAAAGGAAATTATCAAGCACAAACAATATGAGATGACAGAAATTAATGTATATTTAGATTTAATTACACTGAATGTCAATAGATTAAAAACATCAATCAAAAGACACAAAGACTAGCGGAATGGATTTAACAAGATTCATCAATCCACTGCCTTCAAGAGACACATCTCAAACACAGAGACAAAAATAGGCAGGGAACAAATGGGAATTAAAATCAACAACAAAGATGTAGGGATCCTGAGGGGGCTAGAGCAACAGCAATCTAGCTGAGAGGAATTACTAAGAGGCAGAACTTAGGGTGAGAGTGATGGTGAGGCAGGAAGAAGGTGAAAAGAAACAAAGGAATGATCAAGAAAGCAAAGCCGTGAATAGGTGTGTACATATGTAAATGCATTCATTCATAAAAATAGAGGTATTGGCCTATGTACATATATTTACATGGCAATACACTGAGGTTGTGGATGGACTTCGGGCCTCTGCTCATGCTCTCCTTCAATGCAAGAACACTTTGTTCAAACAACCTGGCATTCTGTGATGCTCACCCTCCCAGCACAATCACTACAGACAAAGTGGGTGCATAAGCAAATGTGGTGAAGAAAGTGGACGATGCCTGGCTATCAAAAGATATAGCATCTGGGGACTTACTTAATGGCTTGAAATTAAACCAAAATCCATCTAGAAGAGACAAAACAAGCCCACAAGAAATAAGCACACCAGCCTGTGCGATCATGAGGTGTCACCAGGACCTGGTAACAGGCATCAGAAAACCCAAAACAAACAAAGAAACAAACGTATTGTTGAGAACAAGGGGGAGGGGCGTCAGAGCAGAGACCCAAAGCCCAGGTGTAGATGATGGGACATCCCCTCACAGAAGGGTCATCCCCTCACAGAAGGGTCACAGGGAAGGGATGAGTCCATCAGGGTGCAGTAAAGCACTGATGAAAACACAATGCCCCTCTGGTTCCTTGAGGTTTCCTCATCCCCCACTAGCATAACCCTAGTACTGCCTTTCACTGCGGGCTCGACCAGAGCATGTGCACAGGTACAGATAAGACTTAAGAACTCATGATGGAATCCAGGAACTTAGTGGTTCTGAAAAGATTGGATAACAGTGTGCATCAAAACTGCCTGATATGTGGCAGACGGGGGTCTGGTTTTGCCACATGACAATGCACCTGCTCATGCAGCCATCTCAGTGCTAGTTTGGGGCTAAAAGCAGAATGCCTCTCTTGCCCAACCCACCAGACTCACCTGACCTCACTCCATGTGACTTCTTTTTGTTTCTGTGAATGAAGAGGGACCAGCAAGGACAGCAATTTGACAATATTAAAGAGGTGAAAAGAAAATTTAGGGAGGTGTTGTCAGTCATCCAAACAGATGAGTTTTTGATAAATATTTCCAAGAATGAAATTGATTTGGCAAATGTATTAAGTGTAATGGAGAGTGCTTTGAAGGTGATAAGGTTGTTTTATTAAAAAAATGAAACTACCATGATCCGAATTCTACCTTGCAGGGCTGGATAGGGCAGAGGTTGTACACTGGTACATATGAGGGCTGGAGGCACAGGGAATCTAGGGTGGAGGATACCTTCAGGACCAAGGGTGTGAGGGGCGATGCTGGGAGAGTGGAGGGCGAGTGGGTTGGAAAGGGGGAACTGATTACAAGGACCCACATGTGACCTCCTCCTGGGAGAGGGACGGCAGGGAAGGTGGGGAAGGGAGACTCCGGATAGGGCAAGATATGACAAAATAACGATGTATAAATTACCAAGGGCACATGAGGGAGGGGGGAGCGGGGAGGGAGGGGAAAAAAAAAAGGACCTGATGCAAAGGGCTTAAGTGGAGAGCAAATGCTTTGAGAATGATTGGGGCAGGGAATGTATGGATGTGCTTTATACAATTGATGTATGTATATGTATGGATTGTGATAAGAGTTGTATGAGTCCCTAATAAAATGTAAAAAAGGAAAAGGAAAAAAAAGAAAAGAAAATGATTAGGGCAAAGAATGTACAGATGTGCTTTATACAATTGACGTATGTATATGTATGGACTGTGATAAGAGCTGTATGAGCCCCTAATAAAACGTTAAAAAAATGAAATACATAGCTTTGAAAAAAATGGTTTATTAAATCATTTTATTAGGGGCTCGTACAAGTCTTATCGCAATCCATCCATTGTGTCAAGCACATTTGTACATATGTTGCCATCATTTGCAAAATATTTTCTTTCTACTTGAGCCCTTGGTATCAGCTCATTTTCCTTCTCCCTCACCCTCTCACCCTCATGTCATTTGCCCATCATTTAATTGGATTACTTGCTTTTTCCTTATTGAGATGTTAAGGAATACTATTGATTTCTATAATTACCCCTATGTGTTATACCATTGCTAAGTTTTGTTTCTTTGGTTCAATATGTGGGCTCTCATTTTACTCTTTGGAGCTAATCTCTTGATGTGAATGTGTGTTTTATATTTAATAGGTACTAGTCATCTATTTTGTCTTTCACTGTGTGCTTTTATTTTGATAGTTGCTTTATGCTCTGTTCTAGGGCCTTAAAATTTGTATCAGATTTCTTGTTGCTAATTCTTATCACTCGGATTTACATTTAGGCCTCTAATTAATCTTGAATTTGTTTTTTGTATATGGAGTAAAGGATGGGTCCTGTTTGATTTCATGCATACGGAGATCCAATTTTTCTAGTATCATTTATCAAGTGTGTCCCTTACCCATTTCATGTTGTCTGATCCTTGGTCAAAAATCAAATGACTTTAGGTGGATATATTTTTTTTCTGTATTTTCTGTCTTGTTCCATTAGTCTATGCATCTATCATTTTACCATTATCAGGGTGTTTTGACTACTGTGACTATGCAGTAGGTTTTGAATTCAAGTAGTTTAAGTCTCCTACTTTGTTCTTCTTTTTGAAAAGTTATTTCCTTAACCTGGGCTTTTTCCCTGTTCATGTGAAGTAGGAAACTAATTTTTCCGTTTCTTTAAAGGATGAAGTTGGGATTGGGATTGGAATTGCATTGTATTTGTAGATTGCTTTAAGTAGTATTAACAATTTCACAATATTAAGTCGTCTTATCCATGAACACTGTGTATTCATTTCTATCTTCTTTTGATGTTTCCTGCATCATTCAAATTTTATCCATAGAATCTTTCAATATTGCAACTCGATATTTGAGTTTTTCTTGAGTTCTTTCAGTTTAGATATGCCTAGTGTGTTCGTCCCTTTAGGTTTTCTCACTCTGGGTCTTTGCCCTTTTCATTACATTTAACTTTGTCATCTTGTTTTTTTCTTTCTTTTTTTGGAGGGGAAGTATAAATGCATTTTCCCCTTTGCCTTTTTTAACCTTTTTTATTATTCATTGAGAGTTAATACATATATCATATCATTCCATACAGTTCAATCACTTCAAGCAGAATTGTACAGTTGTTACCACAGTCAGTTTCCAAACACTTTTTCTTCATGGACTCCTTGATATCATCTCCCTTTTACCCCACCCCCACCATGTACCCACCACATCCCCCAAACCCTTATTGTACTTTCTGTCCCTATTGGTTCATCAATCCCGGGTTTCATATACTGAAATACAGAAAAACTTATAACACAACTGCAAGAGGGTGACCTCCAATGATATAACATCTCTGAGCTACACCCTAGTATGACAAACAAAATTAAAACAAAAATACAGAAAATGTTGAAAATCAGACTAAGACCAGCATGCATCAGAGAGATCAACTGACAAAGTTTTAACTGTTCAATTCAGCTTTATGCCATTTATGCTCTATACTCATCTCTCTATATACTGTTTAGTACTCATTTTCCTCTCATCCCTCAACTGTGGATAGAGGGAGTTCACTGGAGGTTTATTTCCCTTGTAGTTCCCACCAAAGAATCTTGGGCTCCCACTGTCATCCATAGCCTCATGGAGACTCTATTCTCAAAATTTAGCCTCTGATATGAATCCGTCCTTCAACTTCAGATTTTGTGATTTACAACCCTTCAGTGATTGATGATGGTGTGCTTCTTCTATGTGGACTTGGTTGACATCTTACTTAGATGGCTGCTTGTTTAGAGATAAGACTTTGAGACCTCAGACAGTATTTATCTGATTGCCAAGCACCATTTAAATTTTTTACCACATTTTTCTATAGCACCAGAATATTCTGTGTTCCCTTTCTGAGGACAAGTATCAGCAGGGCCATGATGTAACAACTAATTGTTCTGAAGTTGGAGCTAGGATTTAGTGTGAGCCCAAAATCCATTCCTGAATATATGTTTTTTATTATTATTACTATTAATCAGAAGCCAATACATATATCACATCATTCCATAGTTCAATCACATCAAGCAGAATAGTACTATCGCTTCCATTTTCCAAACATACTTTTTCTTCCTGAACTCCTTGACATCATCTCCCTTTTAACCACCCCACCACCACCACCCCTGTTACTGCCCCCTTCCCCTGAAACCACTGTTCTACTTGCTTTCCCTATAGCTTATTTCAATCCTGAGTTTCATATATCGAAACACAGCAAAATATGTAACACAAATTCAAGAGGGTGACCCCCAATGGCATAACACCTCTGAGATATACCCTAATATGAACAAACAAATGTAAAATAAAACAGAATGTCCATCACAGGTTTGCCAGAATAATACATACCTTCATACAGCATCTAGGGCATTGATGGAGCCAGACCAGGTTTGTCTACTCAATAATCTTGGTACAGCTGTCTTTCGCTTCCTCAGACACCATGTATTTTCCAAGTTAAGTCCTCAGGTTACAGGTATATTGAGCCCTCAGGTTTCAGGTGTATTAAGTCCTCGGGTTACAGGTGTATCTGCGGTAGAGTCCAACTCTCTCAGTGGAGTTCCTGCAGGGGATCCCACTGATGCAGCCTCTGGAACATGCTGTGCACCTTGGAAATCCAGGCAGTGTCCCAGAATTCCAAAGCACCCAGCCTTGGTCCCCAGGACGCACCTAGAAACCTGGGCCAATGTGATCCATTAGGTGGTAACCTAAGACATTCCCTGCCTAGTGTACCTAAAAGAATTTTCAGACATTCTTTCCCCCAAATGGAGGCCAGCCCTACCTCTTTTCCTACCAGAAGACATGGATTGATATGTCGCCTCGTTCCCCTCCTCCTGCACTGATTTCCCATCAATATTACTCATCCCTGTGGTAGGGGTGTGTCTACCTGTCCAAGAGGACATCGTTATTAATTTACATAGCAGCCACTACATAGCAGACAACATCGCCTTCCCCTCCCTTTACTATTTGATTCCAGCTGACATGAGGCATCCTCTGGCAAAGTGACCTTCAGTATACTTACCTCGAGGAGATGGAATTTGGTTCTTTGGCACCGGTGAGGCTCTCCGCCAGGCTGGGTCTATAGTATTTCAATTGCCATCTGTTTTAGAAATCTTTTTTTTAAATCATTTTATTGGGGGCTCTTGCACCTCTTCTCACAATCCATCCATTCATCCACTGTGTCAAGCACATTTTTACATATGTTGCCATCATCACTTTCAAAACATTTACTTTCTACTTGAGCCCTTGGTATTAGCTCCTCATTTTCCCCTCTCCCCACACCATCCCTCCCTCGTGAACCCTTCATAAGTTATAAAATATTTTTTATTTTCCCCATGTCTTACACCAATCACTGTCTCCCTTCACACACTTTTCTGTTGTACATCCCTCTGGGAAGGGGTTATATGTCAATCATTGTGATCAGTTTCCCCTTTCTCCCCCTACCTTCCCCCTTAACCTCCCAGTATCTCTATTCTCATTATTGGTCCTGAAGTGTTTATCTGTCCTGGATTCCCTGTATTTTGTTCTCTTATCTGTAGCAATGTACATGCTCTGGTCTTGTCAGGTTTTTAAGGTAGAATGGAGGCCATGATAGTGGGGGTAAGGGAGTGGGCATTAAAGAACTAGAGGAAAGTTGTATGTTTCATCGGTGCTGTACTGCACCCTGACTGCCTCATCTCTTCCTTGTGACCCTTCTGTAAGGGGATGTCCAATTGTCTACAGATGGGCTTTAGGTCTCCACGCCACGCTTCCTGTTATTCACATTAATGTGATCTTCTTGTTCTGGGTCAGGAATCCTCTTATCACCTTCCACGGTGACTGTACGTATTTACATGCCCACCAGCAGTGGATAAGATTTCCAATCTTACCACACCCTCTCCAGCATTTGTTGTTCTCGGTTTTTTAAATTGGGCTCCAGTTATGAGTGTTAGAAGGTATCCCATGGTTGTTTGGACTTGCATTCCTCAGGTGGTTAGTGAATGGGAGCCTTTCCTCATGTATTTAATTGAGTGTCATCCTTTCTGATTCGTCCGTCCAGGTCCTTTGCCCACCTTCGCAGAGGGTTATTAGTTTTCTTCTGTGGTAGGCTTGTAAAAATACTGTAGATTTTAGTAATTCATCCATCGTTATATCATTAATAAATATCTTTTCCCAGTCTATGGTCTCTCTTTTTACTATTTTTTCTCCTTTTACTCTTTTAATGAATTCTTTGGATGTACACAGTGTTTTATTGTAATAGGTCCTATTCATCTATTTTGTCATCCATGGAGTGTGTTGTTTCCTTTGCTATTTTTGATATCCCGTGTGTTCCTTGAACCAGGTGTCTGGCCAAATAAATAACCACCCCCACACCCACCATGTGGAGCTGGTTAGAGTTGGCTGATGCAACTGTCTCCGGACCTTGCACTCGGCCACGTGCATGCTGAACCAGGAACTAGGAAGTGCTCCCTCATCTGGGTAGGAGTGCGGACGTGCCTGCGTCTACCAATCACCAGCAGCCTTCCTGATCTGGCTAGAGGCATGGACGTGCCTGTATTTACCAATCACCAGCATTCTTCCTCCTCTGGTGAGGGGCGTAGACACGCTTGCATCCCCCTATCACCAGCAGTCTTCCTCGGACGCACCGGTGCCTGCCAATACCTGACCATCTTACTAGATACGGACCCAGGGCCAGCCCAACTGCTTGTCTTCAGGCAATAAAAGGATTGTTCCAATAGCCCAGAGACGTGAGTCCCCCAGCCTGGACGTTGTGGACTGTGGGTCCTTGCCCAGGCAGGGTGTTTTTTCCCCTAATTAAGCCTGTTTGCTTAAAATTTGGCTGATTCGATTTCTGGCTCCTCTCAACTACCTTACACAGGGGATACCTTTATTTATACCTATATAAATGTCTTTTGCCTCCTAGTTCTTTCCTCTATTTCCTTTTACTTTCCTCTTGTCCCATTATCATGTTCGACCTTCATTAGGCTCTCAGTAATTCCTCTGAGCTACAATGCACGTGATAAAACCCCACCAAGCATTCTATGCCCTCCTCACCATCAATTTTAGCTCTCTTGTTGTTCCCTTGTCATTGGGTTTGATGGCTTCCCCTTTTCTTTCCCCAACTTCCTCCTCTGCCCTGTCCCACTGGAACCATAGGGCCCACTGTTTTCTTCCTGGGATTGTAAAAAAAAAAAATCCTGCCTATCTTAAATAGATAGACATGGGAAAGAAAGGGGGGGGGGGATACAAATAGTTCCAGGTTTCTCTGCTAAACTTTATGAATGTTTTCCGATGGTGTCTGATGAGGTGCCAAGCCTTTGCCCCCTGCGTCCGAAGTCTAATTTTGGACCTTGCTTGACTCCCCTTGCTGCTCTATTGTGCTTCCTTCATGTATTTTCCCCTGGTGTGTGCATGGATCAGACAGGACACAATTCCCACACTATGATTCAGTGATGACCCCAATAGTGCTGTGGGTCAGTGAGGGGACATCGTATCTCATTGTGAGGTTGGCCCTACCATCCTCTCTATGCATTGGCTGCTCTAAATAAGAATGTCTTCCTCAATGCGTGGTGGGTCAGAATGCAGTCTCTCTCTCTCTCTCTCTATCTCTCTCCTTCTTAGTTTGCTCCCATGTGCTCTGGGCAGCCCCACCACACTTCCAGGGATGTATCTTCAGTGCTGTCCTCTGTAGTAAATTCTTCTTGGGGGTGGGTGTCAAGGTATCTTGAATTGGGGCTGACTCCACAGTTCTCTCTGTTAGTTCACTGCTCCATGCCAATGTTTCCCTGAAGGCTTGGTCCACCAGGATGAGGTCTGGTCCCGATCTCCCTCTCCTGTGTAGGTCTGTTCTGGCTTCATGTAGTAAGGTTCTGTAATTTTCCTTGTACAAATATTTTGGGGGTTTTTGGTTGTATATATCCCTAGATATCTCAAAATGTGCTTCCTATTATGAAGGGTACTAACTGTTTGATCTCCTCTTGCATGGTCTAGTCTGTTGTATACAGCAGTCCAATAGACTTCTGTTTGTTGATCTTACATCCTACCAAACTGCCAAAATCCTCTATTACTTCTAGCACTCCTCTTGTGGAGCTTTTGGGTTTTTTCATATGTAAAATTATACCATCTGTGAATAGCAATAGTTTCACCTATTGTTTCCCCAGATAAATATTTTGATGTCTTTCCTTTGACTTATGTAGTTAACTAGAACCTCCAGTATGAAGCTAAATAAAAGTGGAGACGAGCGGTAACCTTGTCTGGCCCCCTCTTTCAGTGGGATTGTTTTTAATCTTTTCTCCACTGCCTACAACTTTGACTGTTTGGTTTTCATATATAACTTGTATTATATTGAGGAATTTTTCTTCCATTCTTATCTTCTTGGGTGTCTTATATAGGAATAGATGTTGGATGTTATTGAATGCCTTTTCTGCCTCTATCAATATTATCATGTGGTTCTTATACTTTTTCTTGTTAATGTGGAAAATAATGTTGATGGTCTTTCAGGTGCTGAACCATCCCTGCATCTGTGGAATGAATTCCACTTGGTCATGGTGAATTATTTCTTTTACATACTTTTGCATTTTTAATCATTTTATTGGGGCTCATACAACTCATTACAATCCATACATACATCAATTGTGTAAAGTACATCTGTATATTTGTTGTCCTCATCATTCTCAAAATATTTGCTTTCTACCCAAGCCCCTGGCATCAACTCCTCATTTTTTCTCCCTCCCTCTCTTCCATCAGCCCTTGATAATTTATAAATTATTATTTTGTCATATCTTATACTAACTAACGTCTCCCTTAACCCATTTTCCTGTTGCCCATCTCCCAGGGCATACTTTAGAATTCTATTGGCCAGTATTTTCTTGAGAATTTTTTGCGATGTTCATTAAAGATATCAGTCTGTAGTTTTCAATCCTTGTGGGATTCTTGCCTACTTTAGGGATCACTGTTATACTAGCTTCATAGAAAGAGTGTGGGAGTTTCCATCTTTTTCTATACTCTGGAAGCGTTTGTGTAAGATTTGAATCAGTTCTTCCCTGAATCCTTGGTAGAATTCTCCTCTTAAGTCATCTAGCCTGGGGGATTTGGGGGAAGTGGAGAGGGTGTAATCACTTGATAACTTTGCCTATTTCTTCTATTGCTATGAGTCTTTTGAGGTTCTTGACGTCCATCAGTCATAGTCTTGGGAGAGATTGCTCTTCCAAGTATTTATCCATGTCTTCCAAGTTTTTTGAATTCATTGAAGTACACGCTTTTGTAGTACTGTTTAATTAGCCTTTTAATTTCATTAGGGTCTGTTGTAATGTCCGCTGTTTCATCTCACATCCTGTTTATTGGTATTTGTTCCTCCCTTTCTTTGGTTAGGTTTGCCAACAGTCTATGGATTCTGTTAATCCTTTCAATGCACCAGCATTTTTGCTGCATTGATTTTGTGCATTGTTTTCTTGTTTTCACTCTCATTTATCTCAGCCCTGATATTTATTATTTCTTTTATTTTGTTCTTAGTAGGATTTTCCTGTTGACTCTGCTCTAATTGCTGAAGGTTTTCTGTCAGCATATCAATCCTAATTCTCTCTTCCTTTTTCATGTGTACATCTATCACTATCAAACTTTCTCTGATGACTGTTTTTTCTGTGTCCCAAAGGGTTTGGTACATATTCTCATTCTCATTGGTTTCTAAAACCTTCCTTATTTCATCTCTAATCTGGGCCAGTACCCACTTCTTTTGCAGTAGAGGGTTATCTAAGTCATCCAAGTGTTGATTTCCAGCCTTCTGAGTTCCTGGGCCAAGAGGAAAGTTTGAGTGACCTCTATGTGGTTAAATTCACACAGGCTTGACTTCTGTCCCAGCATGTGTTGTATCTTCTAGTATGTGTGTGCCATGTGGGCTTGAAAAGAATGTGACTATTTTTACATTTCGGTGGAGAGTTCAGAAATCGTCTATCAAGTCAAGTTGAGTTATTGTAGAGTTTAGTTCTGTAGCTCCCCTGTTAAATTTCTATCCTCGTGATCTATCTTTCTTGGAGAGCAGTGTGTATTAAAGTCATGAAATATGATTGTTGAGCCTGCAGTCTCTTTTTTCTTCTTTTGGTGTATTTGATTGATGAATTCTGCTGGTCTCTCGTTGGGCAAATTCTTCCTGGCATTCAGTGTAGTTGGTCTCCACTTGGCTTCCTGAATGGCTGCCTGATTCTCATTCATTGAGCTTGGGGAGTTTTCCTCTAGGTATTCCCTCACTGTTTTTGCTGTTGACTTCCCCGTTGTGTCTTGTTCTGGTAATTCAATTATTTTAATGTTGTTCCTTTTCATGGCATCAGACATTGTTCTCAGGGTTTGTTTTTTTTCCCCAGCTTCTCTGATTATCTTGTCTGACTGTCTTTCCTGTTTGTTGATGCCTGCCTGCTTATCCTCAAGTTCACTTTAGAGTTCTCCTCTTCTAGTCTGTTGGTGAAGCCTGTCAACTTGCTATTTGATTTTGTTGCCCTGTCCCTTAACTTACGTATTTCCCTTTGGCGCATTATCTTAATTTCCTCCATCATTTCATCCTATTCTGAATTGCTTCCCTCATATAATGTAAAAGCCCCAGCAGCATTCTGAAGATTTTTTCTGTGGTAGGTCAACTTCTGCTTCTATGCAGGTAGATACATTCAGGTCTCCCTCTGACATTGCATTTTGTTTCTCCTGTTTTGTTTTGTTTTTTCATTGAGGTTGTTGTGGCAGTTACTGTCTATGTGTTGTTTTGGAGGAGCTCAGCAACATTTTCTGGGGAGGCAGAGACATGGGGTCTCTTTTTGGGTGGCTGGTAGGTACCCTTCTGCAAGCTACCTGTAGCCAACTGTGCTGGGTGGGTGGTGATACTGATTTATCCAGTGGGGTTTTCCTCTCACACTAGGCTACTGGAATTCCATTGTTTGAAGGACTGGTTGGATGGGTCACTCAGGGGGTGCAGGCTAGGTGATTGTGGGTTATGAGTGTGGGACTGTATAGGCCAATAGAGTGAGGTGTCACAGTGGTTTGATGGAGAGCATTGTAGGGACACTTCAGAGAATGGATTCAGACTGCCCGCAGTCATCAAACTGATGAGCAGGTCCAGGGAGGGCTGATAGTGTAACCTCAGTTCCAGAAGCAGTCCAGTGAGGGAGCTGTGAGGCCTGGGTCAGCCCAGAGTGGAAGCCTCAGGACTGAGATTCTTTCGTGGAGGATCCAGAGTTGAAGACTTCCCAGAAGGGGCCCAAGGAGCTGTGGCAGGGCTGCAGAAGAGTTATGGGTCTGGGTGCATCCCAGTGCCAGTGAGGGGGCTAGGGTATGGGTTGGGCTGGTGGTGGGTTTACAAGGCCCTGATGCACACTCAGGGGAGCCACATGGCTGGGAGCAGCTCAAAGCTGGGGTGGTCCCTCAGGGGAGTTGTAGAGCCAGAGTGGAGGGTAGCAAAGAGGGGACCTCCAGTGTGAGCCCTTGCAGTTAGTTCTCTGAGGCTGTCTGTGAGCCTGGGATTGTGATCACCTTTAGACAACAGTCTGGGGAAATTACTGCACCCTGTGGGTTTTGAATCTTGGGTGCAGGAAGGGGTGGTGGACACTGTCCTGCTGGACCTGGGAAGAGATTAGTAGAAACCACAAGCAGATGCAGTGAATTTAGCGGATCTCAGCAAGCCCTTAAATTGCTTCATGAGTGAAAATCACAGTGGGAGGTATGAATCACAGACCCTAGTACACTGGAATTCTATTTCTAGCACCTTACCTCTAAATTTTCCAATCTAACAACAGAACCACCAGGCGGGTGATTCTACTTGTATGCCATCTTCCCTAATTTTCTCTCTTAGCTGGGCTATTACCCAGTCTTTTTGATGATGTGTTGCTGAGTCTCCAAGTGTTTGTCTGTTTTTTTATTCTTTCTATTGTTGATTTCTAGCTTTATGGTGCTATGATCACTGATGGTTTGAATGATCTTGATGTGTTTGAATTTTCTCAAGCTTGATTTATGACCCAGCATGGGGTTTATCTTAGAATAGGAGCCATGGGCATTGGAGAGTATTTATTTATCTATTTATTTATTTATCTGTCTATTTATTTATTTTTATTTTTTGCTGTTGCTTGGAGAACTCCGTAAATATCTAGGAGGTCAAGTTGTTCAGCTGTGTTGTTCAGCTCTTCCATTTCTTTATTGAGTTTCTTGCCTGCTGATTTATTTTTTTGTTGAGAGTCCTGTATTGAACTCACCTACTATTATTGTTGATCTGGTGATTTCTCTTTTCATCTCTTTCTGAATTTGGTTGATGACTTTTGAGGGTCTTTCACTGGGCACATAAATGAGTATATTCTACTATGATCATTACAGCTCTGTTGACAATCACAAGCCCAAATTGCCTATCAATACAAGAATTTGTAAAGAAACTCTTGTACAGGCACACAATGGAATGCTGTGCATTCCTGAAAACAGCAGTGAAACCATGAAACACCTCATGACATGAATCTACCTGGAGGCCACGATGCTGAGTGAAGTTAGTCAATCAGATAAGAAGAAATATTGTATGAATCCACTGCTATAGGGATAAACAAGTAAAAGGCAAGCTTCTGCTTTCAGGTCATGTAATCTTCTATTCTTGTCTCCCAAGAAATGAGTAGAGAGACTGCCTACTGTCTAGGAACTGTGTATCACTCCCTTTATTGCACATCTTGGAAACCACTTTAACAGAGGAGTTCTCACCTCAGTTGAATTAGTCACTGCTATACAACACTATGTTAAACTCACCCCAAATCAACAGGCACTCCTACAAAAGTGATAACCAAACCTTACTGGAAATGTACTTCTCAACAGGAGGGTTTGGGGACTTGTATGTTTAGAGAAGGCAATTGTACTTCTGTTGTTGGGGAAACCAGGTGAAGCAACCCCCCATTGGGGGAAAAAGTAACTATACTTTTATAGAACCCAAGGGGAGATTACGCCCTGTAATATGTTCCCAATTGGACAATTTGAACTAGTTTCTATCCAGTCTCTGTGACCCCAACATTGTGCTTTAATTTAGACGACTGGCACTTTAGACTCTACCCTCTTGAAGTGCACAACATTCCTCATAGGCCACACCAGGATTTGATGTGGAAACCCCCTTAAGTGAACTGGGCTTTACCTTAAGAAATGGAATTATTTCCTTGGATTTAAGGCTGACATGCTCTAGTGTGAGAAGAAGCAGATGACTACTATCTCAAGTTTATGGAATTGGTGGTTGTTGGACTTTGGTTTCAGCTCTTTGCTTTAGGGGCACCCAATGAATGGTGGCCCAAGACGAGACTGCCATATATTTACTATTTTATTGTTTCCCTTTCTGTTTTCTTTTTTAATCCTTCTTTCTTATGACATGCATCAGTCTGGTAGACATGATTCTACCTTAGTAAATATGTGTTATTGAAAATTTTTCACTATCACCAATACCCATTGTTTGTGTAAATAGTATGCAGTCACATATTTTTAATATGTACAAACCAACAATTCGTGTATTATGGAACAAAAATCAGCCTATACATGTATAATTTCCTTTCTCAACAGTGTTTTATATTCTAAACCATTGACTAAATTAATTGCATTATCAATGGAATTATGCCCCAGGGGGGATGAGCTATAATGTTCTCTATCATAAATGATATGATATCTCTAAAATGAACTAAAAACATATATAAGCCACAGATACATGCATTTTAGATTAACCTTTAATTCTAACCCCAATCTAAGAACAATTCATTCTTATTACATGGCCCTACTCCATACTCATCTTCTTTGAGAGACACTCCCCCCCCCCCCGAAGATATGGATGCTATAGCAAACTGTGGTAAAGAAACCAGCTATCAGAAGGAATAGTATCTGGAATCGTAAAGTCTTGTCTTAAAACAAGCAGGCCTCTAAGTGAGGCATCACTAAGTCCACACAGGAGAAGCACACCAGCCTATGTGATCCAAGGATTGAATAATAAAAATCCAAATCAGAAGAAGGGAAAAAATAATAGCTTAAATTGTGAACACTCGGCTTTCAGAAGGCTGTTGCAACCAATGCTCATGGAAGAAGCAGTCAAGAGACCACAAGACATACTGCATTGGTTAAATCTGCTGCATAAGACCTCTTTGGCCATACTGAAGAACAAGGATGTTACTTTGAGAACTAAGGTAGGCCAATTCCCTCTCTCTTGTTTATTCTTCCTTTACTTCTCTATGGGCATGGCAGTATGGCCCCTCTCCCCAACCTGTAGGTTTAGTGTTGTTCTCTGTAGCACATACCTCTAGGGAGGGGTCAGTTTGGCTCTGATTAGGGCCGGCCCTGCAACCAACTCTTTACATGCTTTGCTCCAGGTGGTTATGTTGCCCTCAAGGTTTGGTGCACAATGGTGGGCTCTGTATGGACACTCCCACTTCTGCGGAGACATAACCAATACTCTCCCCCTCCGTGGGTTAATGCCCTGCTCCCCCCATGCCATAATCTCCCTTTTATTTCCCCCCACTCTTTTTCTCCGTCTGCCTTCCCCTTTTTCCTTTTCTTTGTGTTGGAATAACATGTACTTCCTTGGGCTTGGTCTGACGTCCACGTAACTACCTGTACCTCAATCCATATATTGTGAGATACGTGGCTTTTCTTCTATACCTACTGTGCTGATTATACTTACCTCCGGGGACTCCTGTTGTACTTCTCCTTTTGTGATTGACTGACCTCACTTAGCATAATTTCCTCCTACTCTTCCCATGAAATGACACGCTTCATGTGATCATCAGTCATTTTTAATTATGTGTATATGTGCCAAAGTTTTGTAATCCACTCATCTATCTATGGAAATTTAGGTTGTTTCCAATTCTTTGTGATTGTGAATTGTGCCACAATAACATTAAAGCACAGCAACTGAGTGTGGTTTATTTCTTCATTCTTTGAGGTATATGCTCAGTAGAGGGATAGCTGGGTCATAAGGTAGTACAATTTCCATTTGCTTTAAATGTCACCAAATTGCTTTCCACACGGACTGTATGTATCTACATGACCACCAGCAGTGGAGGAGAGTTCCTATATCCCCACATCCCCTCCAACATTGGTTGTTCTCTGATTTTCTGATTTGGGCTATTCTCAAGGATGTAAGATGGTATCTCTTGGTTGATATAATTTGCATTTCTCTGATGGCTAATGATTGGGATAATTTTCTCGTGTTTATCAACCATTTGGGTCTCCTCCCTAGTAAATCTTCTGTGTAGGTATTTTGCCCACTTCCTTAGGGAGTTAACTGTTTTCCTCTTTTTGCAAGCCTATCAATTATGACTCTGTGATCAATTGCAAAAGCAAGGTTTGTAATTGTCATGTATTTTATTTTTATGTGATTATTGCATATCTTTCCTTTGTTCAGGTATGATATATCAGATACAATCTGACTCAGTGTGTTTTCATTTATATGTATGATAGAGGGTTGATGATAAGTATAAGTGTGATTTCATCAGTGTCTGGAAATTATATAAGTGTATATGGCTAAAGAATTGTGTTCAGGTGCCAGGTTGGCAAGGGGTGCATTGTGATAGTTTATTGTGCCAGCCTGGCCAATAAACACAAGTGGGATTAATTGAAGGGTGGAGAGATAAATGGCTCGATGAGCTTCGCCTTTTTTGTCTCTCGCTCTTTAATCATTAGACCAGGGTGCGGCTGCCTTGCTTGTTCTGTGCCTCAATTTAAAGGGTATAGCACCTGTGGGATGTAAGTTGAGGTCCCACACAATTGGAACGTACATCTCTGGACCTGGGGACCGACAGTTGGTAACAGTTAGTGATCTGCCTTGCTGTTTGCTGCCTGGGTATATATAGCCCAGCTCTCTCTACAGAGGAGGAACTGGCGGCCCTCAAGACTTAAAGGACTGCTAGTGTCTCACTGCTTTATAATTTATAATTTAACTGTTCATTTCTTGTATTATATAGCTATCTGTATATAATTGAACAGTTCATTTCTTATGTTATATATCTTTTTTAGTAATAACCCCATTTGTCTGTCATGCCATTGCTAAAAATCCTCATCCAGTCTGTGGGTTGTCTTGTTACCCTCTTGTTGAAGTCTTTCGATGTACTTAGGTGTTTTAACCTTAGACTATCCCACTTGTCAATTTCAGATTCACCTGTGCATCTATAGTTCCCTATTGCAGTTAGCTTATGTATTCTCTGAGCCAAGGTTCTTAGGTTTGTCCTGATTCCTTCATTGATGGCTCTGATAGCTTGGAGTTTCACTTCTAGGTCTATGATCCACCTTGAGTTTCTTCTTGTTCATGAAGTGAGATAAACATATTGTTTCATTTTCTACTGGTGGATATCCACTGTTTCTAGCACCACTTGTTAAATAGGGCATCTGCTTAACGCTTGATGCTTTTGGCGCCCTTGTCAAAGGTCAGTTGTCTATTATCAGGTTTTATTTCTAGGTTTTCTTTTCTTTTACATTGGGCTGAGTATCTGTCAGTATACCATGCTGTTTTGACCACTGTGGCTGTGTAGTAGGTGTTAAAATCAGGTAAAGTGAGTCGTCCAACTTTGTCCTTCTTCTTGTGGAGTTCTCTGCTACTTCTGGGCTTCTTCCCTCTCCATATGAAATTAGTGGTCAGTTTTTCCAATTCTTTGAAGAAGGTGATTAGTATCTGAATTGGGATAGCGTTAAACTTATATAGTGTTTTGGGTAAGATTGACATCTTTACTATATTCTGATCCATGAGCATGGGATATTCTTCCATTTGTGGTGGTCACTTTTGGTTTCCTGTAGTAGAGTCCTGTAGTTTTCCTTGTATAAGTCTTTTGTGTGTGTGTTTTTTGGTTAAATATATCCCAAGATATTTGTTTGTTCTTAGTTATTGTGAAGGGTACTGCCTTCTTGATCTTCTTTTCCATGGTCTTGTCTGATGTATACAGCAACCAATAGACTTCTGTTTGTTGATCTTATATCCTGCCACTCTTCCATATTCCTCTATCATTGTCAGTACTCCTGTTGTGGAGCTTTGGGGATTAAAAATGTAAAGAAGCATGTAGTCTGCAAATAGTGATATTTTAATCTCCTCTTCTTCCAGTTGGATACCTTTAATGTCCTTCCTCTGTTTTATGTTGTTAGCTAGGACTTCAGTATGATATTGAATAGAAGTGGGGACAAGGGCCATCCTTGTCTGGTCCCCTTTTTCAATGGGATTGGTTTTGTCTTTTCTCCATTGACTGTGATATTGGCTGTTGGCTTTTTGTATATAGCTTGCATTAACTTGAAGAATTCCCCTTCCATTCCTATCTTCTTGAAAGTCTTAATTATGAATGGGTGTTGGATGCTGTCAAATTCTTTTTTTGCATCTATCAATATTATTATGTGATTCTTATCCTTTTTCTTATCAATGTGATGTACAATATTGATGGATTTTTGGATGTTAAATCATCACTGCATCCCTGGGATGAATCCCACCTGATCATGGTTGGTGATATGTTCTAAATACTTTTGTATTCTATTGGCCAATATTTTGCTATGGATTTATTTTTTGCATCTATGTTCTTTAGAGATACCGGTTGTTAGCTCTCTATTCCTATGGGATCCTTTCCCTGTTCGGGTATCAAAGTTCTATTGGCTTTGTACAATGAGTTTGGGAGTTTGCCATCCTTTTCTACACTCTGGAATAATTTGTGAACAATTGGTGTCAGCTCTTCCTTGAATGCGTGGTAGAGTTCTCCTTTGAAGCCATCTCCACCAGGAGCTTTTTTAGTTGTTGGTAGCTTATTGATTGCTGTATCTCTTTCTTCCTTTGCTCTGGGTCTGTTGAAGTTCTTGACCTCTATCTGGGAAAACTAGGGAGGGATTTCTTTTACCAGGTATTTGTCCATGTCTTCCACAATGTTGAATTGATTAGAATACAGACTTTCATTTCATAGTACTTGTGATTATCCTTTTTATCTTGTTGGAGTCCGTTGTGATTTCCCCTGTTTCATCCCTCAATCTGGCAATGGATGTTTGCTCCTTCTTTTCCTTGGTTAGGCTTGCCAGTGGTTTTTAGATTCTGTTGATCCTTTCAAATAATGAGCTCTTTGCTTTATTCTATAGGTTTATTTTGGGGGGGGCTATGTATTTCTTGTGCTGTTCACTTGTCTTCCCACTGGTTTAACTCTGCCCTGATTTTTATTATTTCTTTTCTTTTGCTATTGAATGGGTTTTTAAAAATCATTTTATTAGAGGTTCATACAACTCTTATCGCAATCCATATATACATCCATTTTGTAACACATTTGTACATTTGTTGGAATGAGTTGTCTGTTGACTCTGTTCTAGTTGATGGAGGTTTTGTTGTAGGGTATTAGTCATAAGTTTCTCTTCCTTTATCATATATGCTTTATTGCCATCAAGCTACCTCAGATAACTGCTTTCACAGTATGTCATAGGTTTTGAGTCATTGTATTCTCATTAGCTTCCAGAAACTTCCTAAAGTCCTCTTTAATCTGGGACAATAGCCATTCATGTCACAGAAGATCATTATTCATCCTCCAAGTGTTTGCCCTTCATTTTCTGGTTGTCTTTTTATTGCTCTCCAGCTTTGTGGTGTGGTGATCCTCATAGGAAGTCTGAATAATCTCTATGTGTTTGAAATTACTCAGGTTTGAATTATGCCCCAGCTTGTGGTCTAGTTTTGAAAATGAGTTATTTGCACTTGAAAATAATGTGATTTTTTTTTGCATTTGGATGGAAAGTTGTATAAACATCTATTGGCGCCAGTTGCCTGATTGCAGTGTTTAACTCTACAGCCTCTTTGCTGAGCTTCTTTCCCAGTGATCTATCTTTTTGTGATCAAAATCACCTACCATGATTGTTGAATCTCTGATTTCATTTGTCATCTTTTTAAAAGATTGTTTGACAAGTTTCACGAGTCTCTTGTTAGGCACATATGTATTTATTATTCTCACTGGTTCCTGGTTTATGTATCCTTTGAACATTATAGTTTCCTGACTTGTCTATTACTATGGTTTTCTCTTTGAGGTCAATTTTGTCAGAGATTAGGATTGCAACCCCAGGTTTTTTAAAAGTTGCCATTTGCCTGGTATATTTTCCTCCAGCCTTTTATTCTTAGTCTATTTTCATCTGCGTGCTTAAGATGTGTCTCTTACAGGCAACAGATTGATGGGTTATGTTTTCTGAGCCAGTCTGCTAGCCTTTGTCTTTTAATGGATGAATTGAGGCCACTGACATTCTGAGTTATTATCATGAACTGTGGATTCATTGATGTCATCTCATACCTTTTGTGTTGAGTGCTATCTTATCTCCCTTCATATCAGTGTGCTTGCCTTCTTAAGCCTTAGAGGCCAAGTTTTCCTCGTAATTGTTATTGGCACAATGGCTTCCGGGTGGAAATGAGCTGTAGGTGGTCTCCTGCTCATGCTTGGCAAGGATTCTCCACATGGTTGGATTTCTTATGGTGTGTTCTTTGAGTTTTTCCTTCTCCTGGAAGACTCTTACATCACTGTCTATCTTAATAGTTTGGCAGGGTAAAGGATTCTTAGGTAGGTGTTTTTTCATTCAGCTTTTGGAAGATGTTGCTCCACTCTCTCCACCTCTTTATGGTTCTGCCGATAGGACTGAGCATATTGGTACCTGAGCACCATTGCATGTGACCACATTTTTCTCTTGATGCTCTTAAAATGTTCTCTTTCATAAAAGTTGGATAATTTAACTATTCTATTCCTTGGTGAGTTCTAGGTGAGGTTTAGTCTAATTGGTGTCCTCTCTGCTTTCTGAATGAGTATCTGATTCTCATTCATTTCGGTGGGGAAGTTTGCTTCCAGAAACTCCCTCACTAATTTAGCTCTTGGCTTCACTGTGTGTTGTTCTGGTAGACCAATTGTTCAAATATTGTACATCCCATATCATCTGTCATTGATCTCAGGGTTTCTTCTGCTTCTTTGATTATTTTGTTTGAATGTCTTTCCCCTTTGTTGAAGTCTGCCTGATTGTCTATGAGATCACTGGTATGATTCATTGCCTCTTTTAGTCTGCTTGTGAGATCTGTGATCTTGTGTTTTGCTTCTGTTATCTCATCCATTAGCTCGTGCATTTCCCTTAAGTACCTGGATTTCATCCCCCGCTATCATGGACTTCATTTCCTATATCATTGCACCTTATTCTTCATTGTTTCCCTCATCTCCTGTATTACTCCAAGCAGCCTTCTGAAGATTTCTTTTAATGGGAGATCCACATATGATTCTTCTATGAGCATTGCTAACTCCACTGTTGTGTTTTGTTTTCTTGTTGCAGATGTTGCAGTATGTTGCTGTTTGTGTGGCATTTTGGAAGAACAGGGTGCCATGTTTCTGGCAGACCAAGGGGCCCTGAGCTCTTCCTCTGTGTGACTGGTAAGTGTGCTTTTGAGGGACTCCAGTGGCCTACTATGGTGGTAGGTCAGACTGTGATGTAGGCAGGGTGCCACGGTGACTCAGTGGCTGAAGATAATGGTGGGCCTCAGAAACTGGGGTTAAGCTGGAGACTGAAGTTATGCTCCTGGGCCAATGGAGCAGGCCTGCAGCTTAGCCAAGGGTCTGGGATGATCTGTCAGGCCACAATCTGTAGCCTTTCTCAGAATGATAGGGCCTGTTGGCCTTTCTGGATTTTTTGGTGTTACAAACCCTAGTCTGTGCTCTGGAGTGTAGCTCTAGCTATTTTGTTATGTTATTAGATGCTTATGGACAGAGTATGTTTCGGATTACATTCAAAGTTACGCAGAGGCCCACAGCCTGGGATTGAAAGCATTTTTACAAATAAAATATTTCCCCCCTTGATAATGGGTTTATGAGATGCCCTGGTATCGAGGCTTTGCTGTGCTGTCCCCCAGGGGAGGGGGAACAGCCTAGTCGAGTGGGTTTGAAGCTAAGTTCACCCATGACTGGTGTCCTGTGTCCCTCCCGTTCTTGAGTTCTGTGGAACAGTGTTCTGTCACAAGTAAATATCCTTGCAACTCTGCAATTGCTGAACATTATTGTTTAAGTATCTATTGTTACCCATGCTGGAAGTCATGGAGTTGGGGAGACATGGAAAGGGAATGGCTGATGTAGTTACTCCATTCTTGGCTGTGAATGGGGAGTTGCAAAGCCTTATACTGCCAGTGCAGGGCAGATAGCAGCACGGGGAATTCTAGTGTGAGGCCTTGAAGCTAGTTCTTGAAGGTCTCTGCGAGCCTGGGATTATGACTACTTTTATACAGCAGTCAGGAAATTACTGCTCACTGCGGGACTAGGGCGCCGGAAGGGTTGACAGACACCATCCTTCTGAACCTGGCAAAGAGTTAGCAGAGGCTACAGGCAGATTCAGTGAACTTAGCACATTTCAGTGCATCCTCGAATAGCTTTGTGGGTGAACATCAAAGGGAGAGATCTAAACCATATCCTAGTACACTGCATCTATTTTTAGCACCCAGCCTCCCAGTATTGGTCTCCTTTCCTCTTAACCTTCCCATCTGGCAATGGGAGCTCCAGGATGATGATTCTACATGGACGCCATCTTGACTCCTCCTGTTTCACTTTTTAAACTTTTCTATCTAAAATTCATTTGAGATTTGACTCTGTTTTGTTTTGTCACTGTTGTTGGGATGTCTATTTCCTTTGTGTTCTGTATGATTTTGTATATATTAAATCAACAAGGATAGGTAAATCTATGGAGGCAATAACTGGAATACCATTTACCTAGGGGCATGCAAATGAGGTTGGAGAGAAACAGAAAGTTAATAAAGTGTGTATGTAAAGAAATTGTTAAGAACCTGATGGTGGTGATGATTGCACAAATCTTCTTAATATGATTGAATGACTAAATTGTATTATATGTGAACTATATGCCAATAAAACAGTTTTTTAAACTATCTATATAAGTCCAAATAGTTAACATCTACTTTAAAACAAAACTTAGAAAATAAAAGGAAAAGGCAATTAGATTAATGGAAATGGAGCAACCAGAAGGGCAATGAGAATACTCATACATTGGACAGAATGTAACCTAATGTCATTGAACTTGTGAGTTTGTGGCAGAATTACTGAATGGGCCTAAACTGCTATGTAAGCCTTCATAAAACTCTCTCTCTCTCTCTCTCTCTCTCTCTCTGTATATATATATATATATATATATATACACACACACACACACACACACACATTCTATTGGATTCTTAGGAGTGTCAGGGCAAAAAATGGGGTGCCACAAACTCGGTGACTTGTAAAGAAATAAATGCATTGTCTCACAAGCACTGGGGCTAGGAGCCTGAATTCAGGGTGCTAATAGAGCTATGTTCTCTGAAGGCTCTAAAGTAAGATCCTTTCTTTCTCTGCTTCTGGTAGCCCCAGGATCTCCTAGCCTTACAGGTGCTTCTTAACGCCAATGTCATATGGATATCTTACCTCGTGTCTCTATCTGTGTGTTAGCTTCTCTTTTATATGGACACTAGGCATATTGGTTTAGGACACACCCTATTCCAGTATGGGTTCACGTCAACTTAATGAATCATGACATCTTAAAAAAAAACAAAACCATTTCCCAACACTGTCATATTCTCAGCCACCAGAGATAAGATTTCAAAATAATTTGGGGGTGGGAGGTGTACACAATTTAATCGGTGACACACTTATACTTCTCCTTTGAAATTAATGTAAGTGGCTGGAAGATACAACTATTGTATATGTCTGGATGTGGCAGTAGGTAGAGGTGCCATAGGAGAGTCACAAGAATTCATCCAATTTTTATAACAAGCAAAGAATTGGCTCTCAGAGAATAAGAGTTTTCTATATGAGCTTAATAAAAATATAATCATTTTGAAAAAGAGGTAATCAGAAAATAATGCACATAATAAATGTAAGATAGGAGACTGGCCAGAGAACCTAGTTGACTACTGGGTGTTTCAGAGATTTGGCTTCCTTCCATCAGTCTTGTCTTTCGCTAAAGGATTTCCAGTGTTTTGTACTTTTATGAATCTAAGTATTTCATGTTATATCTGTCCTTTATACCTCAAGCCAATAGAATAACCTGTTGTCATTGAGACCATTCCAACTCAGAATAACCCCATGTTCTTGCTATACTTCTTATGGAAACTGATCCCCAGTCCTTTCTTTTGCATTGTCTGTGTGTGCTTCAAACCAACAAACTTTCGGTTAGCAGTCAAGTGCAAATACACAGGGGCCTTATAAACAGAAGCCACTATTATGAGAGCTGAGTACCTTGTGAACAATACACTCTTAGCCTGCCCTTTTCTTATATTATCAAAGAGGAAGGTATGACTTTGAGAGAGAAATGCCTCTCCCAACTTCATAGAACTGACGGCAGATATAAACTGAAGTCCATGAGAGTAAGTTTTTACCCCTCCACTTCCCTGACTTGAGTCAGAATCAAGGGAAACTGGTTTGTGTTTGTTTGACTGTTTCCAGAGTGGATTTTTGGTGGGGATTTGGTTTGGGTAATTTTTCATTTTGGAAGGGTTTGGTTTATTGCTGAAATTTTCTGATTAAGCATATACTAGTGACTTGCTCTCTCTCTCTCTCTCTCTCTCTCTCTCTCTCTCTCTCTCTCTCTCTCTCTCAGTCTCCTTCTCTTTGTCTCTCTGACATTCAGATGGTTATCATTCCACTGGACAGGTTCCCAATTGACAGCTTGAGCTGGTCAGCCCCAGTAATTCATCGCAAATGCTCAAACCAGATACATGGTGAAGGGCCACAGATTTTAATTATATCTTACTTCACAGCTGTAGTCAATTCCTGCTACAGCTTAATAAGCAGGTTGCACGAGCTGTGAACACTTTTTGTTGTTAATTTTGCTCAGGAAAATTGAGTTTTTACTACCATTTTGGCAGAAATGCTTATCATAACAATTATGATAAAGTGATGAAGATTGGAAACATCTGCAGGAATAAACTTGCAGACAGAAGGATGTCAGTTAGTCTGGCTGTGCAGGAAAATATGCTCTGGGAAATCTGGGTTATGTCTCTGACATCTGCTGGGAACAATGTGATATCTCCATTGTGGCACCCCCTCCCCTTCTGCTGTGGCCCCCACTAAGGGGAACTTTTCACTGTAAACAAGGGGTCAAAGGGAGGTCTGGGCTTAGTCAGAGAACAGAAGGAATCTGAGTGAATAGCTCATTGTACAGTTGAGAAACCTGAGAACAGAGACCAGAAGAGAGGGGTCACTTTCCCAAAGTCATACAATTAATGAGTGACATCTATGTGTCCTGGCTCCTGTGTGAATGCTTCATGTCCTCCATGAAAAATAAAGCCAATCGAGGTTTCCATAGTGGGAAGAATGGGATAGGCTGGGGTCCCTGGAAGGAGAACCCAGATGGTCTCTGATTGATCAGCGGCAGGATAAATGGGAAACAGAGAGGAAATATGTCCCCATTTGTAGCATTATTTAAGAATCGGGGGATATCTGTACCAGGGATTCAGGTTACTGATGCCAAGGTGGAAGAGGGGTGACAAAGGAACCTGGACCCTCCTTACCTGGGCAAAGGGGGTTGGGCACTGAGTGCCAAGGGACCAAACCTGGAGGCTGCCTGTAGCTGCTTCTTCCTGGAGCAAGGCCTAGGCATCAGTGAATCTCAGTGTTGATGTTGGAGCAGAGAGACAGACGTTCATGGGGAAGAAAACTTTTTGTCCCTGGAAGGTTTCTAACAGCCCTCACTAGACATTTTTCAGTGTTTCGATAATCATGTCTAAGACTGAGCTACAAGATTTCCTCAATTCTGAGATACCACTAACTGGAATGATAAACCATCAATTTAATAAGAGATTTTTGTGGAAGAAAACAAACAGCCTTAAATGGTCGCATCCATCACAGGACTCAGCCCTATTACAGACACGTGAAAATGTGAAATCCTCTACACTAATAGAATCGTGGATCTACAAGAGAGATGCCGTACCTTCTCTCCTTGTAGACTAAACCACGGCTTCTGAAACCTCAGGTCACAGCCCCCTATGAGGATTGAACCTGGATGTAGGGTTTGTGGGAAATGTGGCAACAGTAGAAGGTTTCTGAATGTGCCCTGACCAAAAAATAATTAACAATCAAGTGTCTAATGAATGTGAGGTGTTCCTGGCAGCGCTTGCCCTTGTTGCACATTTCTTAGGCCAAGTGGAAAGAGTTGAAGAATCCTTATTTAGGGAAAGGAAGACAGATCCCTGGAAGAATATGGCAACAGTCCAGACAAAAAGAAAACACTGGTCTGAGTACAGTGTGTAACAATGGAAATGAAAAAAGAAATAAAAGAATAAAAGCATTATTAGTCTTCTACTGCTACATAATAAATTATCACAAATTTCGGGGACCTACCTATCACGGTGGCTTAATACAATACCTATTTATTATCTGACAATTGTGTAGGTCAGAAGTCTGGACAGGATTTAATTGGCTTTTCTCCTGGGGCATCGCAAGGACAGAGAAAGGGCAATGGCAGAGGCTGGGGTCTCATCTGAGGTTGTGGGTTCTCTTCCACACCTGCCTGGTTGCTGGCAGCCTTATTTCTTTGCAACTATAGAGTTCACGGAGGCCGCATCCTCCTGTGAGGCCTCATTCATTTCTGCCGGCTGTGTCAGACCTTGACTCGAGCTAGTGTCCTCAGACTCCATCAACACTCTGGGGGCACACAGACCAGAGACAGGAATTTGGGGGCCATCTCAGAACTCAGCCTACCATGGTAGGAGGATTATTAGGAATGAAGAGGTGCATAAGAAGCAACGGGATTTTGCTAGTTGACTTTGAGGCGCGCAACCTTGGCCAAGATCATTGGAATACCTTTTATACATATCCGATGGTTAATACTTAAAAACAACTTCACATATGTCGACTGCTTTCATTCTTAAATGATCCCATCAAATGGGGAGCTAAGTATCCATTCTTTCCATTTCCCAGATGGGAAAAGGGAGGCCCAGAGGAGTTGAACCATGACCTTATGGTTCCATGGTCCATCATTGACTGAGCCACAGCCATACTTGGAAAGCCAGTCTCTGAGTTCAAAGACATCTCTCAGGTACTAAAATCATTGCTGCTGGTTTTCCTGAGCAGTGCTCCTTTCCATAATATGTTTAATGCTTTGAAGTAACACCACAGAGACCTTGCCCTGTGGCCATCCAGTGAGGGACTAGGGCTGAAACCTAAGGGGATTTGGCTCTCATTCCCTGGTTTGCCTCCTGCTCGGAGGCTGGAAGGCACAACGCCATCCCTATGTCAGGAGCCCCTGGCTTCATGACACATTTCAAAAGCTTATCTCCAAATGCCAGCTTCAGACTGCAAGTGCATAGAGCGTGACTTGACTCCAGAGATGTTATGACAATAATGATGAGACCACAGCCTTCATATACTCTTGATAGAGTTACTGTTAGTATTTCCATTAGAGAAAGCCTCATTTGAGGGCTTAGTGGGTGATTTATGGACCACAAACGGCCTTAAGTTTCCTAGGATGAGCAGAGTGAGCTAGCTGGCCTGAATCAACACACACACACACACACACACACACACATACACACACACACACAAAGAAAGGGGGGAAATCACCCTGCTTAGTCTCTGAACATTCATAACACACACTCACAGGTGTTGGCACACTGCATATTAGCTGACAAGCTGAGTAATTAATTGCTAAACAAAGCTCACCCTCCCTACCTTGGGTGGCCATGGGAGCTCTGAACTGCAACAACTTTATCAACTCATTAAATGTGCATCCCTTCAATGAACTTGTCATGAAGAGGATTCAAACTCTGTTAACAGCACAATCTCTGCGGTGATCAAAACACATCATTAAAGACATGAAGGATGAGAGGAGGGAGATGAAAGGATTCCCCTCTTCTCCTCTTCTGCGCCCCGATGCTCTGGATTGAGACATGAGAGAAAGCTATCTTATGTTCCTGAACCTAAGTTTTCTCACCTTCAAAACCTGGAGGTGTTGTGACTGTCAAGGGGCGAAAGTGAAGGGAGCAGGAGGAGCAGGACAGCACAGTGACATGAGTTTGGGAATGGAATGTGGCTGGCCTAGTCTACTCTATTTTCATGCCGATCGTTGAGGACAAAAGTACTGCCTTTCTTGGAACCTGTTTCCCCACCTAAAAATACATTTTTTTCAAATGCTTAAATCCTAAAATTGTAAGGTGATTTATGATCATCCATGAGAGGCAACTATCACAGAGTGACATCTGGCCAGCACTCAGTAGATTATAATGTCCCCTTTCCATCGTCAAGCACCAGCCCCCTACCCGCCCCACCCCTGTGGGTATTTTTTTTAAGATTCTCTTATCACAAGTCTTTCTTGCCCTGACTAAGTCACTTGAAGCATTAAACCATCTTGAAAAAGTTGCCCTAGCATTTCTGACAGTCCATGTGCGGCACCCTGACATTCTCCCCACATTCCCCTGCACCTTCTTTGGAATTATCTAAGGAAATGTATAAATGCATCTGTACTTATTTGTCAGCATCCAAATCAGATGTTTCTACTGGGAGGCTCTTATCCCTTTCTTGTGAAGACCTCAGACACTCCCTCTCACTGGTGTCACGTACTGAACAGGAGTAAGCAGCAAACTGTCAGGCAAAATCCAGGCAGCAGCTTCCACAAGGATGAGCATTGAGCAACTGAAATACTCAAGTCTAATCTGGCTATTGGAGATGATTATAGAATGTTCTGAGGTGTGTTGGAGTGACTGAGTCAATCGCACCTCCTGGGGGGCAGGCGTAGCGAGGAAAAAGCATTGGACCAATTGTGAGGATGGTGCAGGATTGGACAGCGGTTTTTCTGTTGGATTAGGGTCGCTATGGGTCAGAACTGAATTGATGACACCTAACAACAATCACGTGTGCTCTTCACTCCTGGACCCCACGGAAGAATTAAGGGAGAAGAGGCTGATGAGGTGCTATCAAGGGATAAGAGATATCTTCTCAGGGTTCAATGGACCTGACACCCTATTCGCAATCTCCTCGTGACATTGAAATTATAAAGAGGCATTATTAGAATGAGAAGCCCTGTTCATTTTGTCCTTCAATATCCAAGCACAATTCACAATTCTACCTATACAAATTGAAATTAAGAATGCTGCTTGTTAAAGCTAGATGCCATGAGTACTTATGTGTCAAGTTCCTCCATTTCAAAATACCCTCATACCGAGCTTTCTCACTATATTAAACTTTCCCATAAGAAATTTCATCTTATGTCTTGAGAGTATCATATGTAAGTTGGTATTAGTCACCCGGAGTCCCCAGATAGCTCAAATGGTTAAGCACTTGCCCACTAGCTGTAAGGATGACAGTTTGAATCCACCCTAAATTGCCTTGAAAGACAGACTTGGCGATCTGCTTTTGAGAGTCATGACCTTGAAAACCCCGCGGAGCAGTTCTACTCTGCACACACAGGGTCGCCAGGAGTCAGATTATACTCAACAGCCACCACCACCAACAACAATGGCAGTGGCAATTATTAATACTTTATCATGATTTGTTTATTATGTTCCTTCCCACCATATGAAGTAGCGGAGACTAGGATTTCTGTGTCCACGACAGGACAAAGCACATTCTGTTCAAAATACTCAGCTCTGAACATTTCTCTGGAGCAAGAGGACAGACATCTGTCAAGAGCAGACCAGGGCTAACAACTCTGGAAGGAAAGGAAAGGCTGAAGTTGAGTGCCTAGTTCTAGAGAAGAAAAGCAATGCTACACCAACCAAGCATGGAGACGGGAGCAGAATGTTAGAGGGGAAGAGCTAGTACCCCCAACAAACCCTTTATTCATTGGTCGTAGAGCAGCCAGGAACAAGGCTGGTCAGAAGAGGAAGACCCTCAGCGAGATGGATTGACACCGTGGCTGCATCAATGGGCTGAAAGAGCATAGCAGTAGGGAGGGTCGTGCAAGTCGGGGCAGTGCTTCATTCTGCTGTGCGTGCGCGGGGTTACGATGAGGTGGAACCATTCGAAGCCATCTAAGAGCAATTGGCAGCCTTGCTCTCGTGATTTCTAGAGTGCTGAAAAGTCTGCTTTGAGTTGTGCGCTGGATATTTCTCTGCTTTTCTTCAGCCTGTTGCACAGAAGCTGTTGACGTGTAACAGCCACTCACAAAGTGAAAGATGTATGCTGCATTGTTAACTCGCTGACCGGTACTGAATGCACTGACTCCTAAAACGTCTAGGCTGTCAGTCCACTCAGCACTTCCCTCATCCATTAACCCATCCTTCTGTTTATCCATGTAATATTTATTGAGCTCCCAATCGCAAGCAAATGAGGTGGATAGGCACTCTCTCGGGCTCACAAGCAGAGTCATGGAACAGCAGGAAAATCATTCTGGGCCTCCCTTTTTCCAGACAAAGTCACGACAAGCTATGGAAATGATCTGATGGCCCAAGTCACACTGAAATTAATTGGGGGGAAATTGTTAAAACATATTATAAGTACTTAAAATTTAACTACATAAAAGCCCAGAGAATTTCTACAAAAATGAGACACAGCACACAAAGTTAAACAACAAAGGACAAACTTGGAAATACAATTGAAGCACATATCGAAGATACATAAGCAATCCTAAGAGAAAGGAGAACACAGTTCGCAAGAGACATTTTAGACAAAGCATTATGCACTTAGCTCTTAAACATGTGAATGGATAATCGACCTCCTCAATAATTAAAGAAAAATATTTAAATTGCACTATGATACCATTTTCACCTGTCAGACTGGGGGAAAGCCAGAATTTTTGTGAAACATCAGAGTGGAAACTCCGTAAGGAAACAATTACAGGTAGTCTCACAAGGTGCTGATGGGAGAGCAAATTATTGCAAACTCCAGATAGCGTAATTTGTCAACATCTAACAGATTTACACAGACACAAACCCTTTGATTCAAGAAACCCAGTTCCAGGAATTTATCCAAGAGATAGTCTCACACACTTGTGAAATAATAATATGCGCAGTATTACTCACTGCAGAAATTTTACTGGTATAAAACTGTTGAAGACAAAATAAGCACTCACCAAGGAGGACATAATAAATTATAATACATGGTGATATAAAAATAAAAAGAAGTCCTTTATATAGTTATACGCAATGATCTCCAAGATAGATATTTTAACAGAGATGACAAAGTAAATAATAGTTAAGAAAGAGCATAAAATGGTCACAAAAAAGAAATATATGTGTATATATTTCTTTATACACACATAATATATTTCTAGAAGATAAGAAGCTGGTAAAACTGGTTGCTGCTGGAGAGATTAGAAAGTCAGGGTTGCAGGGAAAACTTGTCATTACGAACTTTCAGACTTTGGGATATGTGAATTTTGTGACTATATTGTTGTTGTTGTTGTTGACAGCTGACAAGTAGGACCCTGGACTCATGATGACCACGCCCACACCAGAGCAAAACGACCTGGCGGTATAACATCCCATGCGTTTGGGATTGGACCATTGCAAGCCAGGGTGCTTTCATTGGCTGGTTTTCAGGAATAGATCGCCAGATCGCTCTCCCTGGTCTGCCTGAGTCTGGAAGCTTCGCTGAGACCTGTTCGGCATCACAGCAACATGAAAGGTCTCACTGACAGACAGGTGGTTGCTCTACAGGCGCGGCTTGGCCATGAATCAAACCTGTACAGAAATGAGCATTTTACCTTTGAAAAAGCACTGCCCTAGCATGCATTTTACCTTTTAAAATGTGTTTTTAAATCATGCTTCTCTTAGAGAGAAAGGTGGCTGTCATTTCTTATGTCTTCTGTATTGATCCCTCCCTCATCTAACTATCCTTGCTTTTAGCGTTTGCTCTATCCATGTATTGCCTTAATGATAAGCTTCTCTACTAAGCACAATACCATACTATTTAAACTTATATACTATCAATAAATGGTGCTGTTAAATTTAGTGCTTTTATGCTCCCATTTCTTTCATATGATTATATCTTGTCTTCTCATTTTACTTTTGTTAAAGCCTTCTCCCGAGTAGCATAGGCAAAAAGGAAGGAAATGTTATAACAGTCATTGAGTTCCTTCTATGTGCCCAAGGCTGTTATGATGTCTAATTTAATCTCATAACAATCCTAGAGCTGAGCAGTATTCCTCTTCTTATTATACAGATGATAAATCTAGGACACGGAGAGGATAAATGACTCTCCAACAATAATCTGGCTAATAACTGGTGGAACTGAGATCTGAGTGCATTTCTCTCCGTCTGCTCCACACTGCCTCCCCGTGCAATGAAACAGCCAGTCTTTGTAAAGTGGCCATCCCAGACTACTTATTTAACCTATCTGTGATTCCATTTTCATACCTGCAAACCCAGGCTTAATGCAGGGCTGGATTGATAATTAACATAAATGCACATGACTTTGTGCCTGGCTGGACATGGATGGTCCAGAAGGCTAGCTTCCCCTAATTTCACCCCACCCTACCCCACCAGTTCCTAGAGGATTACAATATCTTTAGTTGTCCTCAGAAGTACAAGCTTTTCCTTTCTTTTTCTGAATCAGGGAAAACTATTGAGCAATATTTCTATGGTAAGAGCTACATCCCAGAGGAGGTATGCCAAAAGTAATCAAAAGATGTACTACAGCAAAGCCCCCTGGGATCGAAAGGGTAAGTCTGTAATGCTGAGGTGTCCTATTCCCCTCATGGTTTATAGCTGAAGGGAGCTGTCAAGGCTGACTGTAGAGCTTCGTGCTGGTTGGGCACCTGCCAGTTGATTAAGCAGAGGCTCATTGTGCCAGCTCCATCCGTACCACTTCCATCCAGAAATGGGCAGAAGTCAAGTCCTATTTGAAATATCAATCCATTCCAGCCCACTGCTTTAACAAAGAAGGTAAACGGGGGTCAGAGGGCGCATACAGAGCACCTGTAATTTCACATAATTGTCCAAAGGACTTCATTGTTGCATGATGCAAATGAAAGGTCATTGATGGGTTGTAAAGGGGGTGAAGGGTGGGGGCAACGTGTTACAGGAGACTGCGCAATGCTTTCAGGGGCGATTGGCATATCAGAGCTCAGCTGTAATATGCAGTTGGCTAATTTCACTGAGGTACTGAAGAAATGATGGATGGAGATAGTTAATGGCCACCATGACAGCAATAATAAAGATACTCTCTGCCAGTAGAGGACCTCTGCTCCTGCTTCCCATTTAAATGACTTCTCATACCACTGAAATACCTGCTTGTCAAGAGTACCTGTTACCTATCCTCTGAAGATTCAGAGCTGGTACTTAAAGGACTGTCTGGCTATCCACCCCCAGCTCCCCATTCTTCCTTCCCTCCTATTAATGTGATTCACCTAAGAAAGTACAAAGCTGGGGTATTGAACGACAAAGAAAATTAAACTTAAGCAACATGGCAATTTCTACCTAGTCTGGTGCTTATCATTGCTTCTAAGTGGCTAACAGGCAGTGTTTTCAGAGCACCACAATGCCAAGATAGCCTTTTTATTTAATTGACTGTCATTACAGTTCTGTATTTATGCCTCAGGAAGGACAGGTCAGATGTGTAAGGGCTGGGTAAGGTTGCCCAAAGACAAATACCTAAGAAAATAAAAGACCAGAGCAATACCATGGTGTTGAGAAGACGGAGATGGCGGGAGATTGTGTTGGGACTTCTAGACCTCAGAGACTGATTAGTGGGGAGGTGAATGGCTCTCCTGATGACTTGGAATTCAGGCCAAGTAAACTTGATGACATTTATATATACCCAGGCCTTAGAATTGGTTTAAGCGCCCATGTACTTGAGACCAGATTTAATAGGCCGAGTGTGTTTAACTTCACCACTTTTAGTCTCATCATCTCTTAAATATGCAAGAATAGTCCCATGATTTCACCTAGATAGTAGTTCTACAAAAATGTGTTATTTGCATACTGCCATCACTCAAAATTATACTGAATAAAGAACCTATAGATGATAAAAAGAAATCTGAAAGTGGCAGTTTGCTGTGTGACACTGAGATTAAAGGTACATTTAAACCTTTTCAAACATAAGTAACTAAAAAGGACTCAAAAATGAAAGGAAAGAAATGACCAAATGGTTTAATTATGGCACAGGCTTCCATCTGGGAAACACAGAGTTCAATATTGACTTAAATCTGAGAGAATCTAGGGTGAGAGGCCAAAATCCAGATTTCAAGGGAATTGTTTATATAGGACAAAATGCTAAAAGTCAGGAAGGAAAAGGTCGGATCCTCCAAACTACCAGCCATCATAGTGATTACATGTTGGCCTGCGATCTGCATGGTCAGCAGTTCGAAATCACAGCAGCTCCAGCTTTCTACTCCCATAAATAGCGACAATCTCAGAAACCCACAGGGGGTTGTTATGAGTCAGCACTGACTTGACGGCAGTGTGTGAATGATCCATCACCTGGTCAAAGAGCAAGCACATCAACAAAAGCCCATTTGTAGGCCATTGGACATCCCCTTACAGAAGGGTTTCGGGGGGGAGACGAGCCAGTCAAGGTGCAGTGTAGCAAAGATGAAACATACAACTTTCCTCTAGTTCCTAAATGCTTCCTCCCCCTACCCCCACTATCATCATCCCAATTCTACCTTACAAATCTGGCTAGACCAGAAGATATACACTGGTAAAGATAGGAACTGGAAACACAGGGAACCCAGGGCGGATGATCTCTTTAGGACCAGTGATGTGAGTGGCGATACTGGGAGGGTGGAGGGAGGGTAGGTTGGAAAAGGGGAAACAATGACAAGGATCTACATATAACCTCTTCCCTGGGGGACGGACAACAGAAAAGTAGTGAAGGGAGATATTGGACAGGGCAAGATATGATAAAATAATAATTTATAAATTATCTTGGATTCATGAGGGAGGGGGAAGGGGGGAGGGGAAAATGGGTAGCAGATGCCAGGGACTTAGGTGGAAAGCAAGTGTTTTGAGAATGATGAGGGCAATGAATGTACAAATGTGCTTTACATAATCAATGTGTATATGGATTGTGATAAGAGTTGTATGAACCCCTAATAAAATGATTTTTTTTAATTCCCCGCTACTATGGGATTTTTGTGAGAGGCCATGAGGGGCGTATGCATTTGAGTCATTAATCTGAAATCTCCAGAGAACCTGGAGGGGCAAGGTTCCGTATTTGTTGCTTGAGAATCTTAGGATTTAGAAGTTTGAGAAGAATGGAAACTTACAATCACCCAGCTACTACTGGATATTTAACTTGGATTTGAGTCCAACTCTGTCTACAAAATTTCATAATATCTCATCACACTGAGATACACAAAGCACAGGCAACGTGGCTTGGAAGCCCTTGATATTTATTTCCTATTAGGTGCCGTCATGTTGGTTCTGGCTCTTTATGATCCTATGCATGACGAAAGGAACACTCCCTGGTCCAACCCATTCAGACCACTGTAGCTGGTTGATGTTTGAGCTTATTGTTACAGCCACTGTCTTAAGACCTTCCTCATTATCACTGATCTTCTATTTTATCAATCATGATGTCCCTTCCCAGAGACGTATTGCTCCTAATGCCATGCCTAACATACATGAGACAGTCTCACCTTCCGTGCTCTAAGTAGAATTCTGGTTGTACTTTTTCAAGACAGATTTGTTTGTTATTCTGAAATTCCACAGTACTTTCAATATTCTTTATCAATACCTTAATTCGAATTCATCAATTCTTCTCTGGTCTTCTTTATTCATTGTCCAGCTTTCATATGCATATGAGATAAGTAAAAGTATCATGGCTTGAGTCAGGCATACCTTTGTCCTCACAGTGACAAACTTGTTCTTTTCATCATAGAGTTTTGTGCAGCAGAATTGCCCATTACAGTGTGTCACTGGGTCACTTGACTGCTGCTTCCATGAGCATTGATAGCAGATCCAAACAAAATGTAATCCTTCACAACTTCGTGAAATCCTACTTGGAAAATATCTCCAGCTAACCTAATCTTTAAGGAGCCCTGGTCTGTAGTGGTTACACATGGACCTGCGAGGCTCAAGGTTGACATTTCAAGATTACCAGGAACTCTGCAGAAGAAAGATGAGTCTTTCTACCTCTGTAAAGAGTTACAGTCTCAGAAACCTATAGAGGCACCATGAGTCAGAACTGACTCGATGGCAGTGAGTTTGGATTTATTGTTGTTGGTGTTTAAACTTCAGGAGTGTCTTTCAATAAATATGGCCAGAGTGCTTCTGAGAGGCAAGGATGGCAAGGCTTTGTCTCATATACTTCAGACATATTGTCGGGAAAGACCAGTTCCTGCAAAAGGCATCACGTTAGGTGGGGCAGAGGCGCAGCGGAGGAGAGGAAGGCCTTCAAGGAGATGGATTGCCACTATGGTTCCAGCAATGGGCTCAGGCACCAGAACAATTGTGAGGATGGGGCAGGAACAAGGCAGTTGTGCATAAGGTCATTGTGAGTCAAAACAGTACAATGGCATCTAACAACAACAAACTTCAAGTGAAGAGCTTGGTGGCACATGTAATGCGCTAACCCAGTGACTCTGATGAAAGGCCTGGCAAACGGCTTTCATAAAGATTATAGCTAAGAAAACTATGTGGAACAGTTTTACTCGGTAAGAGAGGCAGTTGTCTTGAGCCAAGCTAACCACTTGACAGCAGCTAACCACAGTCATCAGGGAGCATCCTTGTGTGGTAAATGGCGAATGCACATGACTGCTGTGACAGTTAGGTTTAACATGCCAACTAGGCCAATAGGAACAAGTGGGCAGAGTTTAATCAAGTCAAAGCTTGATTGGAGGGCAATGAGATAAATGGCTCTTCAAGGCCTGCCCCCATCTCTCTTGCTCCCTGGTGATTGGACCAGCATGACTGCTGCTTTTGCTAGTTCCCTGCCTCAACCTGTGTGCTACACTACCTGTGGATGAAGCCAACCAGTGGATTGAGTTGCTTTAGCTTGAGGCTTCTTCGAGACTTGCTTCACCCCGCGGATGGTGTATACGTTGTTTGAGCTTGGGCTGGTGGATCCTGTTGCTGTGCTTGAGTTCCAGATCCCATTAGGGGCTGCCTCACTAAGCTTCTGAGCTACTACTGACTGTTGCTGACCCACCCGGCTGTTTGCTGCCTGCTGGCAGACTCTGCCTGCCTTGCCCAAGGGAGGACTCTGCTCCCTGCTTCCTTGACCTTGGACCAAGCAGCCCACGTGAGTTGAAGGTCTTCCAGGATATTAACTGTTCCACAAAAGTGAGTTGAACTGAGTGTTCGGTACTGCTATGTTGACAGATTAGCTGTTATATTACTTTGCCTTGTATAAACGTATTGATCTATGCATCTATATAATCATAAGAGTCCTGGCGTGGCTTCTTTAGAGAACCCTGCCTAACACAACTGTTAACGGAAAAGTTGGAGGTTTGAGTCCAGCCAGAGGCACCTTGGAAGTAAGGCTTGGTAATATACTTCCTAAAAACATCCATGGAGCACAGCTCTCCTCTGATACACCTGAGGTCATGATGAGTCGAAATCATCTGCACATCAACTGTTTGTTTTGTGTTTGACTTTCAAAGACAATCTCCACAGAGTACTTTACGTTCTGAGGAGAAAACCCACAATGAAGTTTTCCTATTGATTGGATAAGTTTTGCTACTCTCACACATATGATGTGGGGTTTCTCTTCCAAGACCATGTATTTTCTTAAGCCTGCTTTTCTTTATCCTCTCCACAATGCCCTTTGAACTCAATTTATTAATAAAAGTTTACAACATCTTGTCTTGGTGTCCAAGCCTAGAAGCAAATTATGTCTTAAAAGGTACATTACCTCCATAGGTGTCCTGGGCATGCAGTGGTTATATGTTGGGCTGCTTACTGCAAAGTCAGCAGTTCAAAACCACAAGTCTCTCCTTGGGAAAACAACAGGACTCTCTACTCCCTTAAAGAGTTACAAACTCTAAAATTCACAAGGGCAGTTCCACCCTGTCCTATAGGGTTGCTATGAGTCAGCATTGACTTGACAGCAGTGAGTTTGGTTTTGATTTTTTTTAATATTGATATAGATAAAGATGTGTTGAAGAGGATATCACCATTCTTTACTTCATTGCTGGCCAATTCTGGCACCCTACCACGCGCTCATTTACTATCTAGGCAATACAGTACTCAAGGCCAGACATAGGGGTGGGCCGCTGTGCCAGAAGCTAGGGAGAAAATTATGAAGCCAGAGTCGTTGCTTTTGTAGGCCACACTATCTGGAACCATAGTATTTGTATCCTCTCAAATCTCTAGACCTTCTTTCAGGCTCTTGTCTAGATCACTTTCCTCAGAGCTGGTTCAGACTCCGCAGTCGCTTCCCCACAGAAATGCATCTCTCCTAATCTTGCTTGCTTTGTTTCTCTGCTTTGGCCAAATAAGAGATGGTTTCGAGCAGTGGGTATAAGTATTCCTTTTGCATCTGCCTTTGCCATGTGACCTTGAACAAGTTCTTGAGGCCCCTGTAAACTTTGTTTGACAGAGTGGTCAAGTTGTCCACTGCTAACCTAGCATCCACTCCATGGGCAAATAAGATGCAGGAGTCTACTTCTGTTGATTGCAGACTTGAAAACTCCTTTGGACAGATCTGATCTATCCTGTAGGGTGACTATGAGTTGGAATCAATGTGACAGTAGACTTTTGTGACAGATCAACTTTGGTTTTGGAATCCTCAGATGGTAGAAATGGAAATGCCCAGCACTTCACTGCTGACCAAAAGGTTGATGCTGAAATCCATTCTGAGACCTCTCAGAAACCCCGTGGGACGATTCTACTCCTAGACTACTAATGACACGGTGACTTTGGTTTAAGGAAGTCATGGTTGGTACAGAGGGCTCAGTGTTCCACTGCTAGTCAAAACTTTGGCCATTCAAATGCATCCAGAGCAACCCGAGAAGAAAAACTTGGCACCCCACTTCCAAAAGGTCTCCTCCGTGGCCACCCTATGGAGCACACTCCCACTCTGACACAGCAAATGGTTTGTTTTTTAAATTCCCACTTTCTCCTCTATAGAATGGAGAAAACAGTGTTAATACCCACGCCCTGAGCTTTCCGGGAGGAGAAAATGAAACAGAAACTATGTAGGACTTAGCACATGGAAAGTACTGCACAAAAGGCAGCTGGCAGAGTTACTGTGACTATTATTATTAGCCCCAAAGACATTTCTACCTCTCCCATCCCACCTTTGTCCTGCTCGCTTGCTTCTGTAAGCCCTCTGAGTTTCTATAGAACACCATTTCCTTCATCCCCACCCTCACTGGCTCTAGTGGCTCCCCCTCCAGGATTTCTAATTTCTCCTGCTGGGACTGCCAGTTCTCCTGCCCCACCTCTCCTAGGTACTTATCTCCCAGGCTATTGTCTCCTCTCAATACCATATTAGCATAAATGTTATTATCTCTAAAATCCAATTAATTTCAATTACTGTGGCCCCAGACAGATTGCTATTGCTCTGAAATCATGTAAGGTTCTAAGAAACTAGGGGGGGCTCTCACTTCTTCAATGTTACAAGGCTCTGAAAATTGAGAGGAAATGGATACATGGCTAGACAAGGACTCCCTGAAACCCCATTGACTCAGTCCTTCTGACTTTCTCAATGTGCAGACTTTTTGTAGAGTGAAGACTTTCACAGCATTGCTGTTCTTGTTAACTGCCACCAATTCAGCAGCTCACCAACCCTGGGACAAAATGCTGCTGGTCTGCCTCGTGCCATCCCCCTAATAGATATCAGACTGCTGGGATCTGATTGGCTGCTCTGGAGAAAGGATCCTCAGGCCTTTCTTCCCAATTTATGTTTGGTCTCGAAGCTCCCCTGAAACCTAATCAACATCATAGCAACACACTGATTGGGCTGAGGTACTTTAGCTGAGAATCCATCCATGTCTTCCACAAGAGAACAAAAAATCTACCACTGAGTCACCACTCTCCCTTTTACAATCATTGCCTGGGCTTATCAGGTCTTCTTTATTCTACTCCTAAGTTACAAGCAGATAGCAATGTGGGTGGAAAATGAGTAGCATCTGGTGAGCAAAAGAGGCATTCGCTGACAATCTGGAAGCACGCAAAACAAAAAATGAAATAACCAAGCACTGACCAGAATTGCACAGGCCTGTCAGAGCCTGGGATGGTGATTTTACCCAATATTTCATTCATTATCAATTTGATAAGCTCTAGCTCACCTACTTTATGAATCAATTTAATACCTGTCCATTTAACAAATGCTTAATGTGTACTGTGATAAGTAACTCTGTTTCGGGGAGTGAATAATTAAGCAGGGAGGTGATAATTAAGGTAAAGCTTGAATGATGAGGAAGCGGGAGCTACACAAAGAACTGGGAGAAGAGCTGTGCAGAGTCCAGGAGGAAGCCAACTCCATGGCCATCGAGTCATGTCCAACTCAAGCTGTTGTGAGGTGCTTCAATGAGCACTGATTATGATATTGCAAGCAAGACAAAATCCTTGACCACTCCCATTTTTTCTTCATTTATCATGATGTTATGTATTGGTCTAGACGTAGAGATGTTGGTCTTTGTATTGAGTTGTAAGCCATCCTGAAGGCTGCAATACTTGATCATCAGCAAATGTCTCAAGTCCTCCTCCCTTTCAGCAAGCAAGGTTGTGTCATCTGCATGTTTCAGGCTGGTAGAAAGCTTTCCAACAATCCAAATGTCCCATTCCTTTTTGTATACTCCAGAATAAATCAGTCTGCATTTATTCTGCGTACAGATTAGGTAAGTATGGTGAGAAGATACAACCTTGACACTTACATAATCTTACAGCATTGCAACTTGAGACTTAATTTATTTCTTGAGTTCTTTCCATTTAGGATAGGGTGAACTTCCTTTTTTGGTTTTCTCACTCTAGGTCTTTGCACATTTCATTATAATATTTTATTTATTTTTCTTAAGCTGTCCTTTGAATTTTTCTATTCAGTTTTTTTACTTCATCATTTCTTCCATGTGCCTTAGCTACTCTAGGATGGTGAGCAAGTTGCAGAGGCTCTTCTGACATTCACTTTTTGAGTTTTCCTTTCTTTCCTGTCCTTTTAATGACCCTTTTCTTTCTTCATGAATGATGCTCTTGATGTCCTCTTATAGCTCATCAGGTCTTCTGTCATTAGTGTTCCTTGCAACAAATCTGGTCTTGAGATGTTCTCTGAAATTCAGGTGGATAGACTGCTGGTCATCTTTCAGCTCTCGTGGACTTGCTTTAATTTTCTGATTCAAAATGGCCCTGCCAGTCCATTTTAGCTCGCCAACTCCTAGGATATCAATATTTATGCATTCCGTTTCATTTTTATGACTTCCTTTTTACAGATTCATACTTCATACATTCCTAGTTCCAATTTTTAGTAGACTTTTGCAGCTGTTTCTTCTCATCTTCATTTGCAAATGAAAGCTCCACTCTGACAGTCTTTACTCTGCATCGCCATGGTTGATTCTACTTCCAAAAAGCAGCTCCAGTTATGTGATGCTTCTGCTCACTAGGCCTTCATATCTGACAGTGTTTCCATGCTGTGCATAGAGTTGTCTGTCACTGCTTCCTCTGAAGTTGCTTCCTTTGTCGAAGTCTGTTCTTATCAGTTTGTCATATTGTGGTGGCTTGTATGTTGCTGTGATGCTGGAAGCTTTGTCGCTGGTTATTTCAAAAGCCAGTGTAGTCACGCAAAGTGAACAGGTTTCAGCAGAGCTTCCAGACTAAGAACAGATTTTAAAGTCGGAATTTCGACTCATAGAAACCCTACATTGAATTTCTGTGGCTATAAATTTTTATAGAAGCAAGTAGCCTCATCTTCCTACCTCAAAGTAGCTGGTGGGTTTGAACCACCAACCATGAGATTTGCAATTTAATGCTTACCCAACAATGCCACATTGGGAAGGCAAAGTCAAAGCCAGGTAGAAATGAACTTGGTGTATTTGAGGCACCAAAAGATGTCTAATACGAATGGAATCCCAATGGAATTATCTGCAAAATACTATTTTATAATGGGTTTTTCTCCTCAGGTTAATTTCTCATGCTCAGTGGTAAATACTTTATAGTTAATGATACCTATTTTCCATGAACTGGGAATTTGGTATGTAAATCATTTAGAAGAAAAATAATTAAAAGCATGATCAGTAATGCCTTCCAAGTTATATTGGCTATGCATTTTGAGTTATCAATACTTCTATTCCACTGTTTAATAAAACAAGATCTTCTTATTCCCCGTGATGATTTGCTATTTCAAGACTGAGGAAGGTGTGGGCTTTGTGGGGGCAGATCTAACCCAGAGATCTTGGCTAAGGCCTTTTCTATATAAAAATGTTGCAACTCAATCATTGGCCCTCTCTAGCTAGATATTGCTGTTATGTTCATCATAAGCTCCTAGGAGTGATGACCTTGATACCCCTGAGCTGCTATCTTCAACAGCTATTAGAACTTAGGCCATCCTTTCCAGGCCTTTCATGCTACCAATTTTCTCTTAAGTCTGTGGTTTTTTTTCTTCTTCTCATAGTTTGTCAGGAAACACATTAGTAACAGTTCCATTGAGTATTTTCAGTGCCAGATTGTGTGCTAGAACTATTCCGTACATTTAAACCTCAAATTAAAGTGTATGATCATAATTTTACAGAAGGCATGGAGTGCCAGAAGGGTTGTGAGATTTCTCTCAGCCACACAGTTGTTATGTGATAATGTTTAAATCAGGCCTCTCTTGTATGCTCAACATGATGACAGCAGGGAGGATATGCACAGGCTAGGAGGCTGTAGGTCATGGTCTTGGGGAGTCACCTAGCATGTGTATACCAGTTTCCAAATGTGTAATATCAGTGTTCTGGCCATATGTGATATATTATACATATGTGATTATAATGCTTATTTAGAGTTAATGCATGCCCCTTAAGGTTTTCAAGGCTGTCACACTAATGGATTCGGACTCAGAGTGACCCTGTATTGGGTTTCTGAAACTGTCCATCTTCACAGAATCAGATGGCCTCATCTGTCTGCTGGCACTTTGAATGGCTGACCACCATCCTAACACCTAACCCACAGCCTAACAGGCTTGGAAGCTTCTGAAAAAGTCAATGGATGTGTGATTTTAAAAGACTAATTTACAAGGCGAGCCTGCTGGAATAGGGTCTCCATCGTCTCAAGTGGACACTCTTCCCACTTGTCTCAGGGGTGATGCTCCTCTGCTTAATAGCAATGGCTGGAAAGACTTTCTCTGGACTCCGGAAGGTAAGCACTAACAGAGCTGTCTGGGGAGGAGCGCGGGTGCCAGTGGGTGTATGATCTCTCGGCACAACAAGCTTCTCTGAGCACAGACACTTTTGTTTCTCCAATCTCCACAAGTGATTAACGTTGGAAAGAGCTAGGCATTCTGAGCCAGCAGCAGTGAATGTACCAGTCATCTGGTCCTCCTCTTTTCCATGATTTTAATTTTTTTTTTAGTTTAAGGAAAACATTATTTTTTTGTCTTAAATGGAACAAAGACAGACAGATCATCCAGATGAAGGATACCATTAGCTCAAGGCTATAATTGTGCCCAAGGATTTATAGCCACACTGCTTCTTAAATAAGGCATGGAACACAAAGGAATTTGTCACAAATTCATGATTGGTGGCAGATTAATACATCACAGTTACAAGTGGGACTACTGGAGTGAGAAGAGAATCATGATTGGAACTCATGCATCATGTTAGACAGAAGGGCTTACAAGATTGTTACATGGCCCTCTGACTCTGGCTATCAGGGCATATCTGATAGGGCATGAATCATGACAATGCAAACCCCAGTACACTGATCTTCAACAAGTACCCCTTTAGGCAAATCCATTGGGAATACTGCTATTTCCTAGGCTGGCTAGAGATGGGTGGAGGTAATCCATTTGCCAATGCACCCCGTCTGAGGACAAGACTGTTCTCATCCCTAATTCATGGTCAGAAGGAATTCAATGGAGTCTTAATCCACGTGGAGACTCTAAAAATGGATTTGGGGCTTATATGACTATCCACAACCTTCTTTAAAGAGGGTGCTCAAAATTTAAGCTGCAACCCACCCTCAATACGGCTACAGGAAAGACAGTCCAGAACTTGCTTAGTCAGGGGCTTGCTCTTGACTTCCTGCAGCATCTGGAAGCCCTGGGCTTGAAGTTCCAGGTCCGTGCTTCCCATCATCTTTGAGGATCCCATCACAGGCCTGGCCCCAAGCAGTGAGCCCTGGCTCTAGCTAAATGGGGGTACAACTGTGTTCCTCCATGAGGCCATGACGGTCAGGGCCCTAGGAGCCAAAGCAATGCTTCTCCATCTCAACAGAACACCCATGGAGTCAGAACGTTTCCAGATCCAGTCCACCCAAACTCCTGCCTGTCAGCACTGTTTCTGCCGATTCTCACTTCCATGTCATCCTCTGCTCTGACCTGATCTAGGATGGGGCAAGTTCCTTCTCCCAGGATTTTAATAGGTGGCTCTTCTGTTTTTGTTTAACTCCTGGTGTCCATACTCCTCCTCATTTCCATTAGGGTTTCACTAAAAACTAACCATCTGGCCCCACTTAAATGGTCCTCAATGAGCATGTTAATCCCCCATAAAACAACAGCATCAAGCCCAATTCACAAAATATCTAATAGCCTCGTAGACAATCAAGGTAGAAATCCACCTCAACAACACTACTGAAATTCACATTACCGCAATCTTCAGGGGATCTTCATTTGCCTCTTTGATGATAAACGGGGTTAAGTTGCTTAAATCAGTAAGTGCTACAATGTTTCTCGGAGTCATCTGAGAGCTCTAGCTGACCACAGGGAAGGATCTGTGCCTAACTCCTCACCCCCAACCACCACCCACATTCACAGCATGTATCTAAAGGGACTCCCCAGGGGATAAAAACGAACTTTCCCAGGCATCAAAGAACAAAAAAATCATATCATTGTAAATGAGGGTGAGTGCAGAGTGGAGACCCAAAGCCCATCTGTAGGCAACTGGACATCCCCTTACTGAAGGTTGTGCGGAGGAGATGAGCCAGTCAGGGGGCAGGGTAGCAACAATGAAACATGCAACTGTCCTCTAGTTCTTAAATGCTTCCGCCCCCACTATAATGATCCCAACTCTACCTTACAAATCTGGCTAGAGCAGAGGATGTAAACTGGTACAGATAGGAACTGAAAACACAGGAATTCCAGGTCAGATAACCCCTTCAGGGCCAGTGGTGAGAGTGGCGATACCTGGAAGATGGAGGGAATGTGGGGTAGAAAGGAGGAACCGATTAGAAGGATCTACATATAACCTCCTCCCGAGGGGATGGACAACAGAAAACTGGATGAAGGGAGACATCAGTGTAGGATATGACAAAATAATAATAATTTATGAATTGTGAAGGGTTCATGAAGGAGAGGGGGAAATGAAGAGCTGATATTAAGGGCTCAAGTAGAATGACACAATGGATGAATGGATGGATGGATGGATGGATGGATGGATGGATGGATGGATGGATGGATTGTGATAAGAATTGTATGAACCTCAAATAAAATGTTTTAAAAAAAGAACTTTCCAGCCCATGGGTTGCAATGTTGCCAGGGTCTTTCCAAATAAAAGACCCACAGACCTTAAGCAGCTTCACGTCCAGACTTTGGTAAACTATGTTAAGAAAAGGGGTGAGATTAGTTCAGTGCTAGAATTGTCTCCTTTCACATGGAAAACCTGGGTTTGAGTCCTGGTCAGTTGACCCTAGGGACAGCTATCACCTGTGCATGGAGGCTGGTGTGTTGATATCGTGCTGACCAGGTTTCAGCAAAGCTCAAAGACTACAACAGACTAGGAAGAGAAGACAGGCCTGGTGATTCACTTCCCCAAAGCAGCCATTGAAATCCCTAGACATCTCAACAAGGGGATGCATAACTGATCGTAGCTGTGGTAGAGGGCCAGACAGCGATTCACTCCATTGGGCATGGGGCCACCCAAGTAGGCAGCCAATTCCACCGCAGCTAGCGACAGCATAGTAAGAGGAGACCAATTTCCTTCTCCCGCCTCCAGGCTTGTCTTTCACTCCCTCTTCCTGGCAGGCAGCTCATCAGCATACAGAGTAATTTTGATAGAACCCTTCGAATACTTTCTCTCTAAAGAAGGATTTAAAAACCCTCTGAGTGACATTTAATATGATAACAGTATGTAAGTTTGACAGGAAGCTGTTTTCCAAGAGTTAAAGTCATAATAGTCCCCAGATCAGGCTGACGATGGCTTTCCTGATCATTATTAAATTCCCTGTGATTAGGAAATGGGCTGGTGCTATTGATTTAAGCTCTATGAGTTAAGCTGAGCTTTAGAGACCTTTCACAAGGCACAAAAGGGGTATTTGATATTGTATTTTACCTTCCCAATTAAAGTACTTTTCAGACTGCAATAGCAAACTGGCAAGCATTAAGGCCTGCGAGCTCCAGGGAGGAAAGTGGGATGCAGAGCCCCAGGAGACAACCCCCACCTCTACAGACTAGGGAAAGGGTGCTATGCCCAGGGCTGAGGTGGGACATTGCCAGCAGCAGGAGGTTTCCTGACTCCTGAGGGTGCCTGTGCCAAAGACACTTGAAATTCAACTCCAGGGCTCTTATCAACTGGGAGGCAGCATGCCCTCAAATCTCCTGCGCAGTTTCAATTTCAAGGATTTTGTCCTGTGGTCCCCTCAGTAATTTGTCCAGCTGTGTGCTCAAATTTTGCATCGAGAAATTATCACCAAATCTCCCAAGGTTAAAGATGTGGGTGACGTTTGCAGGTAACTAAATGGGGAGAGAATGGAGGCAGCCGCGATTCTATTACAAGCTAAAGCACTAGAGAAAACAGGGATCCCTAGAGGAAAATCTTGAGCTATTGTGGGGTAGTAAGTGCTTTGGGTCTTTCTAAGGGAAAGGCACTTGCAGGTCTTCAGGGGCTCCTGCAATGCCTATTAGTTGCCCAGACAATAAGCAATGTGAGCAACCGCGGTTGGGTCCCAGAGCATTTCTTCCCCTGATCATCTCCTAATCCCCACCAGCCCCAGGAGGGCCTCTGCGAAACCAGTCACTGCCTCTCCAGCTCTGAAGTCTAGATACCCTGTGTCTTTCCCTTTTTAAAAGAAAAAATCATTTTATTGGGGGCTTGTACAACTCTTATCACAATCCATACATCAATTGAATCAGGCATGTTTGTACATATGTTGCCCTCATTCTTTTAGACACTTACTTTCTATTGAGCCCTTGGTATCAGCTCTTTCCCCTCCACCCCACCCTCTAACCCCCTGATAGATTTTCATCAGTCACACCAACCGCTATCTCCCATCCCCATGTTTTCTCTTTTTCTTGCCACTGTAGAGGGGTGTACGTGTCAATTATTGCAATCAGTTCCTTCTTTCTCCCTTCCTCTTTCCCTCTTTCCCCTACCCTTCTGGTATCACTAGTCCCATTCCTGTTCCTGGATTCTGTGTGTCGTGAGCTCCCCTCCCTTTCTATACCTGTATACATGTTCTAGTCTAGTCTGAATTGAGAAGCAGCACTGGAGTCCTTGGAGTGGGGGTGGGGGATGGGTGGGGAATCCTCAAGGAACCAGAGGAGTATAGTATGTTTGTCGATGCTTTACTGCACCCTGGTGACTCATCCCTTCCCTGTGGCCCCTCTGTGGGGAGATTGCTCCACTGTCTACAGATGGGTTTTGGATCTCTGCTCCAGCCCCCCTCGTTCTCAACAATATGGGTTTTTGGTTGTTATATGTGTGCTGATGCCTATTACCTGGTCCCGGTGACTCCTCATGATCACATTGATGTGCTTCTTCTATGTGGACTTGTTGCTTAATGCTGAATGGCAGCTTGTGTAACTTCAAGTTTTTAAGACCCCCGATGCTATATCTTTTAATAGGTGGGCACCATCCACCTTCTTCACCACATTTGCTTATGCACCCATTTTGTCTTCAGCAATTGTGTCGGGAGGATGAACATCTCAGACTACCAAATAGTTACAACAAAGTGTATTGAGGGAGGGTATGAGCAGAGACCCAAAGTCCATCCCCTACCTCAGTGTATTGCTGTATAAATATATGTACATGGGCCAATACTTCTATTTTGTGGATTAATATATTTACATATGTATACCACTATGTTTATACCTCTATCTATTGCTTTGCTTCCTTGGTCCTACCTCTGTTTCCTTTTACCATCCTCCTGCTCCTCTGTCACTTTCCTCTTATTTCTGCCTCTTGGTACCTCCTCTTAGCTAGTTTGCTGTTGTTCCGACAGCCCTCACCCCCACCTCGTATCCCTATCTCCTCCTTGTAATTGACTCAAACACCCCAGTTGTTCCCCTGTCCTTCACTCAGCCTACTCACCGCCCCCTTCCCCACCACCCTCACCTCCCAGGTCTCCTCGGGACCTTTGGTCCCGCCGCTCTCTCCTGGGGCATTCCTCCGGAGCCTATCCTATTCTATAGAGGCAGGTACACCAGTGCCTTTCCTTCTCTGCCGACCAGAGGCTCCCTATCCATGGGAAGCATGTCAGCAGCATTTTACTAGTTCTTTCTGGTCTTTCTTCTTCCAATTCTCATTTTATTTTTACCATGTCTCACAGGCAGAAATCTAACCTTCACATCACTACATGAGTTCAACATCAAAACAAAAGTTTTGCCACAGAATACTTACACCTCTTCTCTTTGTTGTTAGTCTGTAAAGAGTCCGTTCCAACTCATGGTGACCCCATAGGTGCAGAGAGGAACTGATGTGAGGTCCCTGAGAAAGGAGGGGTGGAAAGGGAAGATGTGCACTTAGAAGACTGAGAAAACTACCATAATTTTTTTATGTTGTCGTTAGGTGCTGTCAAGTATCATATTGACCAGATGTACAACAGAATGCAATATTGTCTGTTCCACTGACATCTGCGCAATCATTCCTATGTTTGAGGCCATTGTTGCATCCACTTTCCCTGCCATCTCATTGAGCATCTTCTTTTTCACTGACTTTTGACTTTTCCAACCGGTGATGCTGTGGATAAGCAATGGTCTGCGAACTGAAAGCTTCACACCCTCCAGCTACTCTACAGGAGAAAGAGGTGTTGTGTTAGTCCAGACTGACTAGAGAAACAAAATCATAGACACACCTATGTATATAAGAAAAAGCTTTCAAGTAGAATATGTTTTGGGAATGATAATGGCAACATATGTACAAATATGCTTGATACAATTGATGTATGGGATGTTATAAGGGTTGTAATAGCCTCCAATAAAATGATTTTTAAAGAACTTTATATAAAGACTAATTGTAGATTGAGAAAATATCCCAGCCTGGCCCAGATCAAGTCCATAAGTACAATATTAACCCATATGTCTGATACCAGTTTATAAATTCCTCTTAAAAATCATGAAATACATGAAATAACACCAAATGCAGGAAGATCACAGCCAGTGGGTGGAAATTCTTATGAATCCAGTGGCAGTGGAAGCATCTCAGTGCTGGCATGGGTCGCCACATGGCTCCTCCAGCTCCAGAGCTCTGGCTGCCAGCAGCATGACTCCATTTGGCTTGTCAACAAGAATATAAAGCAGAGAGAGTGTGTGTCCAACCTCCAGGGAGGAAGACAGGAGTTACCAGAATCCTTAGGCAAAAGTCATGCCCACACAAAGGAGCCATGACCTGACTGACAGGCTCCACCCCTTCACTCAAGTTGATTACCACATGTGGTAACCAGCTTCAAAAAGACCACAGCCCTATAGGGCAATTCTGTCATCTTTGAAGAAAAAGGGATTTCATCTTAGGAGAAAGGTATATTCCGGTTTCAGAGTAGTGAGATGGGAAACATAGTTGGAAAATAAGTTTAGAACATAGACTTATAACAATAGCATGATCATCAATAATAATTACCACCATACTTTCTGAGTACATACAATATACTAGTCACTATTTCAAAGTCTTTACTTAGTTAACAACTTTATTCCATAGCTGAATAAAATGAGGTTAAAAATAATCCTGGATAAATCCAACAGAAAAAAATGTTTGGTGATCATAAATCCATTGTCCTCAAGTGAGTTCTGACGCTATTGCAAGAGCCGACTGTCTCATCTTTCTCCCTCAGAGCATCTGGTGAGTTTGAACCACTGACGTTGTAGCTAGCACGCCACTGCTTACCAGACGGCACCACCAGGTGCATTTTGATGAACCCAGCAGGTGTAAACTCAATGCTGCCACTGCCAGTCTACTACGTTAGCCCCTCCAGTGCTGTGCCAAGGAAACCATGATCACAGGGCATCTGCAGTGGCCAAGCTGGTGTCCCCATCCTCATGTGTGGGGCTGTGAGCTGCCAGCTCTAAACTGTGTTCTTTACTGGTAGGTACCTCCACTCCTAAGGATTTACCTGGCCCTAGATTAACCCCCCTCAGGTGATGAAACATGACCAATGTTGGTGATATGGAAATCCAAAGTCTTGGCAGCTTTGCCTCAATTGAGGACAAGTCTGAATGCAAGGTCATCATAGTCCAGAGCCCCCCATAGAACTAGCTGAATTCTCAGTGAAAAAAATATTCTTAGGTTAGCTTCCCTCCTTTTTGTACAGGTATTTCCAGAAACAGTCCCCAGCAAACCCAGATGAAAATTTCCATCTCAGAATCTCTCCCTAGTAACCCAATCTAAACCAGTTAGTCCCAGGAGTGATCCTTAGAAGCATATTGTGAAATGGGAAGGGGAAGATGGATTATTCCTGATCTAGCTGAAAACAAAGCCAACATTACACTGGTGGTAAATGGAGAACAAATAGATTTCAGTGTGCTGTAGCAATGCAGTGTGAAAACGCTCACCAACATCAAGTAGGCTGAGACTTCGGTGGGAAGAGATGTCCTTGCTAGGGTGTAATCTCTGGTATTGGAAAGGAATAAAACAAAATCGTAACTGGAGAGATTATGAGATGTGTGCTACTGAAGAGAGATGACATCATATTCCTGGTGATTAATCAGCCCCAGTCAGGGAAATGTGAAAGCGCCGGAGTTTCTTAGCTGTACTTAAGGAAACGACAGTGGGCACTCAGCAAAAATGGCCAGGGCTTAATGATATGAGAGAATAGCTTGGACTTAATGATATAAGAGAAACAGACCTTCAGAGAAAATTAAATTTCAGCTCTGACAGATCTTCTCCTTAAAGGTCAAGGACATTAAGTGAAAAAGAGTGGACACTGAGACTTGGGAGTGAACTTATCTGGGTAGATCTTGTTGAAACATTTGAACTCCCAGCTTCCCCCAAACCTTCAAGATTTACAAAAATAGCTTACACACCCTTGTTAGGAGATATTGGCCCACCTCCTCAGCACCTTTGCTTGAGTATCATGCAGACACCTCAGCTAAGTCAGGTCTTTGATAAGGCTTTGCTGGCCACCCTTACAATCCCTACTCTTCTTCCCCTTCTGTTAATCAGAGTAAAAAAAACTAAAAGCTTATCACCATGAAATTGATCGCAACGCTTAGCAACCCTATATAGAGTTTCTAACGCTATAAATCTTTATGAAGCAGGTCTTTTCAACTTTCTCCCATAGGGTGGCTGCTGACTTTGAACCACCAATATTGTGATTAGCAGTTCAAGGCTTACCCAAATGCACCCCTAGGACTCCTTAGTCAGACAAATAGCAAGTACTAAAATCATGATCTAGCAAAATTGGGTCTATAATATTGTTAGTCCAGCTGAGGGAGGGTGGGGGAGTGGACTATCCCACAAACGAATGCAGTATCTGGTTAATCTGTACTATAGGGAGGTGAGGGAATGTTCATGGGACTAGGTCTTGATTGTAACAGAGCAAAGGGGTGGAACAAGGTTTGATAAAGGAGAGAATATCAATCTGCAAGTATATAAAAATTCTCCTATGATAAACTAATTTAATATGGTAGCATCGATCCTGGAAGTGAAGTGATTCTTCTGCAAGGCTCAATCCTGGTTTTGGAAAAAAAGGCAACAATCCCTACTAAAAGAGACACCAGAACTTCCCTGACATGTGGTAGCAGAGGAACTCAAAACGGTCCCCAAACTGAGAGTTCATACAGCTGACTATGTTCCATGGAAACACTAAGAGGACAACATGTTTATCAACATCATAAAGAAAGTGCTCCCCCTGCTCTGAATTAAACCTCTGCCAAAAAAAGAGAGAAAGTGCTGGTGAGAGAGGCCAACATTGAGATGTTCAAGGGCGTCTCCTTAAGACAGAGAAGCTGTTACAGAAGTTAGGTTTCTGATAGCCCTGGCAGTGCTAGAATATCTAAAACCTCATGCATCAGGGTGGATAAGAGTGGACTACAGGTAACTTAACAAAAAAGTAGCCCCAATTAAAGCTACTGTTCTAGATGCGGCATCTCAGTTAAAACAGATGAATACAGACTTTAGCACATGATATGCAGACATCTGGAAAATGTATCATTTTCTTTCCCTTTTACAAGGATGTTCAAAAGCAGGGCAAGCTCACGTGTGACAAATAACAATTTTCATTTATGGTCTTGCCCCAGGGCTATGATAATTTGCCTTCCTTCAATCATAAAACACTTTAAAGAGACCTGGGCCATCTGGACATCCCATAGATTGCTACACTGGTCTACTGTACTGGTGACGGACACCTATTAGACCAGGTTACCAAAAAGTGGTAGGCCTGTTTTTCAGAAGATGAACTCCACAACAATGTGGGGGTTCATCAGATCAATGAAGTTCTTCAGGTCCAATGATCTTGAGGATACTAGGATATCCATTTATTTTCCCCAAAGCAAATGACAAATTACAAAACTCCAGCCATTTAGGAGTCCCCACTGAGTGTTGGTAGTAGTATATTCTACACTTCAGGAAACTATACTGTTTAACAAATAACCGGAAAGGTCGCCAGCTTTAAGTAAGGGCTGGGAAGGGCTCTGAACGAAGCTTAGGATATAGCCCAAGCAGAGCTATCACTTGGCCATAGAATGTGATCAAATTCACGGCACTAGAGGTTTCTGTGTTTGGAGAAGACCTCATATGAAGGTGAAGCAAACTACAGTAAGAGACAAAAATGGAGACCCTCAGGGTCTTGTTTTTTCATCTGCCTTGGAAAAGCAGACTCTGGTTTGTGAGTGGGCTTTGGTAAAGATCAGAGCAAAAACAAACTGACTGCCATGAGGTCAATCCCAACCCATGGCATCAAGTGGCTGTGCAGCCAAAGGGTTCTATCATGAGCTCGGTTCTGTCATACCCAAGTCATAAAGTCTTATGAAACTAGCTGGTCCAAGATCTTGAAAAGGGAAAACTGAAAAATTGAAGGTAATCAAATCTCAGAAAGACCCATATAGATGGACCTGTGGAAATGGCATAAAGTCTGAAGATCTTTGTTGTCATTAGGTGAATCAATGAGGTTCTGATACATAGTAACTTTCTGTACAATATGACAAAGCAATGCCCGGTCCTGCGCCATCCTCACAATTGTTCCTATGCTTCATATGGCATATTAATGACCACTATAGAACATTCCCAAAAGAGACACTAAGCAATCAATGGAACAGAGTGGCTCGGTCATCTGATATCAGTAAACATTCATCATGGACACGTGTTTGTATGAGTGAAGTAGTCTCAGTAGGAGGGATAAACATTTTGTATAAGACTAACAGGACATGCTTCCGCTCACCAAGGCTAATTTAGCGACAGTTACTGCTGTCTGCCAACAATAGCTACCAAAACTGAGACTACCATTTGGCTCTAGTAAAAAAGCCATCAGCTAGATACTTGGCTCCATATTGAACATCACGGACTTCTTTCACCCTGAAGTCTCAGCATATATGCCCACTATGGGCTCATCTATTGACCGACACAGCTCTCTAGGCCTTATGTCATCAGCTGATATAAAGTCCTAACCTCGGAACAAGGGGCAATTTTATAGAAAGTAAGGTCCAGCAGTAGGCCTATGACCATATAAACCTGTCACATATTCCACCCTCCAAAGTCACCAGTCTGAAAGAGTGGTAAAGTGGCCTATTACAGAAGCAACTGATTGTTCCATGAATAAAATTCCCTTCCCTGGCTTTTTAAATATTGATGGCGGCCTTTCTTCTTTACTCTTTAATTGTATTTTTATCTTTAAATCATTATTATTATTTTAGTCTTGCCATTTTATTTTGTTTCTTGATTGTTTCTGTTGGGTTCCCCAGTGTGCGAGGCACAAAGGGGTAGATGCATAGAGATACTAACTGATGCAGTGGTTTTTCTGGGATGTGGAGGGTGGCGGAGATGGGGAGGGTGAGGGGATTTGGGGCACAAACAATGAATGTGGGATAGGGGAGGGAGCAATAGAACTGATTGTGATTATGTATACACAACTCATTTTGACAAGTGACTTAACCATGGAAGCATATGATGTGTGAATACTATATCAAGAAAAACACTAATTTAAATTTTTTTTAATTTTAAAGAAGAAGCAAACTTGGAGAGGAAACCATCCTCCAGATGTAATACAGAGCTTAAATAGTATGTTCCTGTGGTGGACTAAATAGTGACTCAAAAGAATCTATAACCATGTCTTAATGCCCAGAACCTATAAATGTTCATCGTATTTGGAAAGGGAGTCGTGGCTGATATAACTAAGATAATGAAGTTGAATGAGAAAATTATCAAATGATCTGGGTGGACTCTAAATCCAGGGGCAAACGTCCTAAAAGGGAGATGGAGAGGGATAATTGAGACAGAAAGAAGAAGGTAACAGTGGAAGCAGGCAGACTAGAGAGGGATGTAGTTACAAACCAGGGAGCTCTAAGAGTTGGCGGCAGCCAGCAGAAGATGGAAGAGGCAGCAAATGAATTCTCCATAGAGATCTGGTCTTGCCAGAGTTCAATGTCTACACTTCATATCTCTAAGAATGTCAATTTTTGTTGTTTTAAGCCACAAAATTTACAGTTGTTTGGTTTTGTTAAAAAAATCATTTTATTGGGAGCTCTTACAGCTCTTATAGCATTCCACATATGAATTGCATCAAGCATATTTGAATATATGTTGTCATCATCATTTGTAAATGATAAATTATTACTGTTTTGATATCTTACACCAACTGCTGTCTCCCTTCACCCATGTTTCTGTTGTTCATCCCCCTGGGAGAGGGGGGGCTTTGTGTCGATCATTGAGATTATTTCCCCTTGCTCCCCTCCTTCCCCCACCCCACCTTCCCTCTATCCTCTGGGTATCACTACTCCCATTTCTGTTTCTAAGGGGTTTATCTGGCGTGGATTCTGTGTGTCATTAGCTCTCTCTGTACCAGTGTACATACTCTAGTCTAGCCAGAACTGAAAGGCAAGACTGAGGTTATGATAGTGGTGGGTGAGGAAGCCTCAAGGAACCAGAGGAATATTATGTGTTTCACCAGTGCTATACTGCACCCTGGTTGACTCATCTGTCCCATGTGACCCTTCTGTGAAGGAATATCCTGTTGTCTAAAGATGAGTCCAACCCCTTTTTCTCAACAATATGTTTTTTGTTGTTGTTTTGGGCCTTCTTGTGCCTGTTACTTGATTCCATCAACACCTCCTGATTGCACACGCTGGTGTGCTTCTTCCATGTGGGCTTATTGCTTCTCTGCTAGGTGGCCACTTGTTTAACTTCAAGCCTTTAAGATGACAGACACTATATATATATTTTTAACTGTGGAAAAGATTTATTAGACTGTACAAGTTGGTTCGGGTACACTATTAGCTACTTGTTACAGTAAATTATCAAGATTTTCACTGTGGCATTATTTCCCCACACACACCAGAATCGGAGCAATATGCCATTCTCAAATTGCTCTTTAGTGTTTTGTTCTGGTTTTCCTCCTCCCACACCTCAAAATACAGAGAGAGGTTTGTGAGTAGCAACTAGCCATTACAGAATCCGTAAGATACACATATCCATAAACACTATGCACGTTATAATTGAGGTACTTGGACAAACACTAACAACATTTATGAAAAAGGGAAGTTGGTTTTAAAATTCATAAGAACTACATGAGTTATCATAAATACGCTATCATGTCCTTCCAAAACCAAAATTGGGAAATCTTTACCGTCACTCTGCCAACTGCCACAGACCCAACAATGCTACACCAAAGCCCTGAGTCCAATGTGCATGCCACAGAACAAATACTCGCGTGAAGCAGAGTTTCTCATTGGAGTAGATTAAAAGTAAGACCAAGCTCCCTAAGGCATCATCATAACAAATAGAGATTTAATTATAAGTTGGCCGGGGCTACTCTCCGTGAACAGAAGTTTTCTTACTACTAAAAGAGAATCTGTCCGCCAACATCCCAGCAAAGCTGTGGAATCAGGCTCCTTGTTATACCAGAAAGGAGATGTGCCAGGTCTGAGGATAGATGTCAAGCTCCCGGTGGGTCCGGGAGGTCCAGGTGCCAACTAATTCAGTAATCAATAAGAATATTCAAGCAAAAAGGAGATCAAAATCAAACCTGGTATCAACATATAGTAAAATAGATGGATTATTTTTTAACAATATGGGATAAATGTAAATCATAAAATCAAATGTCCTTCTAAAGGGACACCTATTTTATGTTACATTTTTTTAATGGAGACTGCAAACTGCATGCTTACCATAACATGACCTGCCAAAGCCAGTGAGTGGAATTCCCTGCAACTACTTACTGTCATGATACAAAACAAATTATGTGCAAACTGCAAGGTCCCTAAAAGAGCAGTTAGAGAGTTTATGTACAGGAAGGATGTCATTAAGTGATCAGATGTGCAAGAGATGGAGCGCCCCAGAGTGTATAGCACAGAGCAGTAAGCGCCACATGCTTCTCCACCCTGGCCTTCTTCTCTGTGTGACCGTTTCACTCCTTTATTCTGGTTCTCGCTCTCCCACAGTCCAGGGGTCTGGATGATCTTGTCCACCAGTCCTCAAAGGCACGCTGTACACCATCACAGGTTTTTGCACTTGCCTCTATAAACAACACGGAATGCTTGCGGGCAAATTTCAGACCTTCGTTTCTATCAACTCACGGTTTTCCTTATCAATTTTGTTTCTAACGAGCATGTTGAGTATGTCATTTCTCGTGTAGTATGTTTCCAATTCATTTAACCAATTATCCAGTTCAACAAAGGTGTCTCTTCCTGTAACATCAGACACTAATATAACACCCTGTGCACCTCTATACTGGCTGGGAGTTAATATGCTGAACCTTTCTTGACCGGCAGTATCCCGTGTTGCACGTTTGGCTTTATTTCCATCCACTGAAGTTGTTTACACCTTAAAGTCAACACCTACTGGTGCTGCAAGTTCTAGATCAAGAGTACCATCTGTGAACCTCAACAGCAGGCTGGACTTGCCCACCCCACTCTCACCGTTGATGAGCATCTTGAGGGTGGTCAGCATGTCTTCATACATCCTGACGCTGCTCCGCTCCAACCCAGATGGCGGCCCCGGTCTGCCTCCCTAGCCGTCACTGGAGAGGTCTCAACACTATATCTTTTGATAGCCGGGTACCCATCAGCTTTATTCACCACATTTGTTTATTTATGCACCCAGTTTGTCTTCAGCAATTGTGTTAGGAGAATGAGCATCACAGAATGCCAGTTAATAGAACAAAGTATTCTTGAGTGGAGAGAGAGCTTGAGCAGAGACCCAAAGTCCATCCACTTCCTCAATGTATTGCCATGTGAATATATGTATATAGGCCAATATCTCTATTTTTAAGAATGAATATATTTACATAAGTGCACACCTATGTTTATACTTCTATCCATAACTTTGCTTCCTAGATTTTTCCTGATTCCTATTACCTGCCTCTTTCCCCACCATCATGCTCGCCCTTCTGCTGACTCTTAGTAATTCCTCTCAGCTAGATCGCTGTTGCTCCAACACCACCAGGATTTTGACATCCTCCTCATGGTTGATTTTAATTCCATAGTAATTCCCCTGTCCATGGCATTGTTTGCTCGCTGCCTCTTTCCCCAGCCTCCTGTTCCCTGCCAGTCCCTCCAGAACCATCAGTCCCATTGCTTTCTCCTTGGGTTTGCTTCCCATGCCTCTTATATAGATAGGCAAAACCACAATAACAGAGACAAATAAAAAAAAAACAAAAGATTGAATAAAAAGAGAAAATTAAAATATAAAAAAGGAATTGAAAAAGCATGCATAATTCCAGATCTGTTCATTGACCTTTATAATAACTATCTCCCCACTGGTCCTGAGGGCGTCCAGGAATGTCCCCTCCTAGCCTGAAGTCTATTTTGAGGGCTCCTCAGGGGTTTTAGTGGGGTTTTTTTGCTCCCGTTTCTGATCTGTTATGTTTTCTTCTTGGTTCACCCCACTGCGGGGGTGGTCAGAGCAGAGTCACTCCCTGCTGTGAATCCCCAGTATTGTCCTCTGTCATGGTATGCTTCAGCGAGAGAGCATCATGTCTGGACCTGTGCCTTAGCAATTCCATGAAGGAATGCCATCGTCAGGGCTTGATGTGCCAGTATGGGGTTTAGTCCCTTGCTCTCTGCTTTTCCTTCTTGGCTGGCTTCTGTACAGGTACGGCAGGCCAGCCCATGTCCCCAACCTGTAGGTTTAGTGTTGTCTTCTGTAGTACATACTTCTGGGGTGGGGGAATGTTTGGCTTTGATTAGGGTCAACCCTGTGGATCTCTCTGTCCATGAGTTGCTCCATGTGGTTACGTTGCTCTCAAGGTTTGGCATGCCATGGTGGGGTCTGCACTCACACTCCCATTTCTGTGGAGACATTAACAATACCCTCCCCTTGGGTGAATTAGTGTCCTGCTCCCCCAATGTCATCGTCTGCCTCTTTTAATTTTTTTCTCTCTTCCTGCTCCCTCCCTCCCTTTCCTCTTTCTTTGTGTTGGAATGACATGTACATCTTTGGGTTTGGTCTGTGACCCACCCAATTGCCTGTACCTCATCCCATGAAGTGGGAAGTAAATGGTTTTTATTCTGTACCTACTGTGCTGATTATACTGACCTCAGGCAATTCATGTTGTCCTTGTCCTATTGTGATTGTCCTATTGTGTTGTAATTTCTTCCAACTCTTCCCATGAGACGATGTGCTTCCTGCAATCATTGGTGCTTTTTAGTGATGCGTAGTACTCCATTGAGTGTATATGCCACCATTTTCTAATCCACTCTTCTATCAATGGAAATTTAAATTGTTTCCAATTCGTTATGATTGTGAATTGTGCTACAATAAACATTGGAGTGCAGATGACTGGTCTTGGACTATTTCTTACCTCTTCTGGTTATATGCCCAGTGGAGGGATTGCTGGGTTGAAAGGTAACTTAATTTCCATTTGTTTTAAATACCACCAGATGCCTTTCCACAGGCTGAATGTATCTACATGACCACCAGCAGTGGAGGTGAGTTCCTATCTAGCCACCTCCCCTCCAACATTTGTTGCACTATGATTTTCTGATTCAGGCTTTCCTCAAGGGTGTTAGTTGTTTTAATTTGAATTTCTCTGATGGCTAGTGATCAGGAGCATTTTCTCACATGCTTACTGGCCATTTGGTTATCCTCTCGAGTAAAATTTCCATTCAGGTTTTTCCCACTTCCTCAGGGGGTTTACTGTTTTCTTCTTTTTGCAGGGTAAGAGGGTATTTTCAATTTTGGCAATAAGCCCTTTGGCTGTTATGTAATTGCTAAATATCCTCTCCCAGTCTGTGGGTTCTCTTGTTACTCTCTTGGTGAAGTTTTTCAGTGCACACAGGTATCTTATCCTTATGCATTAATTACCAACAAACGTCCTCTGATAACTGCATTTGCTGTATCCCATAGGTTTTGGTATGTTGTATTTTCAATCTCATTAGTTTCTAGAAATTTGCTAATTTCCTCTCTAATCTGGGTCAGTACCCATTTGTGCTGCAGAGGATCAGAATTCATCCTACAGTTGTTTGCCCTTGTTTTCCTGCTCTTCCTTTGGTGGATCTCCAGCTTTGTGACTTGGTGGTCTCAGAGGGACATCTGAGTGGTCTCTACGTGCTTGAGTTTACTCAGACTCAACTTGTGTGCCAGCATGTGGTCTATTTTCAAAAATTAGCTATGTGCACTTGAAAGGAATATGAATTTTCTGCATTTGGATGAAGAGCTCTTTAAATGTACATCAGGTACCGTCACCTAATTGTAGTCTTAGCTCTGTAGCCTCCTTTCTGAGCTTATTTCCCAGTGACTTATTTTTCTCTAATAGCGGTGTATTAAAGTCACTTACTATGATTGTTGAGTCTGTGATTTCTTTTTTGATCTTTTGAGTAGATTGACGAATTTCACGGATTTCTCACGTTAGGTGCATATTATTTACTATGCTCACTGGTCCTGATCTAATGATCCTTTGAGCATTATATAGTGTCTATCCTTGTCTCTTGTCATGGTTTGCACCTTGAGGTCAATTTTGTCAGAGATTAGGATTGCAACCCCTGCGTCTTTTAAATTGCCACTTGCCTGGTATATTTTCTGCCAGACTTTTATTCTTAGGCTGTTTTTGTCTATAAGCTTAAGATGTATCTCATTTTTTAAAATCATTTTATTAGGGCACATACAACTCTTATCACAATCCATACATACATCCATACATCAATTGTGTAAAGTGCATTTGTACATTCATTGCCCTCATCATTCCCAAATCATTTGCTTTCCACGGTAAGCCCCTGGTATCAGCTCCTCATCACCCCCCTTCCCGCTGCTCCCCCCACCCCCCCACTGTCTCTTGCAGACAATAGATTGATGGGTTCTGTTTTATGAGCCAGTCTGCTAACCTTTGTCTTTTAATGGGCGAGTTCAGTTTGCTGCCATTAAGTGTTATTACCACCATCGGTGGATTCATTGCTGTCATTTCGTACCTTCATATCAGTGTGCTGTGTTTATGTAAGGGGCTTCATTCTTGCCTTCTTTTCCCACTAAGGCAATGCTATCTTGGTAATTGTTTTCGATACTTTGAGTTCTGTATGGAGTAGCACCATATGGTGGACTCCTACTTGTGCTTGGTCTTCTGACCACAGTGTGTTGGTAAGGATCACCTATAGGGTTGGTCTTATGGCACATTATTTGTGTTTCTCCTTGTCTGGGAAGACTCATTTCACCATCTATTTGAATAGAGAGTTTGGCAGTGCAGAAGATTCTCAGCTTGGCATTTTTTATTTCCATTTTCAGAAGATGTTACTCCACTCTCTTTTCCTCTTTGTGGTATCTGCTGATAAGTCTGAACATATTCTTACCTGAATTCCAATATATGTGACCATCTTCTTTTCTCTTGTTGCTCTTAAAATTTTTTGGTTTTCCTCAAAATTGAATAAATTAACTATTATGTGCCTGGTGAATTCTGCCTGAGGTTTAGTCTAATTGGTGTCCTTTGTGCTTCCTGTATGAATATCTGATTCTCATTCATTAAGTGGGGAAGTTTGCTTCCAGGTATTCCCTAATTTAGCTGTTGACTTCATTATGTCTTGTTCTGGTAGACCAGAGGTTCTCAACCTGTGGGTCATGACCCCTTTGGGGGTCAAATGACCCTTTCACAGGGGTCACCCAATTAATAACAGTAGCAAAATTACAGTTATGAAATAGCAATGAAAATAATTTTATGGTTGGGGGCTCACCGCATGAGGCGCTGTATGAAAGGGTCACAGTATTAGGAAGATTGAGAACCACTGTGGTAGACCAATTATTCGAATATTGTACCTCTTCATAACATCTGTCATTGTCCTCGGGCTTTCTTCCACCTCTTTGATTATCTTGTTTGACTGTCTTTCCCATTTATTGAAGGCTGCCTGATAGTCCACAAGATCGGTGGTACAATCCTCTGACTCTTCAAGTCTGTGGGTGAGGTCCATGATCTTGGGTTCTGTTACCCCCATCCATTAGTTCTTGTATTTCCCTTTGGGGCACGGACTTCATCCCCTCTCTCACTGTGTCCTTATTCTATGTTGCTTCCCACATATCCTGTATTACTCCAAGCAGCGTTCTGAAAATTTCTTTTTGTTGCAGATCAATGTCGATTTCATCTATGTGAGTTGTCAGGTTTAGGACTTCTGCTGCTGTTGTGTTTTGTTTTTCTTGTTGAAGGTGTTGAGCTATGCTGCTGTCTGCATGTCATTTTGGAAGAACTTGGTGCCATGCTCCTGGGAGACTGAGGGACACTGAGCTCTTTTTCTGTGTGGCGGGTAAGGGTGGTTTTGAGGACAACCTGTGGCCTACTATGGTGGTGGATCCGACTGCTTCTAAGTGAGGTTCCCTGGTGACTTAGTGGCTGAAATCAGGGGGGGGGGGCGGGAGCTCAGAGGGTATGCAGAGGTTGGCGACAGTTGGTATGCCACTGGTTCAGATTTGGGCGGGCTTGCAGCATGGGCATGGGCCTGGTCTGGACTGTCTGGCCACAATTTGCAGTCTTTTAAAGAATCTCTGTGGAATCCAAAACTGGTAGAAACAGTTTTGGGCTTGGGCTGTGGCTTTCAACATCTGGTTTTTCCTGTTTTCAGTGTTTATGCTCCTTAAGCGAGCATGCATTTCCTGTTTTGATATGTTAAAATCCTAGGCTGTGATCTAGGGATTAGAGTTCTGCCTGTCTTGTTATGTTAATATTACCCTAATATACCAAGACCAGGTTTCTGTTGGATTACATTCAAAGTTATGCAAAGGAAAACAGCCTGGAATTGTAAGTGTTTTATTTTATTTCATGTTTTCTATTTTTATTAACAGATTTTGGGGGGGGGGAAGCTCTTACAGCTCTTATAACAATCCATACATCATGTAAGCATTTTTAATTTCTTTCATTTTTATAAAAGACTTGTTGGTGCCCTGGATCAGGACCATGCTGTGCTATGCCCGAGGGAAGGGGGCCCAGATTCACTGAGTGGTTTGAGGGTCTGTTGAATCAGAATTTTCCCCGGCTCTCCTGCACAGCTATGTCACAGGGAAGTATCCCAGGGGCTCCTCAATTGCTGCAAATTAGTTACTAATTATCTATCATTACCCACGCTGGCAGGTGCAGAGTTGGGGGTAAGGGGAAAGGTGATGGCTAATGTAGTCATTCTGTTCCAGGCTGGAGAAGAAGGATGCAAAGCCCAAGAATAGAGGAGCAGAGTGTACAGCAGAGAGGGGAACTCTGGTGTGATGTCTTCTAGATAGTTCTAGGGGCTCTCTGCGAGCCTGAGATTAAGATCACTGTAGTCACCTAATCTGGTGTCAATTTAAGGATTAAGAGTGTAGGGATGGAGTCTAGGCTGTCCATCTGGTGATAGCCAATGAGACTTTTGTGGGCATGGTCTTCTCCTGAGAATTCTAGAAAATTTGGTACTTCTTCCTTGAAGGCAGACGGCACCTCTCTCTCTCTCTACTACTCCCTGGGAAACATTGTACAAGATAAACCACATGGATGCAACCAGACCTCAGAAGGTGGAGAAGACCCCTGCCAGCGCTGAAATGCTTACAGTGCTACTTGACCCAAAGACTTTCTACCCACTGGCTTGTGATCATCCTGCATTTGGCTTCATTGCATGTGTTTTGTGAGTCTGAATAGGACTTTATAGATTAGTATCGGACATATGGGCTAATATCAGATTTATGGCCTTGGACTGGACTGGGTTGGGATGTTTTCTCAATGTTCAATTCCTCTTGTATATAATTTCTTTCTTATATACATATGTGTGCCCATGGATTTGTTTCTCTAGTCTACCCAGACTAACACAACTTCCTTTAGGCAGTAGCCTGGGGAAATTACTGCATACTGCGAGTCTTGGATCTTGGACATAGGAAGGGGTGATAGACACTGTCCTGGTGAATCTGGTGAGGGATTAGCAGAGCCCACGGGTACACCCAGTGAACTTAGAGCATTTCAGTGAGTTCTTGAATTCTTTCATGGGCAAAAATCATAGTGGGTAGTCTATACCAAACCCTAGTTCACTAAGTCTATTTTTAGCACCAGCCTCCCAATATTGGCCTCTTCAGTTTCTGATCCAACAACAGGAGCATCAAACAGGTGATTCTACCTGTATTCTACCATCTTGACTCCTCCTCCTATAGCAGTTTGTTGAGCACTCGCAGGAAACTAACACTATCCCTAATAAGAAGACTACACAAATCAGGAAACCCAAGTGTAGAAGTAGGAGTTAACCCTGCTTTAAAACAATTCCCTGGGACTAATTTGGAGAAGGTAGGTTCCAAACCCACAACCTTAGTTCTGGCTAGTGTAGAGGCCTAATTCTCACAGGGGAACATCTCTGCCTGAGATCCCAACAAGTATTCATTGAGTTGTAGTTTATAACCATCAATGTATTGCTTGGGCTCCTCATACTAAAAGACAGAGGTATTGAAAGGAATCACCATACTGACAGAAGGTAGGCTATTGCTACATCATGAGAGTGAGGAAGAATGGCTTTGGCATTCACATGATGCACTGAGACCTGGTTAGCACTCACATATCCAATTTTAATGGTAAATTGGACATTAGAGTCGTATTGAGAAGAGGATGGTATGTGGGGGGCATAAACTTTTCAAGGATGAGGGACTGACTCACCCCACCAGACAAGCTTCCCAAACTAAAAAAAGTGCCAGCTCAGGGTGCACATGATCTAAAATTGATTGTGAAGCACGGAGTCATAAGTATCAGGTACGGCTTTAGAATCCATTGTTGCAACAAAGACTATGGTCTATCTTACTGACCCTTCTAGAAATTCCTTGAAAGTGAACCCAGCCTGGGAATGCCTGAGTAGCACAAATGTTAAGCATTCAATGAGCAGCTGAACGTTTGGTTGTTCAAACTCCATCAAATTCACTTCTGAAGAGTTGCCTGGTCCTCTATTTCTGAAAAGTCAAAGCTCTGAAGCCCCTGCAGGATAATTCCACTCTGCACACATGAGATCATATTCTGACACTTGTCAGAATCAGCTTGGCAACAACTAACAACAAAAACAAGACCCAGCCCTCAGGATGATATTCATGCTTGGAGTAGTCAATGCACCGAGAGGACCATAGGGCAAGCCCCACCATGAGGCACTGTGTCATCTCACTGCCCCATAGTGCTATGGAAGGACAACACTGGAAACAGAGTGAGGGAACTGTACCCAATCTGACCCCACCATGCCAGGGCAAAGTACAAAGGGCATAAAAGGGAAAAAAACAGTGAAGTTCCTAAGGAATCCCAAAAGTAGAGCATGACACCTCATCAGACTCGACTGGAAAACATTCATGAAAGTCAACAGAAGGACCTGGAACTATTTATAGGCTTTTCTTTTGTTTGGGTTTTTGTTGTTGTTTTATGTCTATCTATATAAGATAGTCGGGATAAACAATCCTGAGGAGAAAACAATGGGACCATTCCCTGGGTGAGGGAGTGGGGAGGGTGGACATGGGAAAGGGGGAGGTGGGGGAAAGAATGAAGGGAGCCAAAAAACCTACAGACAAGGGAACAACAAGTGATCTAAAATTGATAGCAAGGAGGGCACAGGATGCCTGGTGGGGCTTGAGCAAGTGCAATGTAGCTGAGAGGAATTACTGAGAGCTGAATGAAGGTCGAACATAATTAAAGTAAAAGGAAAGAACTAGGAGGCAAAGGACATTTAGAGAGGTATAAATGCACACATATATGTAAATATATTTATATAACAATAAGGGCATAGATCTATGTACATATACTTTACATATTAAAGGAGCAGATGAACAATGGGCCTCTACTCAAGAACTCCCTCAACACAGGAACACTTTATTCTAATAACCTGGCATTCCATGATGCTCACCTTCCTGACATGATCACTGAAGACAAAATGGGTGCATAAGTAAATATGGTAAAAAAAAAAAGCTGATAGTACCTGGCTTTCAAAAGATATAGCATCTCGGGTCTTAAAGGCTTGAAGATAAACAAGCAGCCATCTAGCTGGGAAGCAGCAAAGTCCACTTGGAAGAAGCACACGAGCCTGTGTGATCATGAGGTGTCGATGGGAACAGGTATCAAGCATGAGAAGACCCAGAACAAATTCTACCTTACAAATCCCACTAGACTAGAGCATGTACACTGGTACAGATGAGATCTCTCAGCATCCAGAATCTAGGACAGATAAATTCCTCAAGAAACAATAATGGGAGTAGTGATATCATGAGTGTAGGGGGAAGGTCAGGGGAAAAAGGGGGAACCCATCACAATGATTGACATATATACCCCTCCACCCAAGGGGGACGTACAAATGAAATGTGGGCGAAGGGAGAGAGCAGCAGGTGTAAAATATAAAAAATAATTTATAAATTATCAAGGGTCGTGAGGGAGGATGGGAAGTGAGAAAATAAAATGAGGAGCTGATAACCAAGGGCTAAAGTAGAAAAACAATGTTTATAAAAAGATGAAAGTAGCATATGTGCAAATATGCATGACACAATTCATGTATGGATTGTTATAAGCGCTGCAAGATTCCCCCAATAAAAATGATTTTTTAATTTTAAAAAAACAGAGCTCCCAATAAAATTATTTTTTTAAAACACCCGCTTGAATCCTGGAGAGCCTGTTCCCAGAGGAGTAAGACCTGGTACACAAATAAAAAGCAAAGGATCTACGTGCCAGAGAGGTCAGCTGGAATGGGTGTGGTGGTGTACCCCGACTCTCTTTTCACAGACAGCGCATCTATCCCCTCCTGGGGGGGTAGCAGTGCCAACAGTTAAACACAGCATCCCTCACGGAGGACTCCCCTTGCCTGGAGGGAACAGGGTCACCCAGTAGACCACAGCCCCTTGGCCTCAGTGTACAACAGGTCCACGACTCTCTATAGGATCATCAGAGACCTCAGTTGCAGCCACATGGTGGTCAATTTCTGCTTCAGCCTATCCTCACCTTCTTTGTCTTCTTACAGAGCTGTCTCCTATGAGCATTTCACAAGAAACTCCAAGTCATTTCATATCACCTCACTGATTTGAAGTTTGTATCAAATACACTCTCTGTAATGGTCTGAGGATGCCCCACCTACCCAATTCCCCTCTGCAGAATGATGGAAAGTTCACATGGGATAGTCCCAAGCAAACATTTCTAGCAGCATATAGGGAAGAAGGCTGTGTATAACCAGAGCCCAGTCTAGTCTATCACATGACTTGCAGGCTAAAGTGAACCTGATCTTGCTGTGCCGAGCTACAACACACACATGTTGCCACTCAGTCCTATAAAAACTGTAGGCTTAACAGATGCAGGGCACTTGAAACAGTGCCTCAATAAAGAGGAAATACAATATTGCCCCTGACATCTCTGCCTCAACCAGTAGAAAGTAAATGTGGAGCCCTTTCTCCACACATCCAACCACAAACATACTCAGAGCCCTCTCATAAGGTGAGCAAAGCACTTGTATCTGAGATGCACATCTGCACAGGAAGATATTTTAAATGTCCTTGATATTCTCTCAATTTATAAGACGAATATATTTTCAACTAATTAATTCTTTTTTCTACCTACAGGTCCTTGGTGTATTTCTAAATTTATCATGCACCATACTTTATTATAGAGTTCTTTTTCTAGGGTCATGCTTAATGGTTTCTAAGAGTCAGCTCTGACCCTTCCTATGCATCTTGTCACCATTCACACTGATGTAATGGCAGGCAGTGATAGGGAGTGGCCCAAGGAGGCCAAATCTGTGAATGGAACAGTGAGGTGGATGTCTGGAAAGGGCATCTAGTCCAACTCCTGTACTTTACAAATACAGGAACTGACTCCCATCTGCCCAGCATCACACAGTTATCCAAAGGAAGAGTCACCTTAAGCCACTTCTAAGTGGCAAACATTAAACCAACTGAAACAACAACCACAACAAAAATGCTCACTGCCATAGAGCAGCTGCCAACTCACAGGGGCCCTACAGGACAGGGTAGAACTGCCCCTGTGGGCTTCCAAGACTGTAACTCTTTGTGGGATAGAAAGTCTCATCTTTATCCAAACTGAAAAGCTATTTGAATAGACTGTGTGTGCATGTGAATGTGCACACATGTGTGCATGAGTGTGTGTATGTGAAGAAACCTTGGCCTACTAGTTTCCAATGTATTCCTCTTCAAGTTACAACACTGTCTGCCCCAATTTAGCTGCTAAGACTCATAAACCTACATGTGATCAAGCCCTTTTGTAAGAAAAATAAGGGAACAAAGGGGAAGAAATAAGGAGAAAAATAAATAGAAAGGGAAGGGGGGGATGAAAGGAAGAAAGGAGGGAAGAGTACAAGAAGGAAAACGAAAATGAACCAAGTTCTTAATACTTGCAAAGCTGGTAAGAAGACAGCCTCTCTCCACCCCTCCATCCTCTCTTCATTCTCACAGCAAGTGGCCCTTTGTGACCTCGTTTTTCTGCCAAGGCTGTCTTTGATGTTCTTCTAGATGACATCTAGTTAAGATGAACATCAAAGGCAGCGGGAGGCTGATTTTGTCAGAGCCCCAACTCCTACTAGAGGTGCCCCAAGTAAGGGCCATTGTTAGAACACGGAGGCCAGGACCTCGGGGACTCTTGATGGAGTGACGAGCAGAGGGTAGGGATGCTTCTTTTCTTGAACTGTTCTCATTTTTCCAGGAAATAACTCTTGCTACACTTTCTTTCTTTCTTTCTCCACGACATCTTGTGCCTCAAAAGGAGAACGATCTCTCTCTCTCTCTCTCTCCCCCACCCCTCTTCACTTGGTGCGGTAGTAAACATATGCACAGTAATTTATGCCGGCTGTTGCCTTTGTATATTGGAACAAGTCAGAGTCCTTTGTGTAATTGCTTGATGAAACATTGCTGTCCGTTCTGTCAACACAAATTATACCATTAAATAATGAGCACCACCCTCCCACTCCCCACTGCCATACAAATGAAGAAGCACCTAACTAGCCCTGGGACTCTGGCTTCCAAGAGGAACATCCCAGGTCACAGCCTTCTCATCTCATCCTGCTCACCTGGCCTTCAGCATTCTCTAGACCTTGTCATTTGCTTTCTCCTTTCCAAGGACTGTTGCTAGGAGACAGAAGAGAAAACCAGACTGGTCCATTGCCTGTGCACTTTGGTTGCAGGGGGAACCAGGCAGGGAGGGCCAAAAACATCACATCCAGGTCACAGAGATGATCAAAGTCTCAGAACAGGGCTTGTCTAGGCGAGGCTCTTACCCCCAAAGCAAAGAAGGGGCTTCTCGCTCTCAGGGAGGGAGCTTTTACTCTTTCTCTGATTTATTTTTCATTATATTTGTTTAAAATAGCAGAATGTGCATGCACAAACACACTCAAAGAAAAGTATGGCACAAGGAGGGCAAATATGCAGTTCAGGAAAACCATTCTCAAGGGCTATCTGGAGGAGGAGGAGGAGGAAAGGGAGGGCAAATAGCATTCACAGTCAAGTAAGATGAGTCTCACTTACTTCAGAAAATGCATAGCATCCTTAGGCTCCTTTGAAGAAGCAATGCACGCCTGCCACATTTAAACATACATACACCCTTTTTCTTCACACTAATAAACACTTACCTGCAAGTCAAATCACAGTTTACACACCAATGGGATCAGGAAGGACATTTCCTCCTCAAAGGACACCAGCATTTGGTACTCGGGTCAAGGGAAGAATCCATTGATCACGAAAACACTTTGGCCATGTTTTTATAACTTAGAATTCAAAGCACTAAGGACTCTTTAAAAGACTGGAGAACAGCGCAGTGTCCTTTCGGTGCTGCAACTGGAGCAGGCAAGCCATGCTGCTCCCACATGTTCTGAAAGGCTTTGTGTTGCATGATTGAAGTTATGTGTCCACTCGGCTAGGCCATGCTTCTCAGTGGCTTGTCCTCCGCTTTGTGAGATAATCACTTTCACAACACGATCTGATGTCATCAGCCAATCATTTGTCAAGGGAGCTCCTCCTGGAGAGCGTGGCCTGCCTCCAGTATAGATGGCTATCATAGCCAAGCTCACTGTTCTGTTTTGTTTTTCTCACTCACGCTAGGTCCTGCATATGGCTTGTCGTCATCTGATTTCAGATTCTTGGGACTTGAGCCAGTAGTTACTGTATTGCCTGCCAATCTTAGGATCCATTATCCTCCACAACCTGCCATCAGTGCTTCCAATCTTGGGTCTTGTTAGCACCTATACTATGTGAGTCAGGAGAAGACTCCCACATGAAGTTTGACTGTGAGCTTGGGGCTTGCCAGTCTCTACAATGCATGAGCTATTTCCTGGAGAAAAATCTCTCTGTGTATATAGATAGATAGAGATAGACATGGATCTCTATATGGAAGTATCTATAGATATTTGTGCATGTGATGTGTGTTTGAGAAGAACCTGTTCCTTTTCACTGTACAACACAGAACATATATAATATGCATATATGTATATATTCTACAGACAGAGAACATGACATGAAGTCTCGCCACCCTTGCTTCAAATAAGTACTCTATGTGCGTATACATATATGTATATAAATATATAAGAAGAGGAGATATGTGCACATATGTATGATATATAATATATACACAGGATATCTCATATCTGTGTATATGATTTACTGGTCTTGGTTTTCTAGAAAACCTAGCCTAAGACAGACCATGATGAAGCCTAAGCAAAGTAATGTATGTTCACTGTCAAGCAGCAAGTAAATATTCATTAAGCATCAGTCCCCTGGACTCAAGGAAAAGCTTTCTCACCAGTCTGTTGAGTTACAGTTAAATAACAGAATATTTTCCCTTAGAAATGTAGCCTAAAGAAAAGATATTAAATAATAGATTGCGGGAACTGGGAGAAAACTTTGACATCATCTAGCCTGGATGTTCAGTTCCCAGGAATATAGATAAGGCAACTCCTCACAGACATGAGACATCTTGCTCAAGGTCACTCAAATGGCTAATGACAGACTGAGTCCAACTTGGGCAAGTAGAGTTGGTTCCTTAGACAGCCCCACTTTCAACACAAGTTCTTAGTAACATCAACCCAAAGATGTTGGCAAAGAGACCTCGAAGCATCTCAAACTGACCCAAATATTATCTCAGTCACAGCAGGTATTTATAAGACAGGATTATAGTGTTCCCAAATCCCCAACATATAGTAATCACCCAGATGTAAAGACAGAAAATGGATTTCTTGAAATAATAAATTATTTTAAAGCACTGTAACATTCATCATATTCTTTATTATAATATATATTATTATAATATAATTCCATTATAGCCTGTAATGGAACACCTGCTGTGGGTTAGGTGTTGAGCTGCTAACAGCAAGGTCAGCAGTTCAAACCCAACAGCTGCTTCTCCATCAGAAGATGAAGCTGTCTGCTCTCACAATGATTTACAATCTCAGAAACTGCATAGAATCACTATGAATCAGAATCAACTTGATGGCAGTTGTCATTTTTGTGTAGAAAATGCCAGCGTACTTTATTCGGTAGTATTTGAATAATGTAACGTTGGGATTTCCCATCAAGGTTAAAGATGTTACATAGAACCATGTGTCAAAATTGCCAACTCAAGGACTTAGCATTTTGCTTCCAAGGCATATTATTTTTGGGAATACAGTCAAAGGATTTGTATAAAGTATGCTGTGAATATAAACTTATTCATAAGGTCCCTGTTTGCAAGAATGACTCACCATTAGCAGAAAGCTGGGTCGTGAACGCACCCTGTAAGGCAGTAACTACTGCAAGCAGGATTCACTGATTAGATGGCAACTTCTCTTCTGCTGCTTCTATCCTGGTTTTGGAAATCTTGACCTTAACCTCAAATTCTACATATCAGGAATTCCTTGATAGCCATAAATTTTGTCCTTTGATTGTTAGGCTTTAACCCTCAGCAGACTTCTAATTCTCGAATTCTCTTTTCCCCAGCCCATTTTCCTGATGGCGGGTAAAGAAATTAACTTTATCTTATGAACTTTATATTTTTCTTTGATTAATTAACCTCTGAATCTTTGGAATTTCCCCAGTGATTGAAGTGTGTTTGATGAGGTCTCAGACCAGATATGAGGGCTTATGCAATGCACAGCTCACCCTGGATGCCACTTCTTCCCTGACTAGCCTTTGCCCACCCTTTTCTATCGTATCACCTTATCTATGGAAACCTCATATTGGAGGCTGACCAGGCCAGAAATACCCACCACTGACAGCCCACTCTCGGAAGAAAGGGGTTGAAAATTGAGCTCACTCGCGCCTATGGAATGAGGCCTCAGTCAAAACTCTGAGCAGGGACACTTCATGGATTTCTGCTTGGTGAGACAACAATCAAGAGTAGTGGGCCCCTGAACACAACCTGGAGCTCTGCGTTGGGGATTCTCTAGACTCCATTTTATCACTCTCTTAATTTGCATGTTTGGGGTTGTTATAAAAAAAACTAAAGTGTGGCTCTCACTCTCTCTCACTCTCTCTCTCTCTCACGCTCTCTCACTCTCTCACTCCTCACAAAAAAAAAAAACAAACTAATGTGTGAGTCTGGGTACTTTAGAGAAACTCATGTATAAGAAGGAGGTTTATATAAAAGTTAAGTGAGCATCAAGAAAACATCCCGACCCAGTGCTGCCCAAGCCCACAGTCCAACATGAACCCATTGATCCATAAGTCCGACACCAATCCACAAAGTCCTCCTCCATCTCACAAAACACACACTATGGCGCCGACTGCAGGAGGAAAGCCGAGTCAGTAAATGTGTAAGCATCTCAGTGCTGTCAGGGGTCTCCACAAGGGTGCTCTAGCACCCAGGGCTGCATTGGGGCAGGTCCATGTGGCTTCTCCTCAGGGACGTCCTGCAGGAAGTGAGCCCCACCAGCTAAAGCAGGGAACTGGCCAAGGCAGCTTCACCCTAGCCAGACCATCAGAAAGCAAGAGACCTGAGAACTAGAAAGGTGAGACTCACCAAGCCACTTATCTTTCCGCCCCTCAATTAACCCCACATGTGTTTATAGGTCAGGTTGGCACAATAAACTAACCAACTCAACTACCATTCTAAGTATAGCACTTTCCTGAGTTCCATAAGCCAGTCTCATGATTTATTGAGCTCAGGGGAATAGTAGGGGGTCAGCAAGTCAGTATGAAGAAGAGCCCTGGGGACCCCTGAGCTTATGGCTGTCATCTTCAACTGGTGATAAGAAAACTCCAAATTTGTAACCAACAGGTCAGAAGTGAGGATATCAGGACAAGTCCTAAGCTTGTGCCTGTCATCTGAGGTCGTGAGGACTTCACGCTTTGTCTTGTGAGGTCTGACCTAGCTCCCGGATGTTATGATCAGAAGAAGTCCTACATGGATAGCTGGTGTCAGAACAGAATTGGAATAAAGGCAAACAAATTGATAATAAAGGGTTTTTTGGTATTAGAAAAGTGGGATTTGGTTTAATCTTTCCCAATACCCAATATTTCAACTGTTTTTTTCTCGGGATTCTAGATTAAGAAACAAAAACACATTCCCACAAGAAATGTCAACAAGGATTTTCCATGTGGAAACACTAGGTAGGCATGTGACCCAGGAACCTGTGCTTTGTAAGGGCCCCCAGCTCTGTGAAGTCCATCCAGGACACAAGAGAGTTCAATCATTCAACTCTCCTGGGGCTCCAACAGTGAATGAATAAGTCAGGCAAAGTCTGGCCAGTCTGAGTTCACAAAGTAAACAGGTATGTTCATTCAAGGTAACCAGGACGGTGATGGGGACGAGAGTGGGAGTGGGATGTAGGCTGACAAGTAGAGCAAAGAGGGGAAGCATTTACCTCCTCAGACTGGCTCCTGGATGTCTTCCCAGAAGAAGCGACATCCAAGTGGAATGAGAAAGACATGGTATGGAGAACATTTGGGGAAGAAAGTGTGCAATGAGTGAAGCCGGAGTTAAGAGAGGAATGCTGTGACGTTGCCCTTTTATGTGGACACTGGTGGTGCAGTGGTTAAATGCTCAGCTGCTAACCCAAAGGGTAGCGGTCAGACCCACTAGATGCATCTTGGGAGAAAGATGTGGCAGTCTGCTTCCATAGAACTGACAGCCTGGAAACCCCTATGGGGCAGTTCCACCCTGTCACCACGAGTCAAAATCGACTCAGCATCCCTGGGTGTGGTGGGTGGGCGGGGAGTGTTTTGCTTTGGTTCACTTTGTGTGGAAGGCAAGTCCTGAAGCTATTAGTGTGGCTCAGTCATCAGACCTTATTCTAAGTGTCACAACTTTGGGAAAACCTTCCCTAACCAGCCTTCACCCACCTTTCTCTATCATACCGCCCTCTCTACTCCCTTAAGAAAGTTTTGCAAGCTGCAAATCGGTTATTTATATGTTCACTTCTTGTTTTCGCTGCAGCACTTGATGTTAGACTCCAACTGCAGCCATCCTACCTCTCTTTCTCATGGATATTTCTAGAGCCACCAATCCCTACTTCCGTTGAATCTATTCTGAGTCACAGTGACCCCATAGGTCTGCGTAAAACTGCTCTTTAGGGTTTCCAACACTATACATCTTCATGGAAGCAGATCGCCTCCTCTCTCCACCTTAGAGCGGCTGGCCGGTTAAATCATTTACTTTTGAGTTAACCCATTGAAGCACCAGGGTTCCTTAGCCCTTAGCACAGGGCCCGGCATATTGCATATGATAAAAACAAACACAAAATGCAAATGATAAATAATTGAATACATGCATGGATGACCAAGCTGAAATAAGCTCGGTGTGGTTACAGTGCAGATTTTAAGGCAAGAAATGGCACAGAAGCGCTGGGGTCCTGTGGGCATGTGCACGTGCTTGGACTTGTTCTAAGAACTTTGGAAACTAAAGTGGAGTGCACTGGGCTCCTTTAATTTAGGGGGTGCATAAGCAGAAGGAGGGGCACTTGAGTTTGGAAGTTCAGTGAGACTAGGAAGCAAAGAGGTCAACACAGTTCTGGGGGTGATGGGAGACAAGGAGGGGAGACTGGCAAGGGCCACATGAAAGGATTTGGCCTCTGTCCTTTGTCAACTCACTGCTGTTACATCAATTCTGACTCATCGTTGTGGTTGCTAGGTGCCATTGAGTCTATTCAGGTCCACAGTGATCCCATGCACGACAGCAGGAAACACTGAGCATCCTTTTTGTGCCATCCTCACAATTGGTCCTATGTTGACGCCCATCATTGCATCCCTGTGTAAATCCCTCTTCTTCAGGGTCTTCCTCTCTTTTTCTGCCCGATCTCTGACAGTAAGTCCAAAGTATGTACGACAAAGGCTCTCTATCCTTGCCTCTAAGGAGCACTCTGGCCATCCTTCTTCCAAGACAGATTTGTTTGTGCTTTTAACGGTCTGCGGTACTTTCAATATTCCCCTCCAGCACCACCATTCAAATGCGTCGATTGTTCTTTCGTCTTCCTTATTCAATGTCCAACTTTCGTACACAATGATGCGATGGAAAAATGCCACGATTTGGGTCTGGCACATATTAGTTCTCAAACTAACATCCTTGCTCTTCAGTACTCTACAGAGGTCTTGTGCAACAGATTTAACTACTGTCACAGGCCTTTTGATCTCTTGACTGATGTTCCCAGAAGTCTTGATTATGGGTCCAAGCAATAGAACATCCTGGAGAACTGCAATCTTTTCCCACTTATCACGATGCTACATAGTGGTCCCGTTGTGAGGACCTTGGTCTTCTTTACACGGAGTTGCAATCCACACTGAAGACTGTAAGACTTGATCCTCATCAGCAAGCGCTTCAACTCCTCATTTTCAGCAAGCAAGGCTGCATCATCCACATGTTGCAGGTTGCTAATAAGCCTTCCTCCAATCCTGGTTCCACATTCTTCTGATAAGCCAGCTTTTCTGATGATTTGCTCAGCATACAGATTGAGTAGGTGTGGTAAAAAGATGCAACTCTGATGCACACCTTTCCTGCTTTTAAACCATGTATTATTCCCTTGTTTTTGGTGCACAACTGCCTCTTGATCCATGCACAAATTCCACTAAAGCACAGTGAAGTGTTCCAGAATTTCCATTTTTCTCAAGTTTATCCATAGTTTATTTTCATCTACACAATCAACGGCTTTGAATAATCAATAAAATACAAGTAAACATCTTTCTGGTATTCTCTGCTTTCAGCCAAGATCTGCTTTCAGCAATGATATCCCTTGTTCCACATCTTTTTCTGCATCCAGCCTGGATTTGTCAGTTCCCTGTTAATGTACTGCTGCAGCCATTGTTGAATGGTCTTCAGCAAACATTTGCTTGCATGGGATATTAATGATATTGTTCTAGAGCTTGAGCATTCCGGTGGGTCACCTTTCTTTTAAATGGGCACAAAGATGGATCTCTACCAGTCAGGTGGTCAAGTTGCTATCTTCCGCGTAGATGAGTGAGTGCTTCATCAGCTTGTTGAGACAATTCTGCCACATAGCGACCCTTTAGCTTTTCCTTGAAGCAAAGGAAACAACACTGAAGGAAGGAAAATCACCTAGTAGAGAAGGGACACATCTAGGGGAGCTGGAGTTCAAACCAGTTACTACTGGGTTTAATGAGGGACTAATTACAGCGACCCCAGGTGTGTCAGAGTATACTGTGTTTCATGAAGTTTTCAATAGCTGATCTTTCTTCTACAGCACTTCTGGGTGGACCTCAAATCCAGGCATTTAACTAGCAGTCGGTGCATTAACTGTACCATACGGGCAGTTCCAGATGGAAATTAACCCCACCCACTTCTAATCATTTCCTCCTTACCGTGACTCTATAGGACAGAATAGAACTACTCCTTTGGGCTTGAAAGACTGATATCTTGGTGGGTTTGAACCATTGACCTTGGGGTTAGCAGTCCAGTGCTTCACCTACCTAGCCATCAGGGCCCCTTGGCTTCAGAGTAGCACCTTCCAAATGCCTTGCACATAGTAGGTGATTAATAAATATTGTTGGCTGGTGTGTGAGTCATTGTATGAAAGAACCTCCTGCTAGAGGTCATTCACTTCTAGTTGGGATATGGGGAAGCAGGAAAAAGACAGGGAATCCCTGATGTTCTGAAAATCCTACACCCCAAAAGGTCTCCAGTCCTCAAAATGTTGGAAGGCGAATCCCATGACTTGTTCCCTCCCTCCTCTTCTCTCCTCCATCCTCCTGGACCAAGGAGTGGGAGGCCGGTGCTCTCCTTCCTAGGAAAAGTCTGCCATATGGAGCGGTCAGAAGCCCCTTACTGCAGGAGAGCGAGCCAGCACCTGCCTGCTTCCATCAGCTCTGAGCTTGCTTCACACGCACTCCCACAGCTGAGACACAGCACCTCCTGCGAGGGAGCCCTGGGCAGCAGCTGTGCTCAGAGAGAGCAGCTGGGGCTAAAGCTTTTGAAGGCCCAGCCACCTGGGCAGGTTCAGAGGCTGTCAGCAGGCCTGCTCACAGCACACTTCCTCACATACCTGCTGGGACTGGAAGGTCACCAGGCACGGCAAACTACAGATCTCCCTCCATATCCCCACAGCACAGGATTCAAGCCCCTGGGAGCTTTCCCTCTTACTCTTAGCAAGAACTAAAAGCACCAACACGTGGTCTGCTTTTATTCTTTTTTTCACAGGCAAGCGCTGCTTCTGCTGCTGGTTTTACTGCTCTCACTACTCACTGCAGAGACTGTGAATCTGTTGGCTGAGGGCAGAGAATCTCCCTGGGTTTCTACATAAACCAAAGGTGTTTTGAATTACTTCCTTTTAAGATGCAGAAGAAATAACTCAATCATCAAACATATACTACAAACTCACTGCTCATAGTGGCCCTACAGGGCATGGTAGAACTGCCCCTGTGGGTTTCTAAGACTGTTGCTCTTTACAGGAACAGAAAGCCTCGTCTTTCTCCCTCTGACTAGCTGGTGGTTTCAAACCACTGACCTTGCAGTTAGCAACCCAATGTATCACCACTGTGCCACCAGCGTGCTTTATCAAACATTTAAGTAAGTCCTTACCATATTTGTCCTGTTAAAGAACCCAGGTGGCATTGTGCGTTAAGATTTCGACTACAAACCCACAAGGTTCGCAATTCAAACCCACCAGCAACTCCACAAGAGAATGACGGGGCTGTCTGCTCCCAAGGAGGTTCACAGTCTTGGAAACCCTGAGAAACAGTTCTCCTCTGCTCTGCCCAAGAGTGCTATGAGTCAGAATCAGCTCAATTGTAGTGGGCTTGGGAGTGTTTATATACCCTGTATGTAGTCTAACGGTGGTTAAATGGTACTCAATTGCTAACCCAAAAGATGGCAGTTTGAGTTCATCCAAAAGTATCTCAGAAGAAAGACCTGGTCATCTACTTCCCAAAGCATCTGTCATTCAAAACTCCGATGAGTCCAGTCAGCCAGAGGAGTCGGCTGCACAGTCACAGGGGGTGATGGCTCTGCCCTGCCCCAGAGGGGTCAGAGAAGACAGTGAGCGTGGAAGCAAGCAGGCCCCTTGCTTTCTGCCAAGGGATGCGCACAGCGGCACAACCTCGAAGCCAGACAACGTGTCAGGATGCATCAGAATTCCAAAGCACAAACCCTTTGACAGGGCTTCCCTATTTCTAGGGATGAACCAGACGGATAGGCTCACACCATGTCAAAGGATATACAAGGGGATTCTAAAAGTTCACGGAAAACGGAAGTGAAAGATCACGGAACTTTTTCTCGGGAACTTCTTGCAGCCTCCTTGTACTTGCAAAGTCTCCTATGGCAGTACCGCTTGAAGAGAACCTGGTCGGAAATAACCTACATGTCCATCAATGTTGCTGTTGCTAGGTAGCATCGAAACATTTCTAGGTGGCCGTTAGGTACCCTCAAGTTTGTCATGCACAGTAGAACAAACCATCGCCCAGTCCTGCTCCACCTTACAATTACTGTAACGCTTATCATTATTGCAGCCACTGGGCCAACCACTCTCATTAAAAGTATTTCTCTTTTTCTCTGACTCTCTACCAAGCATGATGTCCTTTTCCAAAATTGGTCTCTCCTGACAACATGCCCAAAGCATGCAAAACAAAGTCTTACTATCCTCACTTCTAAGTAGGATTCTGGCTGTACTTCCAAGATTGTTTTGTTTGTTCTCTGGCAGTTCAAGGTATTTTAAATATTCTTTACCAAGGTATTTTCTAATATTCCACTGCATACATCCTTCTGTCAGTTCCTCATTCATTGTCCAGATTTTGCATGAATATGAATGATCAAAAATACCACAGTTTACATTAGGCACATTTTAGTCCCCAAATGACATCACTGCTCTTAAACAAGTCAAAGGGGTTTTGTGCAGCAGATCTGCCCAGGCAACAGGCATCAGATTCCCTGACTGCTGCTTTCATCGGTGCTCATGTGGATCCCAGTAAAATGAAACCCTTGGCAACTTAAATCTTTTCTCTGCTTATCATAAGGTTGTCTCATTGGTTCCGTTATGAAGGTTTTTATTTTCTTTGCATTGATGACTTGTATGTAATTCATACTGAAGGCTGCGATCTTTGATCTTGAAATGAAACGCCCATCACCAGGGGACTGTTTAACATAAAGAAGGTCTGTAAAACGGCTTTTTGCAGCTGTAGCTTGGCCGGAAGTTAACACCTTTTGACCTCCCTTTGGACCCTTTTGAATTTACCGTGGTTGTTTTTCTGCTTTGTTTTCTATTGAGGCTTTTCTCTGTTTCATGGGGTCATGGTTGCTGGGTCCTTTTTGCTTTTGCTTTCTCTGTCCTCCTGTGTGGGTATCTCTGTGTAACAAAGTCTCCAGTGGGGGGGGGGGGGGGGAAACAGGGAACCAAAAATAGTGAACACAAGAACAAGGAATAGGGTCCAAAGTTCATTGTGATGATTGAACTTTAGAAATCTACGATACGTTCATTTATCTCAATTAAACTACTTTTAATAAAGAATACCATGTCTAGTCAAAGGAATACAAAATAGCTGTGAAAGAGGAGTAGATGCACTCTCTATATGAAAACGTCTCCAAGTGTATCAATTGTCTACTGTTAAAAGCTAAAAGAAATGAACGAAATAAGCCTATATTGCAGCTGCCAGCTCAATTTCAACCCATAGCTCAGTGCTTAACCGTTGTGCCACCAGGGCTCTTTGATGATGTGTATATTGTTACGGTTGCACATCAAATATGTCAGCTTAAAACCACACTTTCTTCTGGGAAGGGATATGGGAGCAGCTTAGCTGTGTGATTCTGGGTCAGGGTCTCTTACAAGAGCTGTGGGTCAGGGCTTCTGTTTCGTCAAGGCTTCCTGGGAGAAGGATTTGCAGCCACTCCCTCACCTAAGTTCTGCCAGGATGCAGTTGCTCACTACAAGGGCCTCTCCATAGGCTGCCCGGGTCTTCTCATAGCATGAGAGTGGGCTTCTGTGTCCCAGGACTGCCCACGACCTGGCAGCTGGCTTCCTTTGAAGAGAGAGGAAGGCACACCCAAGGATGGAAAATGCAGTTTTAAATAACCTCGTCTTGGAAGAAAGAAGCCCTACAGATGCAGTGCATAAGCATGGAGCCCCCAACAAAACGACAGTGATCCAGCTCCCGACTTGTGAAAATGCACAGCCTTGGGGCTGTTCTGCTCCACGAGGCCCTTTAGAGTTGGAATCAACTCAACAGCAGGGGGAGGGCAGTTGAAAATGGCATCCCATTGCTATTTCTATGTTCTTTCCTTTCCTATTTTATTGGGAGCTCTTACAGATATTATAACAATCCATAGTTCAGTTAGATTAAGCATAACTGTACAATGGCTGCCACCATCATTTTCAAGACATTTTCTCCTCCCCCACCCTACCTGTTATTATACTATATAATTATCATTTTGCTGTATTTTACACCATGCAATGTATCCATTCACCTATCATTCATTCCCCTCAAGTGGGGTGATATAGTCACTGTTGTCATCAGTTCCCCCCCCCCACTGTCTTTCCATAACCTCAGGGAATCATTACTTTGATTACTATTTCTGAGGGGCTTATCTAGTATTTCATGCACCGAATGATCTAAATTATGTAAATGAACATATGCAGATCTAACAGGATTAATGAGGTAAAACGAGGGTCATAATAGAGGGAGAAATTTTAAAGAACTAGAGCATCGTTACGTGTTTCATCAGTGCTGTACCGCATCCTGGATATATCATCCCTTCCGTGTGGCTCTTCTGTGAAGGACTGTCCAATTACCTTACAGATGGGCTTTGGGTTTTCACTTGGCGTATGCTCTTTCACATCAATTTGATTGCTTATTTGTGAACGTCTGATACCTATTCCCATCGACAGCTCATGATCCTACAGGCGGGTCTACTTCTTCCATGTGGGCTTTGTTGCTTCCCTGCTAGATGGATGCTTGTTTAACTTCATGCCTATAAGGCCCCAGATGCTATATTTTTTAATAGTTGGGCACCATCAGCTTTATTCACCATATGTGCTCATGCACCCATTTTGTCTTCAGTGATCAAGTCAGGAAGGTGAGTATCATACATTGTCACATTATTTGAACAAACTGTGCTTGTACAGTTTGAGTAGAGGCCCAAATTCCATCTGCTTCCTTGATTATATATATATATATAACTTTCTTATTCTTTCTGTTTTTCTTTTTCCTTTCCGCCTGCCCCACTATCATGTTTACCCATCATTCACCTCTCAGTAATTCCTCTTAGATACATTTCAATTTATCAAACATGACCAAGAATGCTTCCCCCTCCTCATTATCAATTTTAGATTCCTTGCGATTCTCCTGTCCCTATTGTTATTGACTCATCCCTCTCTTTCCCCCACCTTCTTCTCTCCCATGTGCCCCCAACTTCAACCTCAGTCCTGTTGTCATCTCCTTGGGATTGCTTAACCTGCCTATGTTATGTAGATAGACACCAAAAAATAAGAGAGAAAGAGAAGCCGTACAAATAGTTCCAAATCAAACTGTTGTCCTGACCCAGAGTAGACGAGTATCCCTCTGTTAAACAGCGAGCAGGCCCTGATAGAATTCACGAGCCCATTCCCCTGTTCTTCCAGGGATCCAGATTCTAGGACCTGCTTACCTAACTGCACTTTTAGTCCCCTGCGTCTGTGTCTGAGGGGCACGCCTTCTACGATACCCCATTGCTCTTCCTGCAGTCAAAGATGGAGCGGTCTAGTGCCCCAACCCCACCCATTACACCTTTAGACTTTCAGTGTGTCCCCCTTATGAATATTCCCCGAACCAGTAAGATGAGGAACCAAGTGCTGCACCCGCAGCCAGAAGTCTACAATCTGGATTCTTCAGGGACTTGACTCCCACTGTTGGTCTGTTGCACTCCCCTCTTGATTTGCCCCCTTGTGTGCGATTCTCTGATTATAAATAATTCCGGCCTATAGTCAAAGGTATGCAAATTAAGCCCCACCCCCTGAGGGAGGGGTACCAAAAAAATTTGTGGATGGAACTTTAAAGTCACCACAGCACCACATAGTCCTAGGGAGGCAAGTAACAACAAGGTGCTGAGTCGTTTGTGTGGCATACTACTGTACATGTAAGAAGAGGAAAAAGAATAGTTACATGTATTTGCCTGTGGATGAATAAAATTTCTCTGGAAGATTACACAGGAAACTGTTAACATTGGTTGCCTCTAGGGAGAACAATCTGGCAGCTTAGGAACAAGGATGGGAAGGAAACTTTACTTTAGGTATCCTCCTGGTCTACCTCTTGAATTTAACACCAGGTGAAATGATCTGCTTTTAAAGAAGATGGAATGGGATTACTCAGTTATTCTATGCAATTTCACTGATCATTTAGGAGCGAGGTCCTAGGGTACATCCCTTAGGAATTTGCAGTCTCTCTGGGTAAGCAAGACCCCAGCACACTTAGAATCCTTTTTTGTAATTTATGGTCAGACACGTTGACTGTCAAGTGTATGGCCCAGATAAAAGCCCTTATGTGGGTAGTCTTGAAAAGTTCTGGGAAGGAGGAACGCTTAAATGAGATTCAGAGAGAAAGAGGGTAAGGAGGGCAGGTCAGGGGAGGGAAACATGAAGAAAGAGGCTAACGTGGAACTGTTGAGTAAAAAGGGAGAAAGAGGATTTTGAGACCTGCCCAGTGTAGTTAAAGATTTGCACTGCCCATTCGTTATTTTCCCCAAATCCTTGGTTGTTTTTCATCCTTGTTATTTTAAAGAGAGGGCTGTGGAAAGCAAGAACCTGCCTACATGTGTCTTCCTGACTCACCACGTGAAAGTCCACCTGACTAAAACATTGAGCCTCTTATGTGCATGGCCATATTCTAGGAAACTCCCACAGATGCTAGTGAAAATCCATCCATGTCAAACAAACGTTGTAGGCTTCTAGAGTTGTAAAAGAACCTCACTCAGTCCCAGTAGAGGTGGACCTAGTGATATGAACATGGAATTTGAAATTTGGAAATCAAGACCAATTTCTTGCTCTCTTTCAGACTGCAAGATCTCTTGAGTTTGCCCCTCTCTACACTGACATCTCATTTTTTTTCCATTGCTCACCCTCCTTACCCATTTATCAGTCCCGGTTTCTGATTGGCACTCATGTTGACTCGCTCTGGGCCTGGCTTGCCGGTGGCAGACCTGTCCACCACAGAGCACAGTCCATCCTGACCACTGTCCCTGAGACTCTCAGTGTATGTTCTCACAATGGAACTGGATCACCCAGGCTCACCTGTTTATGGATGAACTTCCACTGTGCCTCATGCCATTGGCTAGGAGAGGAATTGATCAGATCCTCTGCTACCCACTGGTCACCCAGTTCTACAGGTCTTATGGGAAAATAAGACAGGGCTATCAGAGAAAGAATGAAGCACTCAGAGAGACAATGCCTGTAGTGACACACGCACTCGTACGCAATGTTTTCTTCCATTTAACACAGCCCTGGAGACCCAGTGTTCATCCTCAACAACAAGAGTATAGTCAGGAGGGAAAGAGATGCTGATGGGACCCCTCACTATTCAGGGCCCCACATCCATTCAAGTACTTGGAAAAGCTTATTGAGTGGCACATCCATACAATGGGATATGACCTAGCCACGAGGAGAAATGAAGTTCGGACACATTCTACACTACAGATGGGCCTTGGAGCCAGTCGGATAAGTGAAATAAGCCATAGAGAGGAGGAAAAATGTTATATGATCCTATTTATGGGAAATATTCATAATAAGTAAGTACACACAGAGAGAACATAGATTGGTAGTTGCTAGGGCCTGGAGAGGTAATGGGAAGTTATTGTTTAATGGGAACAAGGTTTCTGTTTGAGGTCATGCAAACATTTGGGGAATAAATAGTGACAATGCTTGTGCAACGCTGTGAATACAATTAATGCCACCAAAATGCGTTCTTCATCTGATTAACATGGAAGTTGCAGAAGAAATAAATAAAGCCTATTGGGTGCCAGCTATTTTGCTAGCTACTGAGAACATAACCTTGAACGAGCTTCTGTGGTTTTCTGCAGGAGCCCACGACTGAGGCAGACAACCATAAGAAAGATTCATCTCATGGATGCTGACTCTTCACTGAGTGCTTCTCAGGGATTGCGAACTTTGACTCCCTCATGGCTCTCATTCTGGTTTTACACAGAGGGACACTGACTCCCGTGGTGAGTAAAAACCTGCCGACAGTCACGTAGCTCATCAGTGGTGAGGCAGCAACTAGAACCCAGGTCTGCCTGAATCCAGAGCCCAGATATTAATCTCTCCATGGAACTACATCCCAAACACTTGCCTCTACTTACAGGGCAGGACAGTGACTACGTAGAGCAACCAACTGGAAGTTATCATGGGAAAATAGCTGAGGAACAAGAAATCATGTCCAGGGCCAACCCAGATTGAGGGGTGGGGTGTGAGGTGGGTGATCCGGGCAATCTGAATGTGGTACGATGCAATGAGATCCAGGTGAGGATAAACCCGGCTGAAGGAGCAAAGACTCCGAAGCCATTGGAAGACCCCTTTCTGGCACTGATAAAACGGAGCAAACACTCTTGTGAAGGAGATTGGCAGGAAGTTGGGGGTCGGGTGGAGGAAGAGACCCTTGGATGTCAGGAAGCTGTATGTGAGTTATGTTGTTGACGGTTTGTTTTTGTCTTAACTGCACAATGCCACCGCCTAGGTGTATTTTAAGAAGATGCCTCTGGCATGTCTGTGAAGCAGGAGGAGAGCAGTTGGGGGTGGGATGTAGGAACGTGTTGTGCAAAGTTTCAAAACAAAAGAGGAACATAGAAAGATCGTGACAAGGGGCTTGAAAGACAAGGGACTCCAGGGAGGTGACTACACAGGACGTTTTATATGTGAGAAATAAGAGAGAAGAAGGAATCAAAACGTTACGGTCTCTCTTCTGAATTTCTCTTGTAGGGAGCTCTCAAACGTGCCTCTAATACATAAATCCCCGACTCCACCCACAGAGTCTCATATTTTTTTTCTTTCTGTCTAAATCCCCAGTCCTGGACTTCATGTGGCCACACACAATGCATAAGTCCGTGCGCACACGCACACACACACTGACCTAGTGTCACATCTAGAACCTTTAATTATTTTACTGGGACAATTTCTTTGACACAGCGAAGGTAATCAGAATATCTTCTCCATGGAGACCAAGAACTGTTTACATTCTTGACCTCATTCCAAACACCCAGCAAATCCCTGGAGAGCAATTCATTAAATGGGGATCTGTGTGTCTGGCTGAGTGAGCTCTCCCATCCTTTCTCTGTCCCTTTCTGCCTTCTCCTTCCCAGCCTTTTCCCTTTCCCTCTCTTGCCCCATAGTGGACCTGCTAGTGAAGCAGCTAAATTTCATTCTCCTTGCTTGTCGAGCAGAGCTTTGTTTTTAAAAGACATAATCTAAGAGCTATATTTTTTCCCTTTTGTAACTATGTTGGTGCTATATTTAGTAATTTTATTAAGGAGATAATTTACATAAATTCTATACCAGAACCCTGCTGAGTAGCAAACTCACTAATTCCATTCCTCCTATTAGGGAAAACAGACAAGCCAAATGAGATTTAAAGATGAGACAGATGAATTTGCGTTTGGGGTAAAGTCAAGCCTGGGACTTTGGACAAGAATCTAGGGATCTGAGAGAACAGAACACTGTGTTCTAGCCACCAGCAAACAGTGCCAAGGAGGGGTGGGGAGAGGAAATAGATTTTGATGGAGGGAAAGAAAGGCAACACCAAGAATGCACCTGGGCACCGTGGGACATTCTCTTGACCACGCATCTGCAGATTTAAAACGGATAAGTCACTTCCTCCCTCGCCCCCGCTCCACAGTCCCAATGTCAACTTGACAACTGTCAAAGGAGCAGGACGCGTGTGCAGTCTTCCCGGGCAATTTCTGTCATCTGTGAGCTGTGTGGCACTGATTTCTTCTGTGCCGGGTCCCCCGTTGCAGGGAGGAGCCAGCTTTGTTAAAAGGGCTCATCCAGTCCCTGTCTCAGCACCAAGTATGCATGTATGGACATGCGAAGAAATACAATGGAAGCCTTCTTTCAACAAAGCCAATAATGGGACGACAACAACAACAACAACAAAAACTGATTTGTACCAAAGACGGCAAGAGGTGGTTATTAGCTTTACAAAAAGACAAACTAGAGAATTATTTTAAATCACCAGCTCCCTCCGCGCATTGGAAATGAGATTCAATTTAGAAAAATAAAAATTCAATTGATACACAACTTGGAGAATGCTTTGCTGGTGAAAAGGAGGCACAGCAGGGACCAGCCATCGGTGGTGATTAAGAAAAGGAAGTGGACGTCATTTTCTTCTCTCCCAGTAGGGCTGATATTAACATGTAATGAGGGCCTAGTACATGCCAGATGCTTTCAAACACCTTCATTATGTCTGGTCCCCCAAGTTATCCCGGGAGAGGGAGACCGGCTTTATTATACAGATGAGGAAACTGAGCGGTGGCGCAGCCTGCCTGTGAGGTCTTTGCCTCCCCTCCCCTTCTGCAACCCTACAGTCTGCCTCAGGGACACATTCCCACTGGATTCTAAGGCTCCCTTCCTTTTTCTAAACAAAGCCTGCTACAGGGCATGGCACATCAACTCGCCTGAAAGTCAACACAGTCTTCTCCTTGGATTACAATTTGGTCATCCAAGTGTCTGTTTGGACTGTTGAAGCTTGTCAGGCACTCAAGGATCTCCCTTGGAAACAAGAGTCAGCATGGGTTTAGCCCAGGCCCAGACTTGGGCTATTAGGCAGGTGCTTCCCATAGGCTAGGGAGTTGACTTCCAAGAGCTTATGACTCTCCCAAAAGCTCACTCTGGACATCATCAACCTAATACAAAAATTCTCTGTGGTTCCCCAGTCTTGCTTACAAATAAGGATGTCCATGTGACTGAGTTACAACCAACAGAACTTCAGCAGAAGTGAAGCACTTTGTTAAAAACAAAAAACAGAAAAACCCCAGGTATGAATATTCCTGCTCTTTGGAGCTTGGTTTTGGTTTGGTTTTGGCAATGGCAAGCGAGGACAGCAACACTGAAAGCCAGTGGTGGCAATGGTGGACCCACAAGTTGGAATTCCGATGTTGTTCATGCTTAAAGGAGGCAGGTGGACACATGATCACAACAATTGGCTCAAGCACAGAAACGACTGTGATGGTGGCACAGCACTGAGCGAGGTTTTATTCTGCTCAATTTAAAGTCAGTCTGAGTTAGTCCTGACTCAACAACAACTAAAACCAACCACGTAAAAGCGTCCCCCTGGTTCATACAGGCTCACAAGAAAAGCCCTGACTGAGAGATCCACAGAGGGCCTTGACAAAGTAAGGTAGAAACTTCAATCGCAAGAACATCGTGTGGGAGGCTAACCCAATCGCCAGCTTCTGATCAGCAAGAGCTCTTTCCGGTGCAGCCACGCAGCTCCCTGATGCGTGACTGTCAAGTGAGCCCCCATCCCTTTATTATTAGAGGGGAAAGGTAGTGGGTTCAATGGATGGGTTTGAGGTTTGTCTGTTCTGTGTATGTTTCACTGCTATCTAGATGATGTTGGGAACTTAGGTCTTCTAAATGTCTTTTAGAGTCCAAGACCGTTCTTCTTAAGGCCCTCTACATACTGTATATCCCACGGTCTCCTTTATGTCTGAGAACGCTGGGTTTCAGAGAGATGGCGAGTTCTCCGGGCTCACACTGCTGCATTCAGGTCCTATCCCCTGTGACTCTCACATGCACAGCCATTCCTCAACTGCACCGACTCCGTCCCATCACCTCCCAGGAGTCCTCACTCCTCACTGTGGCTGCCCTTTTCCTCCCACAATGGATTGGACGTCCTGTGCGGTCAGAGATAAAAGATTAGCATCCCACCCTGCTCACACCTCACCCTCCAGCATAGCTCAGCACAAGGATCGCTGGATAAAGGGCTGAGGTCCTGCTCACTGGTTATTTTCTTGGCTACTCAAAGGGGCGTCAGAACACTACATTGTTCTATAGAAACTAAGAGGGAACAAAAAGTTCCTGCCAATCATCTGAGATGCTCACCTTCCTGACACGATCACTGAAGACAATGGGTGCATAAGCAAATGTGGTGAAGAAAGCTGATGGTGTCTAGCTATTAGAAGATATGGAGTCTGGGATATTAAAGGCTTGAAGATAAACAAGCAGCCATCTAACTTAGAAACAACAAAACCCAGATGGATGAAGCACACCGGCCTGTGAGATCATGAGGCATCAAAGGGATCAGATATCAGGCATCAAAGACCCCCAAAAAGCATAGCATTGTGAATGAGGGGGAGTGCAGAATGGGGACCCAGGAACCATCTGTGGGCAATTGGACATCCCCTTGCAGAAGGGTTGCAGGGAGCAGACGAGCCAGTCAAGATGCAGTGTAGCAATAAGATATACAATTTCCCACTAGTTCTTGAATGCTTCTTACCCACGCCCCCACTATCATGATCCTAATTCTACCTTATAAATCCGCTGGACCAGAAGATTTACACTGGTACAGATAGGAACTGGAAACACAGGGAATCCAGGACAGATGAACTCCTCATGACCAGTGGTGAGAGTAGCAATACCGGGAGGGTGGAGGAAAGGTGAGGAGAAAGAGGGAAGAGATGACAAGGATCTACATATAACCTCCTCCCTGGGGGACAGAGAGTGGAAAAATGGGTGAAGGGAAATGTTGGACAGTGTAAGATATAACAAAGTAATAATTCATAAATTATCAAGGGTTCATGGGGGAGGGGGGATCAGGGAGAGAAGGAAAAAATGAGGAGTGAATACCAGGGGCTCAAGTAGAAAGCAAGTGTTTTGAGAGTGATGGAAACAAATGTCCACAAGTGTTTGACCCAATGAATGTATGTGTGGATTATGATAAGAGTTGGACAAGCCCCAATAAAATGATTTAATTTAAACTAACAAACAAACAACAACAGAAAGACCTGCCAATCAGAACTGAGACTAGGGTTAGACAAAAATGTAAGGAGACTCTCTCTTTTTTTTCTTTTAAATCCAATCTTACATTAGCATGGCTCTGGGAGTAAAAACCTCTTTCCATTTCGTGGCCATGGCGCCTCTTTTGTGTCACCCAAGTCCCAACCCAGCCACACACATCTCAAAACTCGCGACTCTTAGATCCAGGCATGCTCTTCAGGATCCTCTGTTTAGTGGTGTCCAAACTTTTCCAGAAGATCAAGCCTTTTTTACCCAACCAGAATTTTGTGGAAGTCTGAGTAGGAGAGTGTCTCTGATGATTAAAGACACACACCACCCGTGACGTCAGACTGAACTTGCTGCTGAGTCAGGATGGGGGTCCCGGCCCTCCTGGCTGCCATCACAGTCACCTCACCCTCCACCGCACTGAGCAAGCACTCTGTATCACAGAAGCTTCTCACCCAGGAGATGCACAAGCCCTCGGGTGCAGAAGCAGGACAGTCTCCAATGCAATCTCTGAGTGTGACAAGCAGAAAGGGAGGGAGGCATGAGGGGGACATTCATCTTTGTTGGAGTATTTAGGAGACATTGCTTCCTCCGAACTCACTTTGAGTTCCAACATGCTCCTTTCTAAATACATCAGGATATGCTGTCTCAGAAGGTGTGTTGACAAAAACCTTCCATCCTCTGTGGGTGAGATAGTTAAGATTTTTTTATAGTTAAGATTTACTGTGCCAACCTGGTCAATAAACACATGTGGGATTAATTGGAGGGCAGAGAGATAAATGGCTCCATGAGCCTCCCCTTTTGAGTTCTCGGGTCTCTTGCTCTCTGATGGTCAGACCAGGGTGCAGCTGCCTTAGCCAGTTCCCTGATTCAATTGGCAAGACTCACTTCCTGGGAAACATCCCCAAGGAGAAGCCACATGGACCTATCCTGATGCAGCCCTGGGTGCTGGAGCAGCTGTAAGGAGACCCCTGCCAGCGCTGAGATGTTTATACATTCACTGATTCAGCTTTCCTCTTGCAGACAGCGTGAGATTGAGGAGGACTTTGTAAATTGGTGTCAGACATGTTGGACATATGGGCTTGGACAGCACTGGGTTGGGATGCTTTCTTAATGTACACTTATCCTTTATATAAAACTCTTTCTTATATACACATGATTTTCTGTGGATTTGTTTCTCTGGTCACCTAGACTGACGCAGTGGGGCACACCCACCTAATACCTTTTTCCAAATTGCAGATACCTAACCCACCCTCACAATCCCTTCTTTATAAACACACACACACACACACACACACACACACACACACACACTGCAAGCTAAACACTGGAATACACTAAAATAATTATTTTTATATATTCATTATTGTTTTTCTGTTATTATTATGAACCAATACTGTCGTTGTCTTACTCAGAAATTCTATTTTAAAACAATTTGGCTGTTTGTTTGTTTGTCTGTTTGTTTGTTTTTGAGTCTTCTGGTAGGGGGGTGTCGCAGGGGCAACAAGGGAAAATCCAACAGCAGTTCTTCAACTTTGTCCTAGCATGCATGTGTTGTTCTGTTTCCATTTGAGCAGCGGAGAAGCAGGAACTTGGTCATAGATGTGAAGCAATGAACTAGAGAGAAAACACATAGAATTCTAGTTTCAACTCTCTCTGCTTTGAGGCCTCCAGGCAAAGCATTTTAACCGTCTCTGCCTAAGTCTGGCTTCCTTGCAGAATACGCTGAAATCTAATTGCCCTGTGATAGAGGGGTCACAACTGGCCGTAGTGTGGTTCGCACTGGGCTGCCAACTACAGAGGTAGCATTTCCAAATCACTAGATACCGCCCCCCGGAGACAGAGACGTTCTGTCCCCATAAAGATGCACAGTCTCAGAAACCCACAGGCACAGTTCTTCCCTGTCATACAGGGTCCTATGAGTCAGAATTGACTTAATGACAGTGAGTTTGGGTTTGTTTTTATTTTTGTGGGCAGTTTTCAATGGACTATTAGCCTAAAACTCGGCAATACAAACCCATCCAGTGTCTCATTAGAATAAAGGTCTGGCAAATTGCTTCCCTACAAATTGCAATTAAGACAGTCCTACGGGGCAGTTCTCCTCAGTAACACAGAGCCAGAATCAAGTCAAATGCAACCAGGTTTGGAAGCTTAGTCTTTGGTTGTATTTATTTGTTGTTGGTTTTCGATGCACCGAACAGCAGTCCCTGGGAGGTGCAAACAGCTAGCCGCGTGACAGTTAAGCACAAGGTTGGAAGTTTGAAGCCAGCTGTATGTGCCTTGGCAAAGATAATGAGCTCCCTACTGCTGAAAAATCTCAGGCTTGAAGACCTTATGGAGCCCGGCCCTGCCCTGAACCCCCTGAGTGATATGGAGTCAGCAGCAACTAGTTTGAGTGGTTTTGCTTATGTTTTTGGATAAGCATAACAGCTTTGGAAGCAAAAGTAAACATTGCTTGGAGACAGGGACTTGTGATAATTCACTTATACAATGATGAGTAGCTGTCTAGGGGATTTCTTTCCCCCCAATCAGCAGACCTGGAAGGGCACCAGGTTAGATGAGGCCCTGGTTTGAAATGCAGTTCTTACGTCCTCATAAGATCTGGTCCGTGTTGACAACCAGCTGATGGTAGTCAGCGCCTTCGTAGGATGAGAGAAGGTGGGAGGTCGCCTGTCCCCTGACAGCAGAAAGAAATGGAAACATAGTTCCTGCACTTGTACATGGGCTCCCACCACCTACTTTATTTGTACTTTTTAAATTCAATCTTCACAATTTTATAGAGTTCTCACGAAAGCCTCCACTTTCCCAATCGAGAGAGGCCTGGTGGCATAGTGGGTTGTTTTGGGGGTTTTTTTTTGGGGGGGGGGGGGGAGTTTAACCGTATGATTAGCAGTTCTAAACCACCAGCCGTTCTACTGGAAAAAAGATGTTTTCTACTCTCCTACAGATTTACAGTCCAGGAGAACCAGAGGGGCAGTTCTGTTCTGTCCTACAGGGTCACTGTGACTCAGAATCGATTCGATGACAGTGGGTTGGAATTTGTTTGGTTTCTGAATATGAAAACTGAAAAACTAAGACATGATAAGGTTTACTCATGGCCTCTTATTGATTCTGTGGCAGCATCGAACTGAAGACCTTATGTAAAGCTCTTTAATATTAGAGGAATAACACTGTAGCTTAAAATTTGTCACATCCAGTGCAGAGTTTGGATGGAATTCTTCCTGTACAGGAGGCCTGGTGGCACATAAGGTTAAGCATTAGGCAGCTAACCCAAAGGCCAGAGGTTGGAACCAACTTGTCATTGTAAGGTGGTCTGATTTATCCCCTTGGAAACCCTACAGAATAGTTCTGTTCTGCAGGGTCAATGTGAATTCGAATGGACTCAATGGCAATTGGACTCGCTTCTCTGGTTTTTTTTTCCTGTAAAATTCTAGTTTAGGTATCCCTGGCCCTATGCTTTTAATTAATGAGTGTCCCTTTGCTGGTTGTCCTTGCTGAACATTTCCAGACTCATCCCTTCACGAGCGTCTTCTCTGGCTGACCCTGGACTCCCAGGGAGTCAGGCAGCACCTAAGGGCATCAGGGCATTTCCCACTTGGTAGCATTTGACTGCATCTCATCTCCATCCTTTCGAATGAAGAGAAAGTTGCCCTTGACGATAACCCCAGGCACCAGCAAATGAGTTCTTGGTCCTGGGCTCAGGTCATAACTGCTTTGCAATGTTGCCATTGTGGCTGTCTCCGTCCAGAATTTCCCACCAATTTGTCTTCCTTTCTGTGGACCCTACCCACTGGATCCTGATCTGAAGAATTTGCTTCTTTGGGGCTTCCATGACTCCCCATGACACATCTTTTTAACACCCTGACAGAAATAAGAGATCTGGAATTCCATGTTCTGCTATCTCCACGGGACAGAGGCTCCGGTTTATTTTATTTCTGTATAACCCACATGTAGATTGGAACAAATATCACTTGTGATATGGAAGAACAATTGTTGGACTTAGATGATAAGACATGTGGCTTCCAGGCTTCACATGAATTTCCGTGAGCTACAGAGCCTTATCCCTGGGGCATTGTGAATTTAGTAAGCAAAATGAACCTGCGCACAGTGTGCTCCTTTGAGAACTGCTCTTGTTGCTGCTGTCAGCTACTATTCAGCGAGCTCTGAGCCACGGCGACCCTGCATATAACATGAAAGCATCACCGGCCCCTGTGCCATCCTCAGAAGTGTTGCTATGTTTGAGCTCATTGTTAGGGTCGCGGTGTTAATCCATCATGTTGAGGATCTTCCTCTTTTTGTTCTGATCTCCCAATGCACCAAGCATGAGATGCTTCTCCAGGAATTGGCCCCTCTTGATAAGGTGTCCAAAATAATCAGGACACAGCCTCGCCATTTGTAATCCTAAGGAACGTCTGACTGTCCTTCTGAGGCAGGGTTGGTTCATTCTTCTGGAAGCCCATGAGAATATTCTGTATTCTTCACCAACCCCATAGTGCATATCTGTCCACTCTTCTTTGCTGTTCCCTTTCACTCTCCAGCTTTTGCATGCCAATGAGGCGATTGAAAATCCCGCATCTTGGCACAGTCACGTGTCAGACCTCATAGTGATATCTTTGCTTGTTAACATTTTAAAGTCTGTTTCGCAGTACATTTGCCCAATATCATGTATCATCTGAGCCCTTGCCTGCTGCATCCGTGGGTGATGATTGTCGATTTGAGTAAAATGAATCCTTGACAATTTCAGCACTTTCTTCATGTGTCACGACGTTACTCGTTGATCCAGTTGTGAGGATTTTTGCTTTCTTTATGTTGAAGTGTCATCTAACTGAGGACTGTCATCTTTGATTTTCACCACTGTTTCATGTCCTCTCCACTTGAAGCCATCAAGGTTGTATCATCTGCATGTTGCAGATTGTTATGAGTGTCCCTCCAGTACTGGGTTTGGATTTTGGTTTGGGGTTTTGTTTTGTGATTTGATTAAAAGAAAGAAGCAACAATGTTCAAAAACCTGAAGATCTGACCCTTTCTTTCTTCCCTGTTTGTCCACCCCCATTCCTGAGCCTATAGTCCTCTGTGGATGTGTCATTGATTTATACCAATCCCCCTCTTTCAGTCTGCACCTCATTTGAGAATAAGGTCTCTTCTTAACTTATTTGACTCTCATTATAACTCACTCTTTCCACAAGTCAGAGTTGACTCTGCAGCAACTGGTTAAAGGAGTCGGGGATGAGGAAAGTGGTTAACATGTTTGCTACTAATCACAAGGCTGGAGGTTCAAGAGGAACCATAGAAGAAAGGCCTAGATATAGACTTCCAAAAGTCACCCATGGTAAACCCTGTGGTGCACAATTCTGATCTGAAACGCTGAGGTCGCCATGAGTCAGACTCAAATCAACAGCAACTGGGTTTTATAACCCAGTAAGGAAAGCTGGAGAGGAATGGTGATCCCATTGCATGGATGAAGTAAACAAAGCTCATCCTAGCTGAAGTTGTGAGTGGACTAGGCAAAAGCCCAACTCACCATCGCTTGCCAATGTTTACGCATCTTTCCCTCATATATCATCTTGGACTGGTCCCAACTGGCCAAGAAAAATTTTAAAAGGCTAACTTGCTTACTTCTCTGAAAACAATTTTGTCCACCCCCTGCACATTGCCAACAAAAAGAGAAGAAAAGAAATTATACCGTCAATAGCTTTGGCTTCCTCTGGTACAATTCTAAGTCAGGATAGAATGCCCAGAGTCTCTAGAAAGCGACAAAAATAAACTAAAGACATTTTTAGAGGGGAAAGATTCAAGGGCAGAGGCTGGAGAGTGTGCAAATGACAAGGGGACTAAGTTGAGTACAAGCCCCAAGAAGACAAGGCTGGTGGTGACTCTCAGTGACAGAAGCAGCTGTCCCCCACCATCCATTTCTCTTGTCCTCCTCATTTTCCCCTTTGAATAATGTGTTTTCTTCTCTTCTTCACTCTCAGGCCCTGCTCTCCACATTAACATGTATATTGCTTGGTTAAAGGCTATCTGGTCGGTAGGTTCTAAATAACTGAAAAATGACAGGAAGATGATAGGGACGGGATGAATGAAGGGCTCGTCAAAAGTTCCCGACTACTTTTATAATTTATAAACAAATGCCCAGCTGAGCTCAACATATTCCATTTTCAGCTGCTTTCTCTTAAATAAAATAAGAAAGACATCGCCGAGGCTTACCTCTTTGTCCATCACCCACGCCCGCCCTCCACCCTGCTCCCCGGCCACGCAGGCCATGTCACCCAGGCGCGCGCTTGCAGACATCAGTGTGTACTGAGTCTATGCTGGTATGAGGCTGGGTACAGAGGGTCCAAAGAGTTCACTGTCTTGGGAGCCAGACATGCAAATCACCACTAGTGTTTGGTGCTGAGACATAGTCAGGTCAGGCCTCTCTGGGAGTAACAGGAGCCCGCCCCCTAGCTACATGAATTTTGATCCTGGAAGGCTTCTTGGAGGAAATAACTTCTGGGTGGAGTGCAGATAAACCAAGTGTTAGCCAAGCATTCACATACCCAAGTCCACCAGGGACCATTACTTTGTGTTGTTTTCTCTCCCTGCACTTTTTCCGTAAATACATACCGTACATTCAAAATATATGCAAATATATGCATATCTATCCTTTGATCTATCCTTTGGTCGTTTGTTTTCTTCCTAAGGTGTTTCTCTTCACTAAAATGTACACTTAAGGGGATCAAAGCTGCTCTGACCCGCCTACTGTTGTCACTTTTACTATGTTTGGCACATAATAGGAGGTCGCTAGTAATCATTAAGTTAAAGGATGTATATTATGTCTGGGAAGGAGTGTTTGAAGCAGAGGACAAGCAGGTTCAGCATCATGGAGACAAAAGGCAATATGGAGCTCTGAGAAATGATTCTCATAGCCTACTATGTTTGGAGCACTGGGTCTCAGGAGAGATGGTGAAAGATGAAATGGCTTAAGCAACCAGGACAGTTAGACATTGTATGAGATTTTCAGACTTTTAGTCTTTAATTCACAGGCAATGTGGAACTATTGGGAGACTTTGAGCAGGAGAGTGACATGCCAGGTTTGTCCTGTAGAATGACGGCACTCATTGAAGAGGGAAAGATGGGTTGAGGGTTGAGTGGAGGTTGAAAAACTGGTGCAGAGACGGGTTGCTAGAGTCCAAGAGAGAGAGAGGCGAGGCCCGGCACCGCTCCGGTTGCCCGTCTACTTGAAGAGCCCAAGCTGACTGGGTTAGGGGTCAGGAACAGGATGCTGGACTGCCTGTCCTCACTGAGATCTAGTCAAAATCTGGATCTTCACTGGTCCAGGGAAACAATACAGCCAGAGTGTCTCTTCGAAGCAAGACCAGGTTGCTTGCTTTACACCCATCACCTGAAAGGAATAGTATGATGGGTAAAGTAGAGGATCGATGAAAACCAGGTAAAGCCTCAGCGAGAGGAAGTGACACAACAGCCGCAGCAGACTGACATATATGGAAACCGTGACGACTCAGGCAGCATTCTGCTCTGCTATACAGAAGTCATCATGAGTTAGAGATGCCTTGAGAGCAACTAACAGCCACATGGAAGAAAATCATTCTCAGCTGGTAGTGTAGGGAGTGTCTGGGCACTCGTAATTGCCAGCTCTTGCCTTTGATTTCACCTCAGCGTGCCTGTCTCCGTTCCTCATAGCATGCCCTCAGAAGTGCCCAGCCCCGCAGCCACTGCTCAGTATACGACAGTTATGCTATGGTTTTGTTCTTGTGCTTGTTTCTATTGTGCATTGCTGTTATCAATACCATTATTGAGGTCTCATCATCGGTCCTTATAATAAATATGTGTGATAAGCAGGCCAGAAATGCTCACATATATGAAAACTGAGGATAGGTAAATCTGTAGTGACAGGAATTGGATTACTAACTTGTTAGTGTCATGGCAAGGAGAAGATGAAGGCAATGGGGAGCTGATAATAATACAAGAATGAGGAAGATGTTCTAAAATTTATTATGGATGGTGATGATTGAACAGCTCTTTTTAATATGTTTAAACCATTGAATTGTATGATAGGTGAATTATATGTCAATAAAACTGTTCTATTTTTTATAAAGTGGTATGGGATTTTCCCAAAGGCATGTGGTTAAAAAAGGACAGAATAAAAATAAAACCCACCCATCAGGACAGAAGCTGGAGAACTACAACAGAAAGCAAACTGAACACCAACCAGACACTGATAGCTTCTTTCAATTCAGCTTTGCACATACAGTGGGGGTTATCTTTCTTCTGTTTTCAAATGAGAGACAGGTTCTGAGTGCTCAAAGGACTGACCTAAAATCACACTGCTAGGAGGAGGGAGGAGTCCGTGGTGGTGTCAATGGTTACTGAGCCCAGCTACTAACCAAAAGGCGGGGAGTCACTTTCACCCCCAAATGCCTGAGAAGCAAGACCTGGAGGTAGACTTCCCCCAAAACTGACGTTGAAGCCTCAGGGAGTAACAGCTCTACCGTGGCATGCACACGGTCACCAGGAGCTGGAATCGGCTCCACGGCAACTGGTCACAGCAACAGGAGGAGGAAGAGCTTCCATTTTAATCCCGAATTATTCTAGCTCCAAGGCCTGGGTGTTTTCCAGCTTATTGCTCTGCTGGGATCCCTGAATGATAATTCCTAGAATTCATCCCACAATTACTCATTTTACCCAGCCACATGCCTGTCACTGAGTTCTGAGCCTACATGTTGTGTTCTTCCTCCCGCCCTACGAAGGCACAGAGGAGAAAATATGTCTGGCTGGAATCAGGAGTCCCTGAGGATCGGCTTCTAGAGCCGGGCATGCTCATGATTTGCATGATAATACCCAGATCCGACTCCATATTGGCAGAGCCAGAGCTCATTCCCTCCAAACTGCACCTGCTGACCGTCCCCGCAGGTTTCCTGGAAAGAGCAGCCACTGATTGTAAAACACTTTCTCTTAGAGTCTTCCAGGTTTCAGGTTAAATGTTGAAGCTAATCATATTCCAATTGCAAGCTGCCCCCCAGCTGTCAGTGTGAGTCACTTCAAGACAGGGGCACGTGTGCCTTGAGCAAGTTTGCCTTGGGTTCAGATCCTAACTCCATCACAAAGAGCCCTGGGATCGTCACTCCAGCTCTCAGTCTCTGGGCTCTCCAAGGCAAAATAGTGCTAAGAGATACTGCATGGGGTTTCGGTTGGGAGGTGTTTATTGAACGGACTTTTGGATCACACGTGAAAAGTCCTCAGTCATGGGACATTTTCCTCTCCGGGAGGAAGATGGCTCTGCTTCCACAAAGATTTACAGCCAGGGAATGAACTCAGTGGCTGTGGATTTTAGGGTTATTTGCTTCCTTGATCCCTGGTTGGAAGAAAGCGTTTATAGCACAAAGGTTGTGATGTTGGGGAAGAAAGAGCTGGCGAGCTCCTTCTGTAAAGATTACAGCCAAGAAAACCACATGGAATAGTCTACTCTGACACACTTTAGGTCAAAATCAACTTGACAGCCATGGGTTTGGTTTGGGGCTTTTGAATTTTTTCTTTCTGCAGAGGTTGTTTAGAGAATGGAGGAAAGACTAGCAGAGTTCATCATTCACCTCTGAGTGTGAAGATGTCTGCAAGGCTGGCTTGTTAGAGGGAAGAGAATGGATTAGGGGCAGAGGAGAAGCAAGCTACTGTGACTTTCTCAGTCTTCTTGTTTTGGTGAAAATATACAAAGCAGATCATCTACCCATTCAGCAACTTCTGCATGTACAGTTCAATGTCATGGGTCACATTGGTAACATTGTATCACCATATTATCTTTCCTTTTCTTTTTTAACAGGTTTATTGGAACTTCATCCACACATCATACAATTCAATAGTTTGATCAGATCAAGATGAGTTGTACAATCTTTACCACAATCAATTTTTGAACAGTTTCTTCTTCCTTGTACTCATTTTTATTTGTGTAATTCTTTTTCAATTTCAACAAAAATATATGCAGCGAAATATCCTCCCATTCAGCTCTTCGTGTTGTACAGTCATTAGTGATATCCCTCTCCAAATTGTTCCACTACAATTAAAATCACTCAACGCCCCCTAAGCAAAAACTCTTCCACCTTCACCCATGATCAATTTGGTTTCTTTTCTTTCTTTTTCGGTAGTTTTCTTGACATAATACATATCATACACTTCCATAGTTAAACCTCTTTTTCAAAGAGGTATATATACATCATCACAATCAGTTTTAATGTTCCCTCCCACATTGATTGATGGCTCCCCAATTCCTCTTCCCCTCCTCCGCCTCCCCTTCCTCATTCCCCATAAGCCATTGCATCAGTTATTATCTCTATGCATCCACTCCTTTTGTGCTTCATAAAATGAGAAAACTGACAAAAAATCAAAAACAAAATGAAACAGAAAGAATAAAACAGTAATAATAATAATAACAACAAGATAAAGATAAAAATAAGTAAGAATCAAAAGACCACCAACAATATTTTACAAGTCAGAGAAGAAACTTCTATCTTGGATCAATTGAGAAACATTTGAGCCTAGAGTAAATTGAGGTTGGATTGGGTCAGGAGATCCTGACCAAGTATCGTATTATCCCATGGTTAAATCCACCATAATCAAGTTGACAATCATCGCCGTTAGTACAGCTGTTCGAGACCCTAGCCTGTGCCTGGAAGGGATCAACCAGAGACTTAATCCGACTAGATACTCTGCAGCTGGACTTCGGGTTCCCAACATTCCAATGTCCTCCACACCTTCTACAAATTGGGTGTTCACAATTTAAGTCCTGACACTTTTCCCTTCATCATCTTTGGATTTTGCTATCATCATCTTTGGATCACTCTGTCTTGTCACCTTTTTCTCTCTCTTTCTCTCCTCATATTGTGTCACCATTGATTCAAACTTACTGCCCATAAAGAACTCATCTGTTTTACAGTTACTGTTATCAACTAGATATGATGGAGACAATTCCTTTAAAGAGTACAGTCTTGAAAGCAAAAATTACTTACAAATTTAACGAAACCATTGTTTGGCTTGAAGATGACTTCAAGAAACACTTTTGATTTAAGGTTCAAAAATTCTCTCAACATATTCAGTGGTTCTTCCAGCTTCAATGGGTCTAGTAATTCTAAAATATAGGGGGGGTGAAATTTGTTCTAGATGCCCTCTCCCCTTTTAACTAAGAGCTCATCTATATTAGAACTCATCTATTTAGTCCTCAAACAAAATATTCAGCAATGGTATCCAGGCCTCACCTAGGTCGTCTAGTCTCATGGCAGAGAAGGCAGTGGTTCACGGAGGCAACCAGACTGCTCTACAGCTCCTTTTCTGATCCGGTATCTGTTTCCTTGGATGTCCCAGACAAATAAAGTTAAATAAATATAAATAAGTTTTATATCTTGGATGGCTGCTCAAAAGCTTGGAAGCTATTCAGACAATACTCACCATATTAGAAGGATGGAAGAGAAATTCTAAAAACCGTGTTAGTCAAATTGGCTGGAGAGTTCCATGAATCCATGACCTCAAATCTTCCGACCAAGAGGACGAATCCCATGAGGTATTTGGGTGTACCTAAGTAGTATCAGAAACTGCACCCTCCCCTGTCCCACATTATTATTGTTATAAATTTATATGTAACACAACATGTACCATTTTTCTGGTGTACAACTTAATGATATCAATTCCAGTAGTTAAATTGTGCAACCGTTTCCTTTAATTGATGCCAATTTTCCCATAATTACCATCATAAACTCATTACTTCCAAAAGAATTATTCCTTCTCTTCTTCCATCCTACCTCAGATAACCTTTGTCGCTATATATTTACCTGTCCTTGCAATCTCATATAAGGGGGATCATACATCATTTAAACTTTTGTGATTGACTTATTTCACTCAGTATAATTTCTTCAGGGTTCATCCATGTTGTAGACTACAACAGGGTTTCATTTCCGTTTGCGACTGGGGGATATTGCATTGCATGTATGTACCGTCTACTGTTTATCCATTCATCCATTGATAGACACTGAGATGTAGTCAATTACTTAATATGACCCTTCCAGGCATAATCCTCCATTGTTGTGACATGTGAACTCTACACCTGTGATTCTTAACTTTATTTTGGAAGGAGTTATCTGTTAAGCTAATGAGAGAAAATGAAACAAAAACAATACTCACTAAATCCCCAGGGAAAGGTCCAGGCACTGTAGCAGGGGTCAGATCCAACCCAGGGATGCATATGGGAGCCAACTAGAAAGGAGAGGGGAAGGGAGGACATGGATAGTGGGGAAACAGGGCACTAACCCACACAGGGAGAGGGCATTCTTCATGTCTCCACAGGAAATTGAGAAAGGGACCAGACGTCAAATGGGGAACCCAGCCTCAAGGACATTCCTGCTCAAAAGAGCCAAGGCACAAAGAGAAGGGTGGGGCTAGTCCCACCCCGAGACACAGTGCCCCTCACTGACCCACAGGGCTACAGGGGACAGCACTGAAGACACAATGGAAATTGTGCCCGGTCTGACCCCACACACCAAAGGGAAACACAAAGCGGGCACAGCCGAACAACAAGAGGGCAAAATAATGAAATATCTGAAGAATCCCGAAAAAAGACCTCAGAATCAGCGGGCAGGGTGTGGGACTTCACCAAATCAGATTGGAAAACATTTAGAAGGGTCAACGACAGATCTGGAACTATTTATAGGGTTGGGATTTGTTTGTTTGTTTCTTGTCTTTCTGTTTTCCCCCCTTTTCTTTCTTTTTTCTTTTTATGTTTCTCATTTCCATCCATATAGAACAGGCAGGATAAGCAATTCCGAGGAGAAAACAAAAAGGCTGATGGTTCTGGGGGGACATGGGAGAGAAGAAGGTGTGAGAAAGGGAGTTGGGAGCCAACGAACCTGGGGACAAGGGAAAAATACGGAATCTAAAGTCAATGATAAGGAGGGCGTAGTATGCCTCATGTGGTTTGATCAAGTTCAATAGAGCCAAGGAAAGTACTGAGAGTCAAATGAAGGTCAAACTTGATAGTGGGACAGGAGGAAAGTAAAAATAATTAGAGGAAAAGACTAGGAGGCAAAGGACATTTATAGAGGAATAAATATAGGCATACATATATGTAAATACATTAATATATAACAATATGGATATAGGTCTATGTACATATATTTAAAAGTTAAGTATCAAGGTAACCGATGAACATTGGGTCTCTGCTCAAATACTCCCTCAATGCAAGAACACTTTGTTCTAATAACCTGGCATTCTGTGATGCACACTTTCCCGACATGACCACTGAAATCAAAATGGGTGCACAAACAAAAGCGGTGAAGTAAATTTATAGTGCTCAGCTATTAAAAGATAGTGTCTGGAATCTTAAAGGCTAGAAGCTAAACAAGTGACCACCTAGCAGGGAAACAACAAAGCCCACATGGAAGAAGCACACCAGCTTGTGAGATCATGGGGTGTTGAAGGGATCAGGTATCAGGCATCTGAAGACCCAAAGCAAACAAAGATATTGATGCAAATGATGGGGGTCAGAGTGGAGACCCAAAGCCCATCTGTAGATAATTGGACAGCCCCTGACAGAAGGGTCACAAGGGAAGAACAAGACAGCCAGGGTGCAGCACAGCACTGACGGAACACACAACATCCCTGTGGTTCTTTAATGCTTCCTTCCCCCACTATCACAACCCCAGTTCTACCTTACAAATCTGGCTAGATCAGAGCACTAGTACACTAGGGCACAAAGCACTAGACTGTACACTAGTACAGGTAAGAGCTCTCAACACATGGAATCCAGGATAGATAACTCCCTCCGGAATAGCAATGGGAGTAGCAATACCGTGAGGGTGGGGGGGGGGGGGAAGAAGGGGAACAAACAGGGAACGGACTACAATGACATAATCCCCCCCTTTCCCAAGGGGGATGAACAACAGTAATATGGGTGAAGGGCTGAAGGGGAAAGTGTAAGATATGAAATAAATAATAATTTATAGTTTATCAGGGGTCCACAACCGTGGGAGGGTGGCAGAAGGAGGGGAAAAAAGAAGAGCTGATACCAAGGACTCAAACAGACATAAAATATTTTGAAAATGAGGACAACTTATGTAAAAATGTGCTTGATAGAACTTATCTATGGATTGTTATAAGAGCTGTAAGAACCCCTGATAAAATGATCTATTCAAAAAAAAAAACCCTAGGGGAGGGACTTACCTGGTGTCCAGGTAAGCAGCCCATATAGGGAGCTCCACAAAGATCAGTGAGCCTGGTGTCCAGGAGGAAAACTGAGAGGATTTGGGTGAGTGAAAAAGTCACCATGAAAACCCAAGGTGTCCTCCCTGTCAGGAGGCAGCCCTCCCCTGAATCTGCTTTGCTCCAAAGCCCCAGAGATCTCTTCCCTTCTAACAGGGGTTTCCCGCCGAATGTACTGCTTCAGCGTGAACCAGTGTCAACTGCCAGTGCCCCGCTCCTAGCCCTGGGCCAGGCTGCCACCCAGTAACTGGACAG